>NC_083111.1:23195493-23539836 GCF_949774975.1 Lagenorhynchus albirostris
AGACACCTGACTTGTTTCTAGTTTTTGGATATTATGAATGATGCTGTATGCATATGTTTTCATTTTGCTTGCATAGGTACACAGGAATAGGATTGCTTAGTCACGCGTTAAATGTATATTTAACTTTATAAGATGCTACCATACTATTTTACAAAGTGGCTGTACTCTTTGCATTCCAACTAGCCATGTATGAGTTCCAATGGCTTTACATTCTTGTCAACATTTGTTATTGTCAGTCTTTTTAATTTTTAGCCATTCTTGTGGGTGTGTATTTCATTGATTTTTTTTCACTAAAAACTTAGTTAAAACTAATTTTAAAAACACAAACAGGGCTTCCCTGGTGGCGCAGTGGTTGAGAGTCCACCTGCCGATACAGGGGACACAGGTTCATGCCCCGGTCTGGGAAGATCCCACATGCTGCGGAGCGGCTGGGCCCATGAGCCATGGCCGCTGAGCCTGCGCGTCCGGAGCCTGTGCTCCGCAGTGGGAGAGGCCACAACAGTGAGAGGCCTGCATACCGCAAAAAAAAACCAACAAAAACAAAAAAAAACACAAACAAGATTATATACAGCTGGGACTTCCCTGGTGGCACAGTGGTTAAGAATCTGCCTACCAATGCAGGGACACGGGTTTGAGCCCTGGTCCGGGAAGATCCCACATGCCACGGAGCAACTAAGCCCATGCGCCACAACTACTTGAGCCTGTGCTCTAGAGCTCACGAGCCACAACTACTGAGCCCACGTGCCACAACTACTGAAGCCCACACACCTAGAGCCTGTGCTCTGCAACAAGAGAAGGCACCCAACAAGAAGCCTGCAAACCGCAACGAAGAGTAGCCCCCGCTCGCCACAAGTAGAGAAAAGCCCGCTCACAGCAACAAAGACCCAAGGCAGACAAAAATAAAAATAAATAAATTAATTTTAAAAAAAAACAAAAAAAACCCATCTCATTATGGTTCTTAATTTGTTTTTCTCTGATGACTAGATGTTGAACATTTTAAAATGTATTTATTTGTTGTTCATACAACACTTTTTGTGAAGTATTTGTAAAATTTTTTGCCCATTTTTTATTGTGTCATTCATCTTATTAAGTTATATTTTCTATAAATTGGGCCAGATATATGTTTTGCAAAAATATATGCAGTATTGTGGCTTATCTTTAAGAGCAGTAATTTTTAATCTTGATGAAGCCCATTTATCATTTTGAAAGTTTATAGTTTGTGCTCTTGTGTCCTGCTTAAGTAGTCTTTGCCTAATCTAACATCACAATGATTTTATTCTGTTTTCTTCTGAAAGTTTAATTAGTTTTAGCTCTTACATTTAGGTCTACAATCCATTTTGAGTTAATCTTTGTATGTTGTGAAGTGTGGGTCAAGGTTAATTTGTTTCCATATAGAATATCCATTACCTATTATTGACTATCTTTTCTCTATTAAATTATCTAACTTGTAACCTCTGTTGAAAATTAATTGACCATATAGTGTGGGTCTATTTTTGGAAACTGTATTCTGTTCCAAATAAAAGTTCCTTTTCTTGCCAGCATTTTGAAATTATACATTTAAAGAGCTATCTGTTCATATATATATATTTTTTATTTGGTTGTGCCGGGTCTTAGTTGCAGCTTGCCGGCTCCTTAGTTGAGGCATGTGAGCTCCTTAGTTGCGGCATGCAAACTCTTAGCTGCAGCATGCATGTGGGATCTAGTTCCCTGACCAGGGATTGAACCCAGGCCCCCTGCATTGGGAGCGAAGAGTCTTTAACCACTGTGCCACCAGGGAAGTCCCTATCTGTTTATACTTGCATCTCTGGTAACTATTTCCTTATCCTGGTCACCATCTATGGCAATGGGAAGGGTCAGGCATTTGGTTTTCTTTCCTGTCTCTTTCTGTCTTTCTCCTGCTCTCTGTCAACATTTCAGACATCCATGTCAACTTCCATGACTTTAAAGAAATTAAAACATTGACTTACCCAAGGACTTCCCTGGTGGTGCAGTGGTTAAGAATCCACCTGCCAATGCAGGGGACACGGGTTTGATCCCTGGTCCAGGAAGGTCCCACATGCCTCGGAGCAACTAAGCCTGTGTGCCACAACTACTGAAGCCGGCGTGCCTAGAGCCCATGCTCTGCAACAAGAGAAGCCACCGCAATGAGAAGCCCGTGCACGACAATGAAGCGTAGCTCTCGCTAGCTGCAACTAGAGAAAGCCCACGGGCAGCGAAAGTTAACATCGCCAATAATAGGGCAAATTGACATCATGTGTCCCTTAATGTGAATCAACAGACAACATAACGTCTGCGTATTCCAGACAAAAGTGCATCACCTGAAAACAATCATGAGGAAACGTCAGACAAACTCAAACTGAGAAACAGTCTACAAAATAAATGGCCTGTTCTCAAAAAAAAAAAAAAAGGACTTACCCAAGGTTCTCACTCTTGTATTTTTCTAATGAAAAGTCCACAAGCTCCAATGTTAGTAACAGTAGCTGATACTTCTATCATATATGTTGTCACTAATCTAAGCACTTTAGAGGTTATTTAATTGTCTCAACTACCTTATGAAGTAGGAATTATTATCCCTATTTACAGAAGAGGAATCTGAGGCCCTGAGGGGCTATGTAGTTTGTCCAGGTTTGTTCACACACACAGTAAGTAGCTGAGCTAGGATACACACCCAATCTGTCTCCAGAGCCTGCATGCTTTAGCAAAATGCTAAATTGCTGAATCACCCACAAAATGACTTTATTTGTAGATTGCACACCATCTATATTATTTTTAAGTTAATATTTTTCTATTAAGTGGAGCTGTAAGGGATCTTAGAAAGTATTCTTCAGATGAGGAAACCGAAGTTCAAAGAGAGCTAAGCTGGAAGCAGAGCCAGGCCCTAGCCTTGGAGGTCTGAGGGCTTTCCCTTCACCCACGCTGCCTTCCTGGACTTGGGGACTTCCTCTTTTTTGGATTCACCATCCTTTGGCATCTCCAGATCATGGGGTCCCTGGGATGTAGCACTCTGTGCTTCCAGAGAATTGCATCCCATTCTTTTCGCATCTCTGTACCGCTCACCAGATCCTCCAATAAGGCCTACTCTCAACCACCTGTCGTGGCAGGAGAATTACCTAATAAACTCATCCACTGGTCTCCTCCAGGCAATACTCAAATGGACATTTACTGAGCCGTACTATGGAAAACATCTTATTAAACTCTATGAGAACATACATGTAAGATATATTAGCATGCCCTCCAAGGGCTTATAAATACTATCATCAACTAATATTATTAAAGTTCTAAAAAGTTTCTGTACAGAACAAATTTTATACACGTTAACTGACCCAGTGCTCCCTTTGCCCTTCCTTCTACTAACTTTCGTTTCTTCTTCATTTAGTTAATAAATGTATTGGGTGGTTTCTTTGTCCAACATTATTGTATTTTACAGTATAGAGAAACGAACATTTATTTGGAATCAGAAATCTTGATTTCCAGGTCCTCTCTGTCCCTTATCAGCTGGGTGACCTTCAGCAAATTATTTAAACTCTCTGAGCCTCTTGCCTAATCTGTAAAGGAGGATGATAATAGTACCCAGTTTCACTGGGTTTGGAGTCAAAGGAGATAACAAAGTGCTTTGAAAATGCTAATCTTTTTGAGAGCTGTAGAAGAAAGAACTTGGACTTCAGAGTCAAAGAGGTGGATTCCTGGCATCACTGAATACATGACACAGTCTGTGATAGCAAAGCCACGTTGAGGAGGTGAGTGGTTGGAAAGGCTAACCCAGGAGCTAAGAGCCTGGATCCTGACACTGGCCCGGCCATGTACCTCGTTCACATTCTTTCTTCAGGAAATCGCAAGTTACCACAAGTCATGACCCTCCTTGAATAATCAAACCAAAATTGTCCATGATCAGATTTCAGAGATTTAAATAGAGGAGGCCTTCATTGACAGGAAAAGAGCATTCTTAAAGACGGATACAGTAATTCAGCTGTCTCATTCATTCATCCCTCAATCAGCTTTCACTGACTGTCTACAGTGTTAGCTGTGAGGCATTATTTTAGATGCTGGAGATTTAAAAACGAAGAAGGTTAATGGTGCTTCTAAAACTTCCGGAGGGGAGAAGGGTATTGTGAGCGAGGCAGGGCTTGAGGGTGATAATCTGGTTGACAGAACCTGAGTGAAGGAGTGGAGGCAGCTTGTCTTGGAGAGGGCTGATCGAGTTGGGGAGCAGGGCTAAAGTGCCCCCAAGCCCCCGGCTGAAAGACACAAATCTCATCATTAAAGAGTTTACCATCAAAAAAAAAGGACTTTACTATCTAGTGGGAGAGACGGAAATAGAATCCCAGAATGATAATACGTGATAGTTATGTGAAGGAGAGATGTACATAGTGATATGAAAACACACACACATACACACACACACAAAACATCAATCCACATTGAGAAAAGCATTGCAGCCTGAGGGAAGACAAGATTTATGATTTGCTCGACTAGTGGTCTATGCATTTAGGGCTCCTCTCTTTGCTTTCAACAGCACCTCACTTTCCATGACACTTTTGCATTTAAAAAAGTACTTTCACATTCTGAGTTTCATTTGATTTCCTGAAAATAGGAATGGAAAATGGGATCATTTCTATTCTACGGATGAGGAAATAGGAAGAGAGGTGACCAAGTCACACGTTTGTCAATTGCAGAGTGGGCATTACAATACAGTTTTTCTGATTCTTAGTTAAAGGTACTTTTCTAGTATAAAAAAGTGACTTTAATATCAATCTGATAACATTTTCTGATTGGTTTGAATCTTCATCGATCTAATTTCACCTTTTCTTTCCTGCTGTGTATTTTTTGTTCTAGAACAGAGTGTTTGGAGTCCTGTGCCACTGCGATTCAAACAAGCAAGAACACGAATTATATTCTGGGACCCAAAGGCCTCATATTTTCAAAGTCACTGTAATTATAGTCCAGCCACGTTCTACCCTTAGGAAAGAAACTTGCAGTTTTTTTGCAGCCGTCAAATGAAGGGCTTAGGCTACAATCTCTCAGTGCTAACATTCTATGATTCGTCTTTATAACCATCAGTGTAATTTTAAAGTATTCATTAAAAGGACACACACACATACACGTACTGAAAAAAAAATATGGACCATTACAAACTAAAATGTTAATAATCACTATCTTTGGGTAGTTGAATTGTATTTTCTTTTTCTTCTTTTTGTTTAAGTATATACCTTCCTCTACTTGTTTCTTTTTATAGCAACATGGATAACTTACATAATTTAGGTAAGAAATATATAATTCCACTTAGTACTGAAACTGTGCCAAAAATGTTATCAGCACTTGGCCAAATCTAGCATACTTACAGCACAATGGAATCTTTTCAACAAGTCTGTGTTTGAAATTTCAAATTCATTAATGAGACTAAATAGTACCAATTTTTGACAAACGTATGTTAATTCAATAAGTTTTGCCCTATAGCCAAAGGGAATTGCCTAAAAGAGAGTGTTGGCTGAAGATCACTAGAAGATACATTGATTTCCAAGTTATTCCCGGTCTTTATGACATTATGACCACACCAAGGTATAAAAGACCTGATTTAAGTGCTTATAATTTAGTGGAGTTTAATTTTATGGGGGTGGTAGTGCTTAGGCTTTAAAGGTAAAAATGGTGCCAAGTCACAATAGCCCCTCAAAATACCTCCGTCATCTTCCAAATATAGTGCGTACCCTATAATTGCATTTATGATAGACTAAGATTTTACTAACTTTATATTGGTCTTCTTTACATTAATTCTTCAACTTGGAGATGCCACCACTACCCACTTTCCTGGCTCTATAATCCTTAAAGTCACTCATCAACATTCAGACCTTCCTCTGGGGTGACTTGCTTTCTTCACTGTTTGGGAGCATCATTGCTCATTACCTTGTTATTTTTCTTTCATTCTTTCTCTCCTTCTTCTTATTTGGTCCTTAGAATCCATATAAGTTCACACTGAGCATATGTGGTACCATTTTAAGGAACAATATTTATTCACAAATAACCATTGAACAAGACCAAGTGAGTTGTGTTAAAAGAGACTAGCAGCTGAGGTAGGTTGGGAAGAATGGAAAAGATTAGGAAAAGGTGATATGTCAACTGGGCTTGTATTTGCTGAAAATAATTTTTAAATTGTGTGTGTGTGTGTGTGTGTGTGTTAGGCTGTGTGCTGATTGGAGGCTGGGGACACACATGACCCACAAGGACATTGTGCACACTGTCTACATGGAATTTCTAGTCTAGTGTGGGAGATGGCCATTCATCAGAATTACACAAATAAGTGTAAAATAATAAGAAGCAAAGAAAGGAAATGCAGGAGGTGTGGGGCTGGGATGCTGAGCACAGCTACGGACTTCAGCAAACGGGCAACCTCAGGAAAGAGCTCAGTCAATCTAAGAATAAGTAATCCAATCTGAAGCTAATATATGTTCTTTAGGCAGAGGTAGAAATCACATTTTCTGAGAGCTCACCATGTAGCAAGCTGTCTGATGAGAGGGTCTTGGCTTGTTATTAGATGCAATCCTTAAAATACATTTGGGAGATTGACACCAGGAACCACAATTTTTTTTTTTTTTTTTAATTTTTGGCTGTGTTGGGTATCCATTGCTGCGCGGGCTTTCTCTAGTTGTGGCGAGCGGGGGCTACTCTTCGTTGTGGTGCGCGGGCTTCTCATTGCGGTGGCTTCTCTTGTTGCAGAACACGGGCTCTAGGCGCGTGGGCTTCAGTAGTTGCACCATGTGGGCTCAGTAGTTTTGGCTCGCTGGTTCTAGAGCGGAGGCTCAGTAGTTGTGGCGCACAGGCTTAGTTGCTCCGCGGCATGTGGGATCTTCCCGGACCAGGGCTCGAACCCGTGTCCCCCGCATTGGCAGGCAGATTCTTAACCACTGTGCCACCAGGGAAGTCTGGAACCACAGTTTTTAAGTGAATAACGGAGGCTTAGAGAGGTTAAATGGTTTGCACCAAACAACCTAGAGAAGCTGGAGGGTCCGGAAAGAGACCCTCTGTGCCAGGCTTCAGAATTTGGGTTTTATTTGGTTGTCAGTGAGCGAGCTGCTGAAGACTTCTGGGCTGAGGCATGGCTTGAAGGAAAGTGTGCTTCAGGAGGGTTTTTCTGAGATAGGAAAGGAAACTTTTGGTGAAATCAGTGAGGAAGCTATTGCCCTAGTGTAGATAAGAGGCGAAGAACACTGCACCTGCGTGAGAGGAAAAGTCCTGGGAGGGCAAAGGGAACTAGAGGGAGAGGGTGTTCTAGATAGAAAGTTAACTGACCAGGTATGGAAAGGGCTAGGGAGGCAAGAATTCATATTTTATTTTTAAAAACTCCCCATGCACAGAATAATGTAACAAAGGAACATATATCTACCCTGAGGCTTAATTTATGCTGCTGAATTTTGTAGCTTATAAAATAAAAACGTTTAATCTTCTACTATCAAAGACAGAATTCAAATCAAATGTGGATAAAAACGTAGACCAGTTAAGGGGATAAGGCAGGCGAAAGTCATTGTATTTGACTTGTAAGACATAGTTAATCCAATTGATTATATAAGGCATAATGAATTCTTACATCTTATAAATGACGGTCTTTATTTTCAATTCAGTCTTTTTTCTTTTCTTTTCTTTTTTTTTTAGGCCCTGCCGCGTGTGGAACCAGAGATCAAACCCGTGCCCGGTGCAGTGGAAGCAGGAGTCTTAACCACTGGACCGCCAGGGAAGTCCTGGTGGTTCAGTCTTTAAATTCAGCTTTGGGCTGGCTCACTCGGTGATGCCCCTGCACTGTGTCTTTCCTACACCAGCGGTCATCAGATGATTTTGAGAGATCACTGGATGGCAGTCCTGCCTACCAGCTGCTACTCCTGGGTAAAGAGCTAGCTAGACCTCAGGTGCGTGGGGAGGAAGGGGTGGGGGAGGTAGGACTGACTCCCCCCTCGACCCCTCCTATTGCCCTGCCTCCAGCCCTGGTGCTGGGGGAGGGGGAGAAGCAGCGTCTCCACCCACAGTGGGGCCCCTTAGAGCCCTCAGTCCCTGGTTGTGTGGGCACCGCGTGTTCCTGATGCCGCAGAAGGAATTTCAGAGCCGTTCGCCAGGCCCGGCTCCTGGCCTCAGGGTTTAAAGATTCTGAGACGGTCTTCTAACCACGTGTAAGCTAGGCCCGCGTCAGGCCTCCGGTGGGATGATCTTATCTAGTTTCCCAGTGTGTTCAGAGACTTTATGGTGAAATTGTTCAATGTTTGGGCCAGGCTCCTAGCTGAAAACCACGAAGCGAGGCTCTCTGCACTTCCGCACACGTTCCGCCTTTGTTTTTTTTCGCCAAGCCCAGGAACAGCCTCCCTGCCGCCAGGTGATCAGCTTTGGGCGTGCGATTCTTCGCGTACTCCACCTCCAGTTAGAAAGACGGGCAATCGGCCCCGCCCCAGACCTTCTGAGTCATAATCTGCATTTGAAACAAGACCCCCAGGTGATTGTGTGCACATTGGGGCTAGCCCACTGCGGATGGGAGCATCCGTCCGGGGTCTCAGAGCCGAAGTTATGCCGGAGAACCATGAATACTGATTAATTGCTGTAGGGTTCATCGGAATTTCAAAGGAGAGAGATAGCCGGCTCCTAGAAAGCCCAAAGTAGGACAAAGAAGGGTTTACAGGCTTAAGAGCATTTAATTGATGGTATTTAAAACAAAACAAAACACTCCCGGAGGAGCACGTGCCCCTGCCGCAGGCGAGCGGGCCTCAGAACCCCTCTGCCTCGCAGACAAACCTATTGAAAGAATGTGTGAAGGATTTTTAACAGTTTAAGGGACTTTGGGGCAAAGAAGTGCTTTCTGAGAATTTGAATGACTCTTGTTGCAGACAAAAAAAAAAAAAAAAAAAAGGGGAGGGAATGTTTTTTTCCTTCTTCTATATTTAAAGACATCATTTAGTATCTGGTCCTTCACCCTCCTCTGAGGCCTGGGATGTATGAGGACTCGAAATCAGAAGGCTGCATTGCAAACCCCGACACTGTCAGGCTAGTCACCCTGGGCCAGCTATTATACTTGATGGATTTAGGCCTCAGTTTCTTATCCAAAATGGATGCTAATAATACCGACCTCCCAGAGGTGCTGTTAGGATCAGATGTGCGGTTGAGTACAAAGTAGTTAGGCAGGTGCCTGGTACAGAGTGAGCTGTATATTTTCTTTACAAAACGATGAACTGAATGTGTCTGGCTTTGCTCACTCCGTCCAAAGTCGTTGCCGCTAGGATCAACTCCGTGCCTGTTGTCCCTACCAGGCCCGCATGATCTGACACGTCCCGTCTGCGACCTTATCCCTGCCCATTTCCATTCTCCCTGGCACCTGGGCTCCAGCTGCACTGGCCTAGCTTCTGACCCGCAAGCCCGCCCATTCATTCCCAACTTCTGGCCTCATCCCAGCCTGTTTTTTTCAGCCTGATCTTTGCACAGGAGACTTTCCTGTCATTCAGGCTCAGTCCCACATGCCCTCCTTAGAAAGGTCCTCCTTTCTGAGGAAACGGTCCACCATTACTTCAGAAGCTCTCTAGGTCCTGCCCTTTTACATCTTCTCAGCACGCATCCCTCTGTGAACTTATTTTATGTTCGCTTGTTCACATATTCAGTTTCTGACTCCTCCACGATGGGAATGTCACCCTCAGTAGGGCACAATCTTTTTTTTTAAAATTTATTTATTTAAATTTATTTATTTTTGGCTGTGTTGGGTCTTCGTTGCTGCATGTGGGCTTTCTCTAGTTGCAGCGAGCGGGGGCTACTCTTCATTGCATGGGCCTCTCATTGCGGTGGCTTTTCTTGCTGTGGAGCACAGGCTCTAGGCACACAGGCTTCAGTAGTTGTGGCATGTGGGCTCAGTAGTTGTGGCGCATGGGTTTAGTTGCTCTGTGGCATGTGGGATCTTCCTGGACCAGGGCTCGAACCCATGTCCCCTGCATTGGCAGGTGGATTCTTAACCACTGTGCCACCAGGGAAGCCCCAGGGCACAACCTTGTCACACCGTTTCCCAGTGCCTAGAATAGGGCCTTGACACAGGCAGAGCTCAAAGAACAAATGTTGAATGAAAGAATTCGTGAGTGAATGCCTGAATCAGTAGAATAAGAAATGTCCCGGGAGGAAACCCAGGCAAAGTTTTTATGTTGGCATTTGTCTGTCTCCCCCGAGGGACTTCTGTTCCTTGATAAAAAAGCCTGTTCTTCTATGACTTTTATCAGTGCCTATCTCCGCACCGGGCAGGCATATGGTAGATGCTCATTAAAAATATTAGGTGAATGAACAAACAGAAACAAACATATATATGCGATTATGTTTCAAGTTAAAACTCATAAAGTTACTGATGATAGTCTTTGGGCAATAATTGAATGTTTAATAAATGAAAGTTTGTTTCAATTTTATCTTTTTTTTAAAACACTTGATAGTTATTTAAAATTTATTTATTTATTTATTTTTGGCTGCGTTGGGTCTTTGTTGCTGCGTGCGAGCTTTCTCTAGTTGCGGTGAGCGGGGGCTACTCTTTGTTGTGGTGCGCGGGCTTCTCATTGCGGTGGCTTCTCCTGTTGCGGAGCACGGGCTCTAGGCGTGTGGGCTTCAGTAGTTGTGGCGCGAGGGCTATAGAGCGCAGGCTCAGTAGTTGTGGCGCACAGCATGTGGAATCTTCCCGGACCAGGGCTCGAACCCGCATCCCCTGCGTTGGCAGGCAGAGTCTTAACCACTGCGCCACCAGGGAAGCCCTCAACTTTATCTTTAAAGGAGGTATGGAAATGGAACGTAAGGTAGACTTTGGCATTTGGTGGCCTGGAGTGGAGGGCATTTAGGGGATAGGGAGGAACTGGCGGGGGGAGGGGAAGGGGAACACCAGCAAGCAAAGTCCAGGACTGGAGAAGGTGTGCTTGCTGCTTGTTGCAAGGCGACGGGATACAGAGAGGCGGGTCCGCAGTGAGGGACACCTGGGTTTTCCAGGAAGGAGGAGCAGTCACCTGGCCCAGCTCAGGTCCTCGGACTGGAGTGTAGGGTAACCGGCCCAGCGGGGGCCTCGTGCTGGGTGCTGGGGGCGGGGATGGGAGGGGTGGGGACTGAAGGAGGGCCAGGATATCTGCGGGGAGCCGGGCCTCTGAAGTGCTTTTACATAGATAAACGAGGGTGGGGAGAGAGGGAGCAACCCCCCCAGGCAGAACAGAGGGAGGTTCTGCAAAACCGGCGCTCAGGTGACCCCTAAGAATTCAAAAGTCTTTCATTAAACCCCACCTGAAGGCCAATTGTTCTGCAATCTACCAGGTGGTTTTGGCTCTAGGCTTATCTAAATCCAGTCTTGGGGGGAAGGGTTTTTTTTTTTTTTTTTCCTTTAAAATGGGAGGACAAACGGGACAGCTCACATAACAAAAGCTTTTTTTTTTTTTTTTTTTAATGGCTGGAATTTGAACACTTCAAAAATAAACTACCTGGTTTGAAAAATGTCTTTCCCCTACCCCCATCCCTAGTAGTACACCAATGGATTTCCTTTATTGTTTTTTTTTGGTTGTTGTTATATTCATTTGTTCATTTTATTTTTTAGATTCCACACAGAAGTGATACCATACAGTATTTGTCTTGCTCTGTCTGACTTATTTCAAGGTCCATCCATTTTGCAAATGGCAGAATTTCATTCTTCACAGTGGCTTAGTAGTATTCCATTGTATATCTAGACCACATCTTCTCAAATGGGTCTCCTGTAAAACCCTGTATGTGAGCACAAAAGAAGACTCTGCTTTTGTATCCTGACTTCTGTCGGGAGTGGGGATGTTAACGACAACATGCTTGGAAACTTTTTTCCAAACGAGCACACTGTATGCCAGAGAGATACATAGACGTGGAAAAGCAGGATTAGGGAGTTTCAGGGGACAGCGAAATTAAGACTAAAAATAAGACCAATGGTCGACCCTAAGGAATACAGCGAGTTCCACATCAAAGACTGTCTTCGGAAAAGTCACTTAACCTCTCTATGCCTCAGTTTCCTCATTTGGAAAGTGGAGATGGTAATAGTTCCTAACTCATTTAGCTCGTGAGGATTAAATGAGGTATGATGTATGGAAAGCGTTTGGTAGAGTACTTGGCCCGTTGTTCGTACACATTAGATTTGGGGTATCATGAGTGCTGTATTACTGCAAAACGGTCAAATTCCTTTCCGTTCCACAGATATCACATTAGTCTTTGGGATAGAAGAAGGAAGAAAATGTCCCCGGCTTTGGGGAACTTGGTCTAGAGGTGAAGACAGACATAAAAGCAGATATTTATAATCCTGTATGTTACGCAATAAACCAAGTGTGCACCGAGGGCTGTGGGAACCGGCTGGGGGCGTCTCTGTGACCCTGTGGTCTGCTCTTAGCGTGGCTCAGGAAAGGGGCCATCCTCTGAGGTAGTCTCTACCATGTCCTTGTCTCAACACCTGGCATGGTTCCTGCCAAAGAGCTGGAAAAAATACATGCTGAATGAACGGAACGAATTTAGACCATTGCAATATTGAAGTAACATTGTAAAACTGAATGGGGGGAAGAAATCTAAGGTGGGTTAGAAAAAGCAGATCCAACCCAGTGGTCTATATACAACATTATTCTGGTGGTGCCAATTGTGTCCAAGATGCTGGACTGGGCCGTGGGCAAAAGAAGAAGAAATACAGCTGACAGCTTAGAGGAGAAGAAGAGTAAGAGCGATCTTACCACAAGGTAGATGCAGGCAGAGGGCACGGAGCCCGAGACAGGGCGGTGAAACTGAGCGGCCGCATGGCAGGCTGAGTACAGAGAGGGCTTGGAAAGGTGGGCCTGAGCTAGACTTTGTAGGTTTGTGATTCTCCAAGTGTGTGAGGGGAAACGGCAGCTGCTGTCATAGTAGAATCATCTCATTGCTTTGTGAGGCTTTCTTTCATTTTATTTCCTCACCAACCTCATTGGGCCTGCTTTTCTCTACGCTTCCCTGATTAGAGTGGAGGTGAGGGGCTCCCGCCCAGGATCCAGGGTGCCTCTCCCAGTCCCAGGAACTCTGTGTCCTTTGACAAGTTAGTTAACTTTCCCGTGCCTCATTTTCCCCAACTGTGACACGTACAATTATTGTGAGAATGAGTTAATTCATGCAAAGGGCTGAGGGCAGAGCCCGGCATGTAGTAAGTGCTGGTTACACTCTTAGCTGCTAACCTGTCACCCTGATGGCATGTCATTGTCCTGGAAGTGAGCCCGGTTAATAGTGAGAGCTGCAACTACACTCAGGGGCTACACTCAGAAGCCTGGGTGTGTTTAGAGACCTTATGTGGTCATGTTTGCATTTTAGAGAGAAATGGATTTAAAGGAGGAAGCAAAGGGACTTCCCTGGCTGTCCAGTGGGTAAGACTCCGTGCTCCCAAAGCAGGGGGCCCGGGTTCAATCACTGGTCAGGGAACTAGATCCCGCAGGCCACGACTAAATGAGCCCTCATGCCGCAACTAGAGATCCCACACGCGGCAACGAAGATCTTGTATGCTGCAACTAAGACCCAGCGCAGCCAAATAAATAAATCAATATTAAATAAATAAAGGAGGAGGCCAGGAGTCGGTGAGGGGGAGGTTGTGGTAGCGGCTACATGAGCCCGAGGAAATCCTGAACCCAAGAGGTGAGAGCGAGAGGCAGAAAGAATCGGAGGTAGAGTTGGCAAGGTTTAGTGAGCGGTTGGATGTAGTTAGCAAAGATGGACTCCCCGAAACAGCCGCATGGCACAGGGATATCGGCTCGGTGCTTTGTGACCGCCTGGAGGGGTGGGATAGGGAGGGTGGGAGGGAGGGAGATGCAAGAGGGAAGAGATATGGGAACATATGTATATGTATAACTGATTCACTTTGTTATAAAGCAGAAACTAACACACCATTGTAAAGCAATTATACCCCAATAAAGATGTTAAAAAAAAAAAAAAAGATGGACTCCCCGGGTTCTGGTTTAGTGACAGGCAGGCTGGTGGTCCCAGAGCTGAGGTGAAGCAGGCAGGAGAGGCGGGCTTGGAAGGGCGATGGTGATGACTTCCATGTTTCCTGTAAGAACATCCTGCTTGTACTGATTCTCTGCTCAAAACTTGTCCGTGAACCCCCATTGCTATATATAAATGGGGACTCTAGGACTACTTACCTCCTAGGACTATTGTAAGGATTAGTCAATGCAAACCTAACACTTAAAATACAGTAAGTGCACATGGTGAGTGCCACATGTTTGCTATTATAATTAATTATGATTCTATAAATAACTAATAAAACTGTCAAAGCCCTCTGTCTGTCCTCAGTTCATTTCCCAGACTCCCTTATCCCCATTCCGCTTGCATTAAAGTTTCTCCAGTTCATTGAAAACCCTGGCCTTCTCTCCCTTCCAGACTCGAGAGCTCTGCGCCCTCCCCCCTCCTCCCCCCCCTCCCGCCCCCATTTCACCTTTGTTCCTCCTTCTTGTCTCAGCTAAAATGTCACTCCGTCTAGGAAGTTTTCCTTAACTCCTCCAGCCTGGGTTGGGTGAAGGGGCCCCTCCTCTGTTTTCTCATGGCCTTTATCACACTGGTATGTGTCTGTAAATGTCTGTGTTGGGAGCTCCTAGAAGGCAGGGCCAGACTATCTTGGGGAACACTGTCTTCCAAACATAGTGCCGGCTCACAGAAGGAGAGTTTCTACATTTTGTTTAGATGGGTAAATAAATGAGTGGGAATTTGGAGGAGAGATCTGGATGAGAGGTGCAGATTAGGGGTCATCAGCATGTGGATGACGTTTAAATCAGGGGAGAGATGAGATTATCAGAGATGAGCCTTCTTCATACTTGATCTCTTACCTTTTGGCTACTTATTTTTCTTCTGGAAACTGTTCTCCATGGCTCCAAGGATACCATTCTACTTCTTCTGCTATTTTGGCAAAGAATCCTCTCTGATCTCTTTTGTTGTTGTTGTTGTTTTTTTACCCTCTGCCCCCCTTGGACATCTATCTTTTCCCCATAAATTCAACTATCCCTGTTGATTGTTATCTCCACATCCAGCTTCAGCTCTGCTCCTGAACTCCTGACCTATATTTCCAACTGCTCATAAATACTCCAACTGGACCTTTCACTGCTAGCCAGGTGGAACGGGTTATTATTTCTACCCTCATTCCCAGGCCTCAAACTGGACTCTCCTCCACTCTTCCCCACCTTGGATGATAGAGTTCCCATGCACACAGTCACCTAAACTGTCTTAGGAGTTTCAGTTCTTCCTCCCTCTTTCCCCACATCCTTCCCCTTCTGTATCTTGTTATTTCTGACTCTGGAAGTCTTGAATTTGACTTCTCATTTCATTTTCACTGTCACAATCCAACTCTGCCTAGACTATTAAAATAGCTTCTTTTGTTTCAAAAAATATTTATTTAGGCTGCGTTGGGTCTCATTTGCGGCACGCAGGACCTTTGTTGTGGCAATGTGGACTTCTTAGTTGCGGCATGCGAACTCTTAGCTGCAGCATGCATGTGGGATCTAGTTCCCCGACCAGGGATCGAACCCGGGCCTCCTGCATTGGGAGTGCAGAGTCTTACCCACTGGACCACCAGGGAAGTCCCTATAATAGCTTCTTAATTGGCCTGTCTCCAGATAACTTTCTAAAATACAAGTCTGGTTCTGTCACTTTTTCACTCAAAGATCTTCCAAGGCCACACAGTGTACAAAGTGAAGTCCAAACCCCCGACCATGGCATTCAATGTCTTCACAGTCTGGCTCCCACATACTTTTCCAGCCTCATCTCTCATCAGCCCCTGCTCCAAAAGCCCTCCATGTATATCTCTACATTATGTTAGAATTAGATGTTTATCTCTCGGTACTCCCAACTCTTTGGTGTTAGGACTGGCCCTTGTTAATCTCTGTATCTCAAGAGCCTAGGAGAGTGCCTAGGAAATGAGTGTTTTTTGAATAATTGGCTATTGTCACTTCCAAAGGGAACGTCTCACCTAATTCTCCTAATGGGACATCTAGCTCAGTTTCCTACACATAGAATGCATTCAATAAAGATCTGAGGGAATTGTTGGCTTATTTTGAAATGCAAACCCCTGAGAGCAGGAACTTCATTTATTTTAATTGAAATATATTTGACATGTAATATAAACTTAAGGTGTATCAATGTGTTTATCTGATACTTTTATATATTGTTATGTGATTGCCATTGTAGTGATAATTAGAGGCAGGGACTTTATTTTATTCACTTCAGTGTATCCCTTGTCTAATAGTACCTGACACATAATAGATATTGAATAAATATATGTTGAATGAAGGCATGAATGAATGAATAAATGAAACTATCTCCTTGAACCCGCCTTGCCTATGGCATTTACTATCTCAGACTTTATTTCTAGTAATGTGCAGGCAGTTGGTACTATAATGTGTGTCACATCTGTGCTTTTGCTTGCTAAGCTTCTGAATCTTCTGAATCAGTCAGAGAAAATTACTCTTGAGGGTAACTTGAATTTCATTTAATTAATGTAAGTTTCTTCCAGTGTTAGTCAGGTCTTTGGACAACAAAAGATAAAATCTTGTCTCCCGTGTGACAAGGTCAATATTAGAAATGCAAAAGAGAAATTGGATGTCAAATGAACTCACATTAAGCATTTTGTTTGGGGGGGGGGTTCACTTATTTATAAAACAAGATGTACCCACGTTTCTCAAAGTGACTGTACATCAAATTCAAGGACATTGTGGGAACTGTGCATTTCTAGGCCTCACCTCAAATGAACTGAATCTGAATTTCTGTGGCTGTGGCCTAGGGATCTGCATTTTCAGCACTATGGCCCCCTTAACTGGAAATTCCTCTCCATGGTTTCAAGGGTGCCACTCTGTTTTATTTCTTCTCCATCTTTGTTTGTTATAGATCCTTTCTAGTCTCTCTTTTCCTGATTGCTTTGTACTTAATCATTTTGGAGTGCCTGCCCCCCACCATGATTTCAACTATTACTTATAAGTGGTGGTCTATCTACTCTCCTCAACTCAAGTACTTCCAGTGATTGCACTGAGTCCTCTGCATGACCACCAAAGGCTCTGGGTGATTCTTCTGTTCTCTGAAGTTCAAGAGCAGATTAGCTAATACTTTTTAAAACCCCCTTCTTTCCATCCAAATCCTGATTGATTCAGAAGGAAAACTGAGTGAGTGTAGAGAAAGGGACACACATCTCAATATATATCATCCATGGCAGTCAGTTTAGAGGCTGGCGTTATTTCAATGGCTGCAGACAATGGGTATGAAAACACCATTAATAAATATGAAACACATTGCTGTTTAGTGATAGATATACTCTGGGTTTTGGTATATGTTTTTGACGGATTATCTCATCTCTCACAGCATAGATCCCATCTGAGGCTCAGGTAGGGCCTGAGTAGTGCCTCAAGGTGGGTTAGGCTGAGGGCAACAGGTAAAAAGGAACTAAATGAAACCAAAACCAAAACCCATCAGATTTTTTCAAGTCATCAAACTGAGTGGTTGGCCAGTAATTCTCCATTATGGCTACATAGCAGAATTATTGCGGGAGATTTTAATTGGCCTTGTCCCAGACCACATAAAGCAGAGACTCAGAGAGTTTGTAAATCACTAACCTAGGCTGGAATACGGACCCACAGGAGCACAGTTGCAGCCAACTATGAGCACTGTTGTTAAGGCTAATAATCCAGTTCAGACGTATCTTGAAATCCTATTGCTTTATTATAGTTGAGCACTTACTATGTATAAGGCATGATATAGACACTGACATAAAGAGACGAAAAGTGGTAAAACAAACTAATGTTTTTTTTTAATATAAATTTATTTATTTTTGGCTGCGTTGGGTCTTCGTTGCTGCGTGCAGGCTTTCTCTAGTTGTGGTGAGCAGGGGCTACCCTTCATTGCGGTGCGTGGGCTTCTCATTGAGGTGGCTTCTCTTGTTGTGGAACATGGGCTCTAGGCTTGTGGACTTCAGTAGCTGTGGCACAAGGGCTCAGTAGTTGTGGCTCGCAGGCTCTAGAGCACAGGCTCAGTAGTTGTGGCGCACGAGCTTAGTTGCTCTGAGGCATGTGGGATCTTCCTGGACCAGGGCTTGAACCCATGTCCCCTGCATTCGCAGGCAGATTCCTAACCACTGCGCCAGAAGGAAGTCCCAAAACGAATGCTTTTTTAAGACTGTTTCTTGAATATAGGCTGTTCAAGGCACTTTAATCATTTATCAGTAATTCTCATTAAAGGCTAACAACAGTCATACTTAGCATCCCCATTTTACAGGTGAGAAAAAAGGCTCAGAGAGGTTGAGTAACTTCCTCAAGGTAAGTCAGCTAGTAAGTAGCAAGAGTCAAGATTCAAACTCATACCTGCTGGCTCTAAAACCCATATTCTTTCCACTATATTTAGTTGCCTATTATGTCAAAAGAGGAGGAAAATATTTTGCCTGCCCTTCTGGAGTTTCAGGCTGTTTTGGGAGGAGGGGTATAGCTCTAACAATGAAAGATCATGCTAAGTGTTTGAGAGGTTTAAGGCTGTTGCTAAAAGAATGAAGGGGGAGGGGCAAGATAGAGGTAGAGGATTAAGAGGTATCAACTACTCTGTATAAAATAAATAAGCTACAAGGATATATTGTACAACACAGGGAATATAGCCAATATTTTACAATAACTATGAATGGAATATAACCTTTAAAAACTGTGAAAAAAATCAAGTCAAATGAGAAATTTTTTTTGAGGCTTTCTAAACACACAATGTTTCTTGGAGAATTTATTTTAGAAGTGATACTTTAAAGTCTAAATAAATATAGTATTGAAACGGATTCTTTAAAAATGAAGAGAATGAAGGGGAGGTTGGAAATCCTTCCTTGCTGAAGGTGGGCTCCTCTGGAATGCTTCCTGAGGAAGGATGTTCAGAGCAGCTAAAAGCAGGCTGATGGAGAAGTTTGGCAAAGCCCTTGCCTAATAGGGAAGGCAAAGACAGGATGTAGGGATGCACAGGGACTTTTTCAGGATAGGGTATGTGGTCTGCTTTGAATGGAGTAAAAAAGTGCTCTAGTGGAGTCATGTGAGGCATCTCTGGAACAACACAGTGTGTCCAGAGCCCGGAAGTTCTTGGATGACAAGGCTCAGGAGTTCACCTGCTCATCAGGCAAAAGCGCCTCATGGAGATCCAAAGGCCAGAAGTGAAATGATATGTCTTGGGGACTGAAGCCAGGAGAGATTGGAGGCCAGACGATTAGTTAGGAAGCAACTGTAGTTAAGATGAAATGAAGAGGAAGGATGGGCAGAGGGAAGGATGAGAGATATTTCAGGGGTAAGATCCTTAGGACTTGAGTTGATGGTGGTGGCATGGAGGAGAGGAAGGGTGGGATCATGGAGATTGTTTAGAATTTGGGAAGGACCCCAAACATGGGGTTGGGTGTATTTACCTAGGGCGAGAAGAGTTGAGGATCTGGGGGTTTGGGTGTGTGAGCTCAAGGTGATGGGAAGAGATGGAGAGGGTTCATGAGGCAGATGATGACTCAGATGTTGCTGAGAGGGGCTCCGAGGTCCTGGCCCCCAGGTCAGACTTAGCAGCTATCCGCTTGGGCATGATGGCCAGAGCATCTGGCTCCTGTAGAAGTGTTCTACTTGAGTGGATTCTTATTAAATGTTAACCACACGAACACCATTGATTTAAAAAAAAGTGGTATCAGAAAACACTGGGTAAAAAGAATTTGGGAATCATATCCAGTTAAATAAAGCATAAAGATTGCTAGTTAGTTAAATAACTAAAAAGCTACTTAAACATTACTAAAAAGTTACTTAAAAGTTAATTAAATCAATTTTGAAATACCAACTTTGAGATTTTTTCCTATAGACTGGAGAGATTGTAATTAAACTAATTATAGTCATGCTAGATTTCCTCCCTGATGTTTATTTTTCTTCTGGTTACATTTCAGACAATTAATAGTGTCTAATGACTCAAGGTTTCATGTAATTACCACCAATGATTAGAATCTCTCCCTTATGGAATGTTCTTTTCACACAGGTACTCTGGGAGTGAAGGAAATTTATGATTATTCATGAAGTCTCTCTACAGGCTGTAAAAAGTTATCAGACTGTAAAATAAATTTATTATTCATTTATATCTTTATTTGGAGCTAGAAAAAATGATTAAAATAATTTAGTACCCTTTAAAAAGTTCCAACAGTTCCCTGTCACGCAGAGCCTTTCTTTCCTCCAATTTTAGAATGTTTGAGAGAAATGAAAATTAAAATGGGAGAGACAGATTTTTGTTTTTAATTCCTTCAAATGCTTGGTTTTTAGGCTTCCTTTTCCCCCACTAAGTGTGAAAGTATTTTAGTGAAAGTTTCATCGCAACTTTGTCAATAATTAATCCTCTCTTTCTTCAGAAAGTCTGACAATGTTACAGTAACAATAACAGGTCATAAAACACTCCCCCTAATTGTGCAAGAACTCATTCTTCCCTGACAGGGTTCAGGTTGACTGGAATGTGCTGAAGTCACATTCCAGCACCTTCTCTGACCAGGAGAACCACACAGGACTCTGGAAAGAATGGATGAGAATCTTTATTTCTGCTCCTAGAAAGGAGAGCTGGAAGTACTGGAAGAGGCTGGGAGGCACAGTAGAAAAGGAAATGGGGCTGGAAAACAAAGGACAAATTAACTAGAGGAAGAGAGTGGGTCAGTGTGTAGAAGGATGGGCAAATAGAACAGTGACACTTGCCAAGGGCGTGGTTCATTAACATAAGTTAGAGAGGATGATAGAAAAGCAGATCAGAGATCCATCGGTAAGGCCAAAGGCTAGGAATCACAGGCAGGGAAATGAAGCACACTTCAGAAGGTAAACATTGTTCATTCAGTGGGGATCTCTTCTCTTCCCTCTCTTCCAAGAAAATATACTTGGAAATCCAAATGGAAGATTTCTTCATTTATTGGGATAGTGGATGATTAAATGGAATCTTAAAAACTAAATCTTGAAATTCTTCCTGGGATTTACTTAGGAAATTCTTTAAGGGATTTAATTTGCCCTTGAGTGATGGGGTTGGTTTTGAGAGAGTGAACTCACTGTGACAGCTTGTCCAAAATTCCCAAATCTTTCTTCTTAATATCTTTCAACATACTATGACATTCACCAGTTTTAAAAATACAATTCAATGATCTTTTATTAATTTATTTGGTTTTTCAACCATCACCAGAATCTGGTTTTAGAACTTGGCCATCACCCTGGTAAGATCTCACATGCTCATTTGCAGTTAATTTCCATTTCTATCCCAGGCCCCAGGCAACCACTGAACTACTTCCTGTTTCTATAAATTTTGATTATTCTGGACATTTCATATAAATGGAATTATACAATGTATGGTCTTTTGTGACTGGCTTCTTTACTTTGCAGTGTTTTTGTGGTTCATCCATGTTGTTGCAAGCATGTCTTTTCAGTCTTTTATTGTTGAATAGTATTTTATTGTATGGTAATACCACATTTTGTTCACCTATTCATGGACATTGGATTGTTTCCACTTTTTGGTTATTATGAATAATGCTGTTGAGAACATTCCCATGCAAGTCTTTGTGTGATCATATGTTATTTGAAACATGTTATATTCTATTTATAGTTATTAAAAATATTGGCTGTATTCCCTGTGTTGTACAATATATCCTTGTATCTATTTTACGCATAATAGTTTGTACCTCTTAATTCGCTACACTTATCTTACCCCTTTGCCCTTTTGTCTCCCCACTGGTAAGCACAATTTGTTCTCTGTATTTGTGAATCTGTTTCTTTTTTGTTACATTCACTAGCTTGTTTTATTTTCTGGATTCCACAGATAAGTGATTTCATACAGCATTTGTCTTTTTCTTACTTATTTCACTTAGTATAATTCCCTCCAAGTCCATCCATGTTGTTGCAAATAGCAAAATTTCATTTTTAATGGCTGAGTAGTATTCCATTGTGTGTGTGTGTGTCTGTGTGTGTCTGTCTGTGTGTGTCTGTCTGTGTGTGTGTACCACATCTTCTTTCTCCATTCATCTGTCCATGGACACTTAGGTTGCTTCAATATCTTAGCAATTGAAAATAGTGCTGCTATGAACATGTGATCATATGCTTTTATTTCTCTTGGTTAGATACCTAAGAATAAAATTATTGGATCATATTGTAAAGTTATGTTTAACATTTTAAGAAATTGCCATGATTTTCAAACTAACTGCACTATTTTACATTCTCATCACCATGATATGAAGGCACAACCATGTATGTGCCTGTCTCCATAGCCTTGTCAACTTATATTATTGTCTTTTATTTTTATATTTTTGTATTTTAAGTTTCAGCTTTATTGAGGTATAACTGACATATGAAATTGTAAGATATTTAAAGTGTGCATCATGGTGATTTGGTATATGCATACATTGTGAAATGGTTCCCCCCATCTAGTTAATTAACACATCCATCACCTCATATACCTTCTTTTTCTTTTTTAATGAAATTTTTTAAGTTCTATTCTCTTAGCAAACTTCAATTATACAATAGAGTGTTATCAACATAGTCACCATGGTTTACATTAGATCATCAGACCTTATTTATCTTATAGTTGAAAGTCTGTATACCCTTTTACCTACCTCTCCCTATATTCCCACCCTCTAGTCCCTAGCAATTCCTTTTCTACTCTGTTTCTGTGAGTTGGCCTTTTTTTTTTTTAAATTCTACACATAAGTGATTCTATGTAGTATTTGTCTCTCCCTGATTTCCTTTCACTTAGCCCTCAAGGTCCATCCATTTGTTGCAAATGGCAGGATTTCCTTCTTTCTCATGGCTGAATAATATTCCTCTCTGTGTGTGACATTTTCTTTATCCATTCATCTGTTGAGAATACTTAGGTTGTTTTCATATCTTGGCTATTGTGAATGAAGATGTGATGAATGTGAGCGTGTAGATATCTCTTCTATCACCTGTTTTCGTTTCCTTTGGATATATACCCAGGAATGGGATTGCTGGATCATACGGCTGTTGTATTTTTTATTTTATGAGGTATTTTCATACTGTTTTCTATGGTAGCTGCATCAATCTTCAGTCTCACAACAGTGCACAGGTCTCCTTTCAGCACATCTTCGCCAATATTTGTTTCTTGCCTTTTTGATGATAGTCATTCTAACAGGTGTGTGAGGTGATATCTCATTGCGGTTTTGATTTGCATTTCCTTGATGATTAGTGATTTGAGCACCTTTTCATTTACCCGTTGGCCATTGTATATCTTCTATGGAAAAATGTCTATTCAATTTCTCTGCCCACTTTTTATTCAGATTTCTGTTTTGTTTTGTTTTTTGCTATTGAGTTGTATGAGTTCTTTATATATTTTGGATATTAACCTCTCACAGATACATGATTTGAAAATATTTTCTCCCATTCCATGGGTTACCTTTCCACTTTTTTGTTGGTTTTCTTTGCTGTGTAAAAACTTTTTAGTTTAATGTAGTCCCACTTGTTTATTTTTGCTTTTGTTGTCTTTGCTTTTGGTGTCTGAAATCCAAAAAATCATTGCCAATGTCAAGACCAATGTCAAGGAGCTTACTGCCTATGTTTTCTTCTAGGGAGTTTTATGGTTTCAAGTCATGTTCAAGTCTTTAATCCATTTTGAGTTGATTTTTGTGTACGGTGTTGTTTTGTGTTGATCTCAGCCCATTGTTAGTGATGCTATTGGCTAGGGATGCCTGGGGTACTCCTTTGGGCCCATCTACTTGTGGCAAGCACACACAGACATTTCCCTGACTGGAGCCAATGTTGTGGCTGGATCAGCCGTTGTTGTTCTTACGACTGCAAGACACATCTTGACAACAACCATAAGGGAACTTTAAAAAAAACAAGATTTATTACTCACAGGACTGGGGTTTACATGGCACACCCAGGGGCCACACAGTGAGGTTGAAAGTAGAGAAAGAAAGAGAGTACAGACCTGGGATTCTACCTTTATTAGGGTCTGAGGGTGGGGTGCCTAGGGTTTTGTGGATTTATTCCTGGCAAATTTTAAACATAAGAGCAGGAATTAGGGTGTGGGAAGGGAAAAGTGGGGTCACTGAAGTGACAGTTATCTAGGTTACCCAGGGGTTTCTAAAAGGGAAACTTTATGGGTGGGGAAGCTTGGTTTCTTATTTATTTGTTTAGTAACTGTGTATACAGTTGGCAGTATGTTTAGAAATACAACTAACCTTTGTATATTGATTTTGTATACTGAAATTTTACTACATTAGTTGATTAGATCTAACAGGTTTTTTTTTTTGCGGTACACGGGCCTCTCACTGTTGTGGCCTCTCCTGTTGCGGAGCACAGGCTCCGGACACACAGGCTCAGCGGCCATGGCTCACGGGCCCAGCCGCTCCAAGGCATGTGGGATCTTCCCGGACAGGGGCACGAACCTGCGTCCCCTGCATCAACAGGCAGACTCTCAACCACTGTGCCACCAGGGAAGCCCTATCTAACAGTTTTTTAGTAGAGTCTTCAGGATTTTCTCTATATAATGTCCTGTCATCTGCAAATAGAGACACTTTTACCTCTTCCTTTCTGATCTTTTTCTTCTCTAATTACTCTGGCTAGGACTTCCAGTACTATGTCGAGTAAAAGTGGTAAGAGTAGATATTCTTGTCTTCTTCCTGATCTTAGAGGAAAGTCTTTCAGTTTTTCTCTGTTGAGTATGATGTTAGATGTGGACTTGTCATATATGGCCTTTATTATGTTGAGGTACCTTCCCTCTATACCCAGTTTGTTGAGAGTTTTTATCATGAATGGATGCTGAATTTTGTCTAAAGCTTTTTCTGCATCTATTTAGATGATCATATCATTTTTATCCTTCATTTTGTTAATGTGGTATATCGCATTGATTAATTTGCGGATGTTGAATCATCCTTGCATTCCTGGAATAAATCCCACTTGATCATAGCGTATGATTATTTTAATGTATTGTAGAATTTGGTTTGCTAATATTTTGGTTAGGATTTTTATATCTATGTTCATCAGGCATGTTGGCCTTTAATTTTATGCAATGCTCTTGTTTGTTTTGGTATCAAGGTAATGCCAGCCTTGTAAAATGAGTTAGGAAGTCTTCTTTCCTCTTCAATTTTTTTGTAAGAGTTTGAGAAGGATTAGTATTAATTCTTCTTTAAGTGTTTGGTGGAATTCACCAAGGAAGCCCTCTGTTCCCGCACGTTTGTTTTTTGGGAGGTTTTTGATTCCCCTGATTCAATCTCCTTACTAGTAATTTGTCTGTTCAGATTTTCTACTCATGATACAGTCTTGGTAGGTGTATGTTTCTAGGAAACATTTCTTTCAGGTTGTCTAATTTGTTGGTGTATAATTGTTCATGGTAGTCTCTTATAATCCTTTGTATTTGTGTGGTATCAGTTGTGATGCCCCCTTTTTCATTTTTTAAAAAAATTCATTTGAGTCCTCTCTCTTTTTTTCTTGATAAGTTTAGCTAAAGGTTTGTCTATTTTGTTTATCTTTGCAAAAAACTAGTTCTTAGTTTTATTGATCTTTTCTGTTGTCTTTTTAGTCTCTATTTCATTTATTTCCTTTCTTCTACTAACTTTGGGCTTAGTTTGTTCTTTTTCTATTCCTTGAAGTGTAAAATTAGGTTATTTGAGATCTTTCTTTTTTTTAATTAATGTAGACATTTGTTGCTAAGAATATCCCTCTGAGAACTGCTTTTGTTGCGTCCCATAATTTTGTATATTGTATTTTCATTTTCATTTGTCTCAAGTTATTTTTTTTGTTTCTCTTTTTATTTTTTGTTGACCCATTGATTGTTCAGTAACATGCTGTTTAATCCCCCAATATTTGTGAATTTTCCAGTTTACTTCTTGTAATTGATTTCTAGTTTCATATCACTGTGGTCAGAAAATATGCTTGACATAATTTCAGTCTTATTGAATTTATTAAGACTTGTTCTGTGGCTTAACATATGATCTCTCCTGGAGAATGTTCCATATGCACTTGAGAAGAATATGTATTCTGCTGCTGATAGATGGAATGTTCTGTAAATGTCCGTTAAGTCCATCTGGCCTGACATGTAGTTTAAGCTCAATGGTTCCTTATTAATTTTCTATCTGTATGACATATTCATTGCTGAAAGTGGGACATTGAGTTTCCCTATACTATTATTATGTTGCTGTCTCTTTCTCCCTTTAGGCTTGTTAACATTTGCTTTATATATTTAGGTCTTTCTATGTTGGGTGCATAAATATTTACAAATATTATATCCTCTTGTTGGATTGATCTTTATTGATCTTTATGATCTTTCTCTTTCATTACAGTCTGCCTTAAAATCTTTCTTGCCTGATATAAGTATAGCTACCTCTATTTCTTTTGGTTTCCACTTACATTTAATATTTTTTCCATCCCTTCACTTTCAGTCTGTGTTTGTCCTTAAAGTTGATGTGAGTCTCTTGTAGGCAATATATAGTTGGGTCTTTTTTCTTCTTTTTTAATCCATTTAGCCACTCTAAGTCTTCTGATTGTAGAATTATTTCATTTACATTTAAAGTAATGATTGATAAGCATGCATGGAATTACTATTGGCATTTTGTTTATTGTTTTTGGCTGTCTTGTAATTCCTTCATTCCTGTCTTCTTCTCTTGTGCGCTTCCTTTGGTTTGATAATTTTCTGTAGTGGTATGCTTAGATTTCTTTCTCTTTATCTTTTGTGTATCTACAATAGATTTTTGTTTTGTTGTTACCATGAGGCTTACGTAAAACACCTTATATTTATAACAGTCTATTTTAAGCTGATAACAACTTAACTTTGAACACATACTAAAGCTGTACATTTTTATAACCCCCCCTACAGTTATTTATTTATTTATTTTTGTGGTACGCGGGCCTCTCACTGCTGTGGCCTCTCCCGTTGCAGAGCACAGGCTCCGGACGCGCAGGCTCAGCGGCCATGGCTCACGGGCCCAGCCGCCCCACGGCATGTGGGATCTTCCCGGACCGGGGCACAAACCTGCGTCCCCTGCATCAGCAGGTGGACTCTCAACCACTGCACCACCAGGGAAGCCCCATCTAATGTTTTTAATATCACAATTTCTTTTTACCTTGTGTATCCATCAACAAATTATTTTAATTGTTATTTTTAATGCTTTATTATTTAACCTTCATACTGGATTTATAAGTGATTTACCCAACACCATTACAACAGGAGAATATTCTGAATTTAACTACATATTTACCTTTACTGGTGAGATTTATACTTTCATATGTTTTTCTGTTACTAATTAGCGTCCCTTTGTTTCAGCTTGAAGAATTCCCTTTAATATTTCTTACAAGGCCAGTCTAGTGGTGCTGAACTTCTTCAACTTTTGCTTGTCTGGAAAATTCTTTATCTCACCTTCAACTCTGCAGGAAAACTTCGTTGGGTAAGTATTCTTGGTTGGCAGTGTTCTTCCTTCAGCATTTTGAATATGTAATGCTCACTCGCTTCTTGCCTGCAAAGTTTTTCTGAAAAATCTGCTGATAGTTTTATGGGTGCTCCTTTGTATGTAATGTTGCTTTTCTCTTGCTGCTTTTACGATTCTTTCCTTGTCTATAATTAAATTTTCAAAAGTTAAAATGTGTCTCTGTGTGACTAGCTTTTAAATTACAGCCTTTCCAATGGGTGTGAAATGGTATTTCACGTGTTTTGTTTTTTTTTTTTTGGTTGCGTTGGGTCTTAGTTGCAGCAGGCAGGCTCCTTAGTTGCAGCTCATAGGCTCCTTAGTTGCGATTCGCTGGCTTCTTAGTTGTGGCACGTGGGCTGTTATGGCATGCATGTGGGACCTAGTTCCCAGATCAGGGATTGAACCTGGGCCCCCTGCATTGAGAGTGTGGAGTCTTAACCACTGCACCACCAGGGAAGTCCTTCATGTGGTTTTAATTTGCATTTCCTTAATGATAAATGATATTAAGCATCTTTTCATGAACTTTTTGGCTAGTCATATATATTTTTCAGTAAAACATATATGCAAATATTTTGCCCATTTTAAAATTGGATTCTCTTCTTACTATTGAACCATAAGAGATCTTTATATTTTCTTTTTTAAAAAAAATTTATTTTATTTATTTTTTATACAGCAGGTTCTTATTAGCTATCTATTTTATACATATTAGTGTATATATGTCAATCCCAATATCTCAATTCATTCCACCACCACCCCCTGCCTTTATATGTTCTTGATACAAGTTCTTTATCAAATATATGATTGCAAATATTTTCTCACTTATCTTTCCATTTTTTTAATAGTGTGTTTTAAAGCACAAAAGTTTTAAATTTTGATGAATTCCAATTTTTTAGTGTTTTCTTCCATGTATTGTGCTTTGGTATTGTAACTAGGAAATCTTTGCCCATGTTCACAATGATATTTTTCCATGTTTTCCTCTAAAATTTTTATAGTTTCCACACTTACATTTAGGTCTCTGATCCCTATTTGTTAATTTTTTTGGTTATGGTGTGAGGTAAAGGCCTAAACTCAACTTTTTGCATCCAATAATTTTTAAAGAAAGGGATTTAGAAAAATAAATATTACATTTTTTTTCAAAATATAATTGGGATTTGTGACAACATGTTTTTTTCTTTAGCATACTTAAGAGTACCTGATATTTTCTCATTTATTTTTTATTTTTATTTTGTCTATCTCCTCCTTTAGGAAAATTACCAGAGGCAAAAGTGGCCTTATCTCTGTTTTCCATTGTTGTATCCTCAATGCCTTGCAAGTGGTAGGTACTCACTGAATATTTGATGAGTGAGTGAGTGAATGAATGAATGCATGAATGAAATGCTAGGGTAGTAAATCAGTCAGAAGAAATAAAAATGTCTTTTATTGCCTCAGTAGGTGGGGGAGGAGTATAGAGTGAAGGTTCTAGAGCAGGAACCAGCAGGCAGTGAGTACAGCACTAGGAGGTGAGGTCTTGGGGTTTCCTTCAATGCCACTCTGATCCAGAACTTGTGCCCACAGCTGTGAATGTGCTGGCAAAGTGCCTTTTGGCCACCCCAAGTATGGCTTTTGAGGGGAATTTAATGTTGTAGTTAAGGACATAAGCTTTATATTAGATATTATTCATTTATTCAACAAGTATGTTTGTCTTCCTGGCCACATACCAGGCACTTTGCTAGGATTTGGAAGTTCTGTGGTAGAGAAAGCAGGTGTTTACCCTGCTCTTATGAAGTGGTCATCTCCCACGTACTTACTAACTAGCTGTGTGACCTTGTGAATATTATGTAAACTCTCTGAGCTTGTTTCCTCATTTATAAACTGAGGATTGTAAAGTAGCTACTACATTTGATTTTGACAAGTATTAAGTCATTATATAAAGTAATGACAATTCCTATGGTACATCGCAAGTGTTCAAAATGGTATTACTATAAGTTGTTCAACCTGTCAGTTAAGACAGAATTGTTCTGTATTATTGAGTCTCAATTTCCATTTAGTATGTTATTAATGGTTCTCATTACCATGGGGCAATGAATCATCAAAGAACCAAAAATTAATATTTCTTTCTGAAAACATTTAAACTTGTTTATTATAAAGGAAATGCGTGCACTAGAGGAAAAAACAAATTTAAACAATATAGAAGCATGTACAATAAAAAGTAGAACCTCCCCTTCCACACACACACAACCTATTCCTCAGAGGTAATCACTGTAAACAATTCTTTGTTTCCTCTTCCAGAAAAATTTCACGCACGTAAAAGCATATATGTGCACATTCTTAGACAGCAAACGCAAATGGAATCAGATACTACTAACTGGTTATCACTAAGCATTCTCGCTTCAGAGTATGTACTGGAGAGCCTTCTAAGAGCAGCACATATTGTTCTTATTCAGAGTCAGAATTTCTTTCTTTTTCTATTGAAGTATAGTTGATTTACAATGCTGTGTTAGTTTTTGGTATACAGCTGATTCAGTTTTTTATATGTATGTATATATATTCTTATATATATATAAGAATATGATTTAAGAATTCTTATATGCTTCTAATATATACATATATTTATATATATCCTTTTTCAGACTCTTGTCTATTATAAGTTCTTACAAGATATTGAATATAGTTGAATATAGTTTCCTGTGCTATATAGTAGGACTTTGCTGTTTATTTACAGAATGAGTATGTTTTAATATTTTCAACAAAATTAAAAAAAAACAACTCTCTTAAGGTTTTTGAGAAAGCCTGTGGGTTACACTTTTCTTCTCTCTCCACCCCCGCACTCCCCAGTCTCTGCCCCTGTAGCTTCTAGCAGTCAGAGACTGGCACCTGCCCACCCACGCTTTCTTGGCCTGTGGCCAGCTGTGGTCAAACCGGCAGCAGAGAGGGGTGGGGCAGGGGTGTGGGTAGTAAAGAAGGAAGAGAAAACATATTTTCCATGAGTAATCGAGAAAGAGCAACAAGAGTAAAATCAAATCGACCTAAGGCACTAGCACCCAAAAGTGTTTAATTACATGTATTTAAATAAAAGGTATCAGGAAGAATGTTCTAGAAGGGATTAAAAGGCAATGGGTGGATGAGGGACCAGGGTCTTAAAGTAGTAGCAACAGCTGCACAAGCTGTAATGTGGGTGGTGAGAAAGAACTGGGGGTCCCTGTGGACAAACCTGTTCTCTAGAAGTGTAGGGGGGAGAGAGAGAGAGAGAGAGAGAGAGAGAGGCAGATTGAGATCCCATCAGAGAAGTGAAATGGCAAGACAGCAAGATTGGGCCCAGCACCAGAGGAAGGACAGGGAATGCTCCAGCCTTCCTCACTGAAAACTCAACTCCTCTTCTTCCACTTTCCACCTGCTTGTTTCTTCTCCCACCTCTCTGCCCTTAGCCCCATTGCTTCACTTCATGTCTGTGAGGGGCTTTACTAGACCTCAACCTCCAGCCAAGGCTCTAGATGATAGATGTCTCCCCCGACCACACGTTTCTCAGTGGTTAGATGCTTAAAGCAAGTAAACTCTGAAATAGAGATTCTGATCATCTTGGAGGATGTAGAAATAGATCTCTGCTTGTTGCCTCTTTCTTTTTGCTTACTCATTTAATCTTGGTTCTCTGAATTGTTTCTACCTCCCCCTTGGTCAGAAAAGAAGGCTATAGAATGGTTTAGAGCTTCTAAAGTAGGCTGTTAGAGGGGCCAGTGCCTCAGCCTACCGGCCTGGCTTGGAGGCCACACCCAAGAATGTAACATCTCTCTTTCGATGGGGCTTGCCTAGACATAAAGCTTTTACCGTGTCTGTAAGCAGGGGAAGCTTGGGCCAAGATTATATTGGGCAGGTAATAAAATGAAGGGCAATAAAACTAGATAAGCCACTTATTTAGCAGCAATTTACTGGTGAAGCCATTTCAGCAAGAAGAGGTAAGATGGAGGACTCCATGGGCCTGCTCTCAAGTCCTTTCAAGTAGTTTCCTCTACAAAGAAAACATTTTTTTCAGGGGTCTTGGCTGGACTGAAATGGTGTAAGTGCATTTGTCGAGCACTCGGTGAGAGTAAGTAGCAGCTCAGAAGGGAGTCTCTGGAATTTGTATCCCTCACTTCTGATGCTATGAATGATCACCACTGGACTTCTCAAAGCTCTCAGAACCTTTCATCAGCCATGGAATGAAGAGAGTAGAGGTCCATACCTTCACTCCAGTGTTCGTTGTGGCATTAGTTAACGATAGCCAAGGTATGGAAGCAACCTAAGTGTCCATTGATGGATGGATAAAGAAGGTGTGGCGCATATATAAAATGGAATATTACACAACCATAAAAATAAATGAAATCTTGCCATTTTTGACAACACAGGTGGATCCTAGAGGGTATTATGCTAAGTGAAATAAGTCAGATGGAAAAAGGCAAATACCATATGATCTCACTTATATATATAATCTAAAAAACAAACAAACAAAAAATGAAAATAGACATATAGATACAGAGAACAAACAGAGGGGAGGGAGGTGGGAGTGGGAGGGACAAAATAGGTGAAGGGGATTTAGAGATACAAATCTTCAGTCATAAAATAAATAAGCTATGGGGATATAAGATACAGCATAAGGAACATGGTTAATAATATTGTAATAACTTTGTATGGGGACAGATGGTTACCAGACTTACCACGGTGATCATTTCATAATATATGCAAATGTGAAATCACTGTGTAGTACATCTGAAACTAACATAATATTGTATGTCAACTATATTTCAATTAAAAATTAAATTTATAAAAGAGAGTAGAGGTCTAGTACCAATCTGTCTAGACTCAATTAACTGTTGATTGATTTGCACATTAAAAATCAAACATTCTGTAAAGATAGAATCATTTTCTTAACCACACACATCGTAGTGATGTTATACTGCTTTTAAGGAATTAATTAAGAAGGAAAAACATGAAAGATCAGATTCTCAAAACTGCCTGACATGCACACCCCTACATATATACACACACCTACATATATATACACACCTGCATATATACACACATCTACACATACATACACACCTACACACAGGTAAAATAACTTAATTAAGGTATACCTCTAAATAGCTTTTTTAAGCATTAGCATAATTTTTCTATCAATAAACACTCTCTCTTTTCAATATTAGTTCTGCATAGTACAAACTTCTCTAAATCTCACTTGGTGATTGGGTTTCTAAATATTAAATAAAATATCTTCCTAATGCTTGTAAACTGTATTTTTTAGTTAAGAAGAAGCACAAATGATTCAGTGACTGCATTATTCTTTGGGATCTGAGTTGTGGTTATGTGGGCATCCAGCCCTTTAGGACACAATGGTGAACCATTGGTTCATGAAACACTGCCAGGAATGGCCTTCATCCAGATCCCAGGGCAAGTTCAGCCAGCACCAGGGAATCACCCAGGCCAGGGAAGACTAGTCAAAAGTACACATTTCTGCCTTTGTCAGAATCCTGGAAACCTGGGAATTATTCTCAATACCTCCCATTTCCCTCTGTCCTGTATCCAATCAATTACCAACATCTCTCAACTGCTTTCACCTCTGAAATGCCTCTCCAATCTGTCTACTCTTCTTAAACTCCACTGCTTCTTTCCTAGGTCCAAATAGCTGGATTATTACAAAACCTTTCCAAGTGGGCTACACCCACCCACTTTTGTCCCCTTCCAATCAAGTCCCTATACTATGGCCAGGTGGATTAAAAAAAACGAGCCTGCACCTAAGCAGTCCTTCCTCTCCTTAACAGTTTCCACTGGATTCCCTTTTGCTCTTAGATTGAAGATCAAAATCCACCCCATGGCCTAGAGGACATGAACCAGCTGCCCCTGCTCCACCCTCCACTCTCCTCCTATACTTCACATCACTGTTTCTCCATCCTCTCCACTGCCCTGACTCCTCATAGCTCAGGAGATTTGGAGACAGAGAAGATCCAGGTACCTGAATTTTTCTCAAAGCTCCTTAGGTGATTCTGAACCACTACTATAGTTGAAAGCAACTAGACTAAAGATGGAGCCATTGGAAACTTGCATTATGGTAAGTTTGCACCTGTTAGCATGAGGGTTTGCCTTGGGCCAACTCTACAAAGCAGCCAGGAAAAATTCCCAAATCGGCAAGTCACTAGGCAAACTTTCTAGAAGAGGAGGCCACTGTTGCTACTTCTGCTACCCAAAAAGGGTTTAAAGAGTGAGGTGCATACAACCCACTTGGTAGATGCTTTTTGACTTTCTAGAAAACCTAAACCTAACTAAAATATGCAATTCTGAGACTGAGGTTGCATTCACAAAAGCTCTGAAATGTTACCTTAGATGAAGCAGATGGTTCCTACGTAACCACAAACTCAGCTGGGAATGTCTTTTTCTGACTTTCATGGTTGTAGATTCCATTCAATCCTGTTATAACAGAGCTTGTTAGGTGGATTTGGATGCGCTTTGGGTTCAGCTGTGTTCCAGAAACTAGACAACTAGTAAAGGCAAAGCCTGATCAAACTGGGTATTTCTCCTCTCTTCCAAATTCATTATAGAAAGAGTCCAACGTATTGTCAAGTTCACTTTTCTGCAGATCTCTCATGGATTGCATTTGGAAAGCAGGAATAATTTGTTTATCCCTGCTATTTATAGCACCCACTGAGTCCTCAGCCAGCTGTGGGAGGATGTGACTGCGTTTAGATTCCCATCCAAGTTGTATGTGACAGTATCTGGCACCCATTCAACAGCTGCAGTCATTACTTGGAGAGTAAGCACAGAGGGAAATAAATCAACTTTTAATGTCAGGATGTCACACCCTCTCTAACGTTTTTTGGATATGAATGAGGCACTAACTATATAATTAATCTTGATCTCGTCTCTCTATAGTCAGATGACTACCAAAAGGTGCTATCTATAACACCAACAATTTTTTTAACATCTTTATTGGAGTATAATTGCTTTACAATGGTGTGTTAGTTTCTGCTTTATAACAAAGTGAACCAGCTATACATATACACATATTCCCATATCTCTTCCTTCTTGTGTCTCCCTCCCACCCTCCGTATCCCACCCCTCTAGGTGGTCACAAAGCACCGAGCTGATCTCCCTGTGCTATATGGCTGCTTCCCACTAGCTATCGATTTTATATTTGGTAGTGTATGTATGTCCATGCCACTCTCTCACACCGTCCCAGCTTACCCTTCCCCCTCCCCGTGTCCTCAAGTCCATTCTCTAGTAGGTCTGTGTCTTTATTCCTGTCCTGCCCCTAGGTTCTTCAGAACCTTTTTTTTTTAGATTCAGTATATATGTGTTAGCATACGGTATTTGTTTTCCTCTTTCTGACTTACTTCATTCTGTATGACAGTCTCTAGGTCCGTCCACCTCACTACAAATAACTCAATTTCATTTCTTTTTATGGTTGAGTAATATTCCATTGTATTTGTGTCACATCTTCTTTACCCATTCATCTGTTGAAGGACCCTTAGGTTGTTTCCATGTCCTGGCTGTTGTAAATAGAGCTGCAATGAACATTGTGCATTGCAGTCAGCTGCAATGACTCTTTTTGAATTATGGTTTTCTCAGAGTATATGCCTAGTAGTGGGATTGCTGGGTCGTATGGTAGTTCTATTTTTAGTTTTTTAAGGAACCTCCATACTGTTCTCCATAGTGGCTGTATCAATTTACATTCCCACCAACAGTGCAAGAGGGTTCTCTTTTCTCCACACCCTCTCCAGCATTTATTGTGTGTAGATTTTTTGATGATGGCCATTCTGACTGGTGTGAGGTGATACCTCACTGTAGTTTTGATTTGCATTTCTCTAATGATTAGTGATGTTGAGCATCCTTTCATGTGTTTGTTGGCAATCTGTATATCTTCTTTGGAGAAATGTCTATTTAGGTCTTCTGTCCATTTTTGGATTGGGTTGTTTGTTTTTTTAATATTGAGCTGCACGAGCTGCTTGTAAATTTTGGAGATTAATCCTTTGTCAGTTGCTTGATTTGTAAATATTTTCTCCCATTCTGAGGGTTGTCTTTTCATCTTGTTTATGGTTTCCTTTGCTGTGCAAAAGCTTTTAAGTTTCATTATGTCCCATTTGTTTATTTTTGTTTTTATTTCCATTTCTGTAGGAGGTGGGTCAAAAAGGATCTTTCTGTGAATTATGTCATAGAGTGTTCTGCCTATGTTTTCCTCTGAAAAATTTTATTTAATTAAAAAAAAGAAGCTTTTTGGACCTAGAGAGTGTCATACAGAGTGAAATGAGTCAGAAAGAGAAAAGCAAATACCGTATAATAACGCATATATGTGGAATCTAGAAAAATGGTATGGATGATCTTATTTGCAAAGCAGGAATAGAGACACAGATGTAAAGAACAAATGTATGGATACAAAGGGGGAAAGGGGTGGAGTGGGAGGAATTGGGAGACTGGGATTGACACATATGCATTATTGATACTATGTATAAAATAGACAACTGATGGAAACATACTGTATAGTACAGGGAGCTCTACCTAATGCACTGTGGTAACCTAAATGGGAGGGAAGTCCAAAAGGGAGGGCATATCTGTATGTGCATGGCTGCTTCATTTTGTTGTGCAGTAGAGGCTAACACAACATTGTAAAGCAACCATACTCTAATAAAAATTAATAAAAAAATAAAGCTTTCCAGCCTAGACAAAAATGTCTTCTTAAAAAATGATGACTTTATGAAGGTAATATGTATGAAAGTTTCCAAAGTCAAAATGTTCAAAAGAACATACAATGAAAGATAAATCAACTCCCACACCTGTCCTTCAGCCATCCAATTCCTTAGGCAAGCACAGTAACCAGGTTTTTATTTATCTGTCCAGAAATATCTTATGCATTTACAAACACACACGCATGCACAGACACACACACACAATGCTGAACATCTTGTTTTTTCCCTATATTTATTTCTTTTTTCTTTTTCTTTTTGGCTGTGTGGCTTGTGGGATCTTAGTTCCCTGACCAGGGATTGAACCAATGCTCTCAGCAGTGAGAGCATGGAATCCTAACCACTGGACTGCCAGGGAATTCCCTCCTTTTTTAAATAGTGTATGCTAATTGTGTCACATCAAATACATAGAGATGGGCCTAATTTCATTGCTAATGGCTGTGTTTCATGCAATAATTTCTTGACTGCCCAGTAACCCTTTTCCACCATGAAGACCTTTGTGGCTTCTCGACTCTCAGGTATGACACAGAAAGGTCTCCACAACCATCTCTCGGCAACAATTTTTTTTTTTTTTTCCGGCAACTATTCTTTAACCTGTTGTCTCTCCTCCAGTTAAACTGACCTACTGTGGCTCTTGAATGGAGCTCTAATCCCTGCTCTTTCATTAACTCACTGTCTGGCTGCAGACAGTTGATCTCACTCTTCTGGCCCTTGGTCTTCTCATCCCTGAATTAGTGGTGGTATAAGGAGCGGGAAAGGGGTGGACCCATTTCTAAGGTCCTTTTCAGCTCTCACGTTCTGTGAATCTGACTAGATGAGGTCAAAGGGCCTTTCCAAGTCTACACTTTGATCAGCAACTTAAATTTTTATGGGTTTGGTCCTGTTTTCTCAATTGTCTGTAAGCTCTTTAAGGATGAGACCATCTCTTTAGACAGTAACCCTCAGAATGTCCTGCTAGAATCGTTGCTGCAGAAATGTTTGTTGCTTTTCTGGGTTATCACTTCAAGTGCTATGCATTAATAATTGTTCCAATCCTATTGCTGGAAATAGGTCAGTTAAGGCAGTTTCTTTCTTTGAGGACAAGTGATAAGAATTACAATGCTTGTGCTCTACCAGAACAATTGAGAACAATTCTTCATTTGAGCAGTAGGTTTCAACAATACCTCTGACTTAGGCAATCTATGCATTCCTGGCATGATATATATAAATATTTTTAGCAATTTGAAGGGTAAAAGAGTAGAGTTTTAGAAATAAAGAGGCCATTGGGGATGACAAAATTCAAACTTTTTAATTTTATAGATGTGGAAAACCAAGGCCTAGAATTTAAGAGATTTGTCTAAGGATTATGACTCATCTAGAGATAGAACCAGGGTTAGGATCTGGGTCTCCTGACTCTTGTTCTAGAGAAAAAAAAAAAAGGCGAAAGAGAACCTTTACAGAGTGTCTGTTATATGCTGTCATTAATTGGAACTTACTGTTCTGTGAAACTACATGTACATACTACATAGGATATTATGGTTTGTATCTTACTACACTTCCTCATCTGAAAAATTAGATGAATAAACCTACTTACCTTACAAGGTGGTAGAAGGATTACATGAGATGCCTATAGGGTCCAAGGAAAGCCCCAGGTACATAAATGTTACCAATGTTACCTATAATTATTACTTAAAGATCTTCGCAATGAAAAGTCATTTGTAATATAATTTCCTTTTTACTTGATTTTTTTTTTAGGAGAGAGGGAGTTGGATTTAAATATCCAGTTTTGTTAAAGGAAGACACACCTCTCTATTACCCTAATGAACGTCATAGCCACTCATTGACTTAACCTTCATCTTAAAATGGGAGAATTATTCCTTGTTTTTGCCCATCTTTCAGTGACTACGAAGATTATGAAAATTTCATTCATTCACGCATATCTTCATGACTTTTGCCAAATCTGCAAAACATCTCTATTATTATTTACTTATGTTTTTATTTAAATAGACCAACTTTGAATTCAAATAATTTATGTATAGTTATATTACAATATAGAACTTTTCAAATAAAAAGGTTTTTTCCTATGCCACTTAGGAAACACTGATATAGTGAAATGCATTGAGTCGAAGGATTAGAAGACTTGGGTTCAAATCCCACCTTTGCCCTTTGCTAGTCATAATTTTGAGCAAATTGTCTCACTTTCTTTATCTATAGAATGATGAGCACAATATATAATTCACAGTGTTTTTACGGTAATAAATAGGATCAGGTATATGATAGCACTTTGAAAAATTTAAGACTCAGTGTACATTATTAGTTATTGCTCAATTGAGGGAAAATTAGCATGTTGGGAGAAGGAAGTGGTACCATTTAATAGTGGACAGTTTATTCAGAAGGTGGGTGGGTGTAGAAAACATCAGCATCTTAAGGAATGGATATAGATCAATGCACTATGCAATGGGTTGAAAATGGCAAAAAAGTTAACAAAAATACTGCAAAAGGAGAGGGCATAATCCATTTACATTCAGTTTGATGAAAAGAACTTTCCCAACATGAAATTGTGGCAAGTTTATATAAAGCTTTAAAAATAGAGCTTCAAGTGTTAAAACTTAATCATATATATAATGAATAAAAGGTATCTTAACAGTAATTAATGTTTTCTATATTCTTTTGGAATCATTAATTTTCTAAGACTAATATAATTTTTTTACTTCATCTTTAGAGTATAATATAAACTATGTCAATGCTCCCGTATACTTATGACTTAATTGCAAAGGGTAGGAATAGTCAGGACTACAAGCTCCCCAGACTCAAACCATGCTTACTTGAATAAAAATCTCTTTGGAATGTATTCCAACCCTTTTCCAGTCTCTTTACTTCCTTGATTACCTGCTGTGCCCTCCTATTCTCGCTGGTGACCTTGTCTGCAATCTCATGAAGAAACTAGAGGGACTGCCGTCAATTTCCTGTCTCCAAATCTCCATGGCAACACTGCCTTCCCCTTCTCCCCGGACCTCCTCTCTGGATCTGACGCATCCTACTTCTTATTGGAACTTTGCACTCTCCATGCCTTCTGCTCTCCCTGTGGCTCTAACCTCGCCCCCACTGCAGCTTTTTCCCATCAGCATTAAAGACTTTCACCCTTCCCCCTAGCAGGTTCCCACCTCCACAGGTTCCCACCTAGCACTGCTTTGACTCTCTAGCCCTTACTCAAACGTGTCCAACGAACTCTCTTCCTAATGCCCTATTTTGTCCTCTTCTGCATTCCTCACCTTTTAAGTTAGCCTCCATATTCCCTTTTCCTCCAAGAATATGATTTTTTGCTCCAAAATTGAATCCATAGGAATTTTTATATACTATTACACAAGTAGTAAAAGAATAAATAGATAAAATTTGGCTGTAGTGCCAAATAAATTGTAGCGCCACAAAAATTTTCCACGTGCTCCCATTTCCCCTTATGTGACTTTTCTTTTTTTTGCATGTGAGTAGTTTTCTTGTAGTCATAGCAGCCACACTGACTTTTCTATCCACTCTAGGAATAAAGCATAGCCTGCTACAAAAACAACTGGTCTACCTGAGAGATTGTTGCCTTCGTTTATCTGAGTGCATTCTTATGAAGATCGACAAAGACTTCCATCCCACTAAATCCACTGTAATCTTAAATCTAGACTTGAAGCTCAACTACCTAGTAGTGTTTGATGCAGCTGATCACCCCTTGGTGACAACTTCTCTTTCCCTGGTTTTGTGATGGTAAATCTTCCTGGCGACCCATCTACCTTGGCTATTCCTTCTCAGTTTTCCTGATGGCTCTTTCCCCTCTTCTGTCATTCCACACTGAAGTTCCTAAGGGCTCCACGCTGAGTTCCTTTGCTCTTGTCACTCTACCGACTGTCCTTAGGGAGTCTCACTTACTTTTTTAAAAAAATAAATTTATTTATTTATTTATGGCTGTGTTGGGTCTTCGTTGCTGCGTGTGGGCTTTTCTCTAGTTGCGGTGAGCAAGGGCTACTCTTCGTTGCGGTGCGCAGGCTTCTCATTGCAGTGGCTTCTCTTGTTGCAGAGCATGGGCTCTAGGCTCACGGGCTCAGCAGTTGTGGCACATGGGCTCAGTTGCTCTGCGGCATGTGCGATCTTCCCAGACCAGGGCTTGAGCCCATGTCCCCTACATTGGCAGGTGAATTCCTAACCGCTTTGCCATCAGGGAAGCCCCAGTCTCACTTACTCTTCAGACTCCGGTTACCATCTTCATGCTGGTGATCCTCAAATTCATTTCTCCAGCAAAGACCTTCCCCAGAACTTCATATCTGTCTTCATTGTGGTCAACTAGATATGCCCACGGAATATTTCATAATAGGCAGGCAAATCTCAATATTTTCTAAAACAGAACCCACTTTCCTACTCCAAAATTTTTATCTTCTCAAGTGTTCTCTAACTTAGTAAAGGCCACCACCATCCACTCAGTTGCTTAAGCCTGAAACTTAGGAGTCATCGTTGATTTAGCCTTTACTTACCTCTTCCTTACCATGCCACCCTCTTCCCATTAATTAATCACCAAGTCTTTTCCATTCTATCTCTTACACACTCCTTTACTCCATTTACCTCCCTCAATTGTCACTATCATCACACCAAGTGCAAGGTACCATCATCTTTCAACTGGATTCTGTGACAATCTCTTACTCCCCCACTAAAGCACATGTGATTGTGCCACTCTTTCTTTACACTCTTTAATGGTTTCCCATTGCCTTTAGGATAAAAGCTCAAACCCTTAAGGCCTCCCAGGCTCTGTGTGATTTTCCTTCTGCCTAGTTGTAGAGATTCAACGTGTGTCATTCGGTTCCTCACCTTTTCCATTCCAAAAACTGGCCTCTGGGTTCTTTGCCATGAGAAGCCACCTTTCTTCTTACCTTAGGACTTTGCCTGGAGTACATTTGCTTAATTTTCAAGCCCCCTACCGCTCTCCCTCCTCAATTCTCCAGACCTCCCCCCGACCACAGCTTTAACATAACTATCTTATTCTTTAGGTCTTAACACAAAAATTCCATCCTCAAAAGAGTCTTTGTGAACCCTCTAAACCCTTACATAACAGCTTGTACTCTTTCTCAGCATTGCCATAATTATATTTGCATAAGTTTTCTATGTCTTTCCAGCTACTAATCTGTAAGCTCCCCGAAGGCAGTGAACTTGCATTGTGCCTGACACATAGTAGGGTATAGAATAAATATTTGATGAAGGAATAATTTATTTTTGAGAAATCCTTTACTTCTTCCTATTAACATTTTTTTTTTTTTTTTGCGGTACGCGGGCCTCTCATTGTTGTGGCCTCTCCGGTTGCGGAGCACAGGCTCCGGACGCTCAGGCTCAGCGACCATGGCTCATGGGCCCAGCCGCTCCGTGGCACGTGGGATCTTCCCGGACCGGGGCACAAACCCGTGTCCCCTGCATCGGCAGGCGGACTCTCAACCACTGCGCCACCAGGGAAGCCCCATCTGCCTATTAACATTTTTAAGATTTATTTATAGCAATAGATTTGAGTAACTCCTTTCACTCTTTTTTTTTTTTTTTTTTTTTTCATTTTTGGCTGCATTGGGTCTTTGTTGCTGTGTGTGGGCTTTCTCTAGTTGCAGTGAGCGGGGGGTGAGCAGGGGCTACTCTTCGTTGCGGTGCGTGGTGGGCTTCTCATTGTGGTAGTTTCTCTTGTTGCAGAGCATGGACTCTAGGCGCCAGGGCTTCAGGAGTCGTGGCTCACGGGCTCTGGAGCGCAGGCTCAGTAGTTGTGGCATGAGCTTAGTTGCTCCACGGCATGTGGGATCTTCCCGGACCAGGGCTCGAACCCGTGTCCCCTGCATTGGCAGGCGGATTCTTAACCACTGCGCCACCAGGGAAGCCCCCTTTCACTCTTTAGATTGCCATAATTGGAAGTATGAAGATTTAAGAAAACCTTTTGAAAAAATAATGTGTAAGTAAATTGAAGGCTTAAGAAAAAAAAAAAATCATTTCCCCCCCAAGACTTTATATCTCTCTGTGGAGGGGATTTCACCCGTGAAGAAGAAATAAAGATTTCCAAAATGAGAAATGGATAATACCAATAGCTGTCATTGGTCAGGCATTTGCTATTTTTCAGAGATAGTCCTCAGTGCAAAGAATGTACTAATTAATTTAAAACAACTCTATGAGGTGGTTACTATTTCCACCCTTGTGTTGGAGTGTGATTGCCATCACTTTGTTTACCGCTCTGAGGGAAGCATGAAGGCACACTCTCCATCTGTTGCTGACACACCTCTTAATTAGGTCATATTTTACAGTTACACTAGATTCTGATAATGACCGGGATTCTTTTCTGGCTGCCTAGAAAGATCTCGGGCCACACTGCCAGAAGGCTGTCTCCCATCATGTGTTGCCTCTTGCATCACAGATTCTTCCCGGGTGGACTTGGCTCCATCCTATCTCATTCCTGCCAGAGGAATTTATCTAGTCATGCATTGCCCTTGAGGCCACAGTTGCCAGTCCTTGTGATTTTTTTTTTAAACACTGTGGTTCCTAAACAGTGTTCAGAACAGAGGATTCTTCAGGGTGCCCACACTGGCTCCTATCCAAGGCCTCTGGAAGCATAAGGATAGGAAGCAGTGAGTGTGTGAGGGGGAGCTGGAGAGTAACATATCTTACTTCATTCATTCATCCATCCATTTATTAATTAAATTTATTCCATAAATATTTATTGCTTATCTGTCATGTGCCAAGTTGCATATTAGCTGTTGGGGACATAATACTGAAGGAGAAATTCCTGTCCTCAAGGAGCTTATAGTCTAGTTGCAGATGCAGGTAAGTAAATATAGCACATGCCGTTGAAGGAGCATAAGAGAGGAGTGTTGTAAAGTTAGTCCTCATGGTGACAAGAGTCATAAACCCAGCTGAAAAATTGAGTAGGTGTAACTGTGAATATTCATTGGCTTAAGGAAAAGGAAAAGCAATTGGAATAATGAAACTCTGAGAAGGGCTGTGGCCAAGGACTCAGTACCAGCTAGATCCAGGCACTTGGATGTCCCCAGGAGCCTTGCTGTTCTTGGTCCAAGTTAGGCGCTTTCCTCTCTTACTGCAGAACAGCTCTCCTCACAGGGCAAGAGGCAAGGCCTCCATCAGCTCAGGGTCTGACTCAGAGAGGACTGGTTCCTCTTTTTCAATTCTAATCAGAAAACCCCAGGGAAGAACTCAAATCAACTCCATTGGGTCATATCCCGTCTCTAGATCGGTGATTCTCAACTGTAGGTGGTTTTGCCCCTCAAGGGATATTTGGCAATGTCTGAAGGTGTGTTCTTTATTACAAAATTTTATTTATTTATTTTTTGTCTGTGTCGGGTCTTCATTGCTGTATGTGGGCTTTCTCTAGTTGCGGCGAGCAGGGGCTACTCCTCGTTGCGGTGCTCGGGCTTCTCATTGCGGTGGCTTCTCTTATTGTGGTGCACGGACTTCTCATTGTGGGGGCTTCTCTTGCTGTGGAGCACAGGCTCTAGGCACATGGACTTCAGTAGTTGTGGCTCACGGGCTTAGTTGTTCCGCGGCATGTGGGATCTTCCCTGACCAGGGCTCGAACCCATGTCCCCTACATTGGCAGGTGGATTCTTAACCACTGCGCCACCAGGAAAGTCCTGAAGATGTGTTCTGTTGTCATGACTAGTAGGGTGGAGAGGTCATTACTGGTATCTAGTGAATGGAGGCCAGGGATACTGCTGAACATCCTACAATGTACAGGACAGCCCCCCACAACAAAGAACCACCCGGCACAAAATGTCAATAGTGCTAATGTTGAGAAACTCGATTCTAGACCAATGAATTGTGGTCAAGGGGAGGGTCAAGAGGGGCTTTGGTGTTTTCTAAAAGACACTTAAAGGATGAGTAGGAGCTGTCCAGGTAAAGAGGGAGGGAAGGCTGATCCATGAGGAAGGTACATGAGCACAGAGCCAGGACTGCCCAGAAGAGGTTCCCGTAAACAGCAGTCGTCACTCCGCCTCCCATTACTACCTGATGAAATATCATGAATCTATGGAAGCCTCATGTGGAGCAGAGTGTCTTGTACTTCAATACTATCATTATCCCGCAAGGCAATTTATCAAGCACAAATCATAGGTTATATACATTTCCTCTACTGTACTAAGCTTTCTGTCAAAGGCTAGTGTTTCATCTGAGATTCATTTATATTTATCAGGAGATAGTTTTAGTCAGGTATTAAAACACATCAATGGACTAGACCTAGTAGTTAGGAGCATTGGCTCTGGAATCAAACGGACCTGGCTTTGAATTCAGGCCCTATGTCTGCCTACGGGTGTCCACAGCCACCACAAGTAGACAGGCCAGTGCTAGGGAAATGCAGAAAGGAGGCCACGTGAGGGAGGGCGGAGGACCCTAGACTTTTTAGGATGAGAAAAAATTGGGTAAATAGAAGGGAGGAAGGTATTCTAGGTGGAGAAAGCAGCACCTGCTAAGGCTTGGAGTTATGTGTGTGGGAAATGAGAGATTAGAAGGTGAAGCTGACTTGAGGAACAACGAGGAGTGTAATTTTGGACACACAACAAGCATTTCCTGTGGAAGAGCTAAGTAGGGATGTTCAGAGAACGGTCAGAGTTACAGGCAGGATTCAAATTCAGGTGAGAGGTAAAGAGCTGGAGATTTATATATGCGAGAAAGAACTCTTCCTTAATGTAAAGAGCTTTGAGAGAAGGAGAAAAGAGGAAAGGAATGTTTGTTGAAAGAAAGGAAGGAAGGAAAAAAGAAGGCAGGGAAAAGGGGTAGAGAAAAAGAACACAGATGAGTGTGTGAAGAAAGAGAGAAAGGAATAAAATCATGACAATGTGGTGTCATGGGTGCCCAGGGAGGAGAGAATCTGAAGAAAGGAAGAGTTGTGAGTCGTGTCAAATACTGCAAAGAGGCCAAAGATTACTAGAGCTGTTACAGAGATCACTGGACACATACAGTGCAATTTAAGATGTGTATTTCTAGGTGGAGGGTAGAGGTAGATATCCAATAAAGGGAGTCCCAGAGTAAATGCAGGTAAGCATTTGGAGACAGCTAGTATATAATAGCCTTTTACAAATTTGGATACAAGACAAAGATGCCCATTATTATTGCTACTATTTCACATTGATTTGAAACTTCCAACCCAATATACAAGTGCAAGAGAAAGAAAGAGGAATAACAATTGAAAATAAGTTAGCAAAACACATTCACTATTTATAAATTATTTTACCTTCTACCTATGGTGCCTCAAATATGCAAATAAAAAAAAACTACTAAACTAAACTAAAAAAAAATCTATTAAGGCTAATACAATAGCTCAAAAGTTGGCTAATTACAAAGTAAATATATATGGCCATCAGTTAATTAAAAAGCAATCCAGTTTGCAAGAGGAACTCAGAGTGACTAAAAAAGAATCAGTCAGTAGAAAGACCTAAGATGTTCAATATTGTATATGTATCAATTATCCTCAAATTAATTTAAATGCTTAGTATAACTCCAATCAAAACCCCAGTGCACTCCTGGGGTCAGTTGATAAATCAAGTCAAAATACCATTAAGGGTAGAAGTCTGGATCCCGCAGAGAGAGGTGGTCAGTAAGAAATTCTTTGTGGGGTAACAAAAGATTTCAGAAAAGGGATATTAATATTCACTTTTGTCTCATATATTCAATATAACCGCCTTCTATTTTCCCAGACATTCAGTAAAATCTGCTAAATATAGAAATGTCTTTTATGGAAGTTTCAGGGGAGAAAATCTGAACAAAAGAGATGGAGTTCCACCTTTAAATTAGTGGGGAACAGGGGCTTCCCAGGTGGTGTAGTGGTTGAGAGTCCGCCTGCCAATGCAGGGGACACGGGTTCGTGCCCCGGTCCGGGAAGATCCCACATGCTGCAGGGCGGCTGGGCCCGTGAGCCATGGCCGCTGAGCCTGTGCGTCCGGAGCCTGTGCTCCACAATGGGAGAGGCCACAACAGTGAGAGGCCCGCGTACAGAAAAAAAAAAAAAAATTAGTGGGGAACAGAGAAAAAGAACAGCTTGAGAAAGTGAATTTATGGTTAAATCCATAAATTTATTTATGGCTCCTAGTGGAAGCCATAAATTCCTAGCCATTCCATTCCTAGTGGAATCAGAACTAGGAGCCAGAAATGATAATGTAAACCCCTGGAAATTTGAAGCAATCTTAAAGAATGAATTGCAAACTCATTGAGATTTAGGAGGAACCTTGAGCCACCTTATTCTATTATCTCAAAGTTCAGAGTAATTTCAGTTGACATCTCACTTACGAATGTGAAATCTTAATCTTTTTTAAAGAAATTCCTAGAAAAAAGACAAACTATTACTAGTGCTTATCTCTGCAGTATTAAATTATAAATGATTTTAATTTTTTATAATTTTGAGTTTTCTATGATGAGCATAAGTTCTTTTTCTCTCTTTTCTTTTTTCTTTTTTTTTGTCTGCACCGTGCGGCTTGCAGGATCTTAGTTCCCTGACCAGAGATTGAACCCGGGCCCCAGTGGTGAAAGTGCTGTGTCCTAACCACTGGACTACTAGGGAATTCCCAAAAGTTATTTTTCTAAGAAAAGTTTGTCAGTGATAAAAAGAGAAGCAGGAAGAATGCTTGGGTGGAAATCAGGGTCAAGTAAAGCTTTTCAAGTTCATTTGCTTGGTGGTTTCTAGAAAGGTCATGGTAAATGATTCTCTGTATCTCATCTTCAACCATCATTATTGCGGTTCTCATTTTACGTGTTTTACTGTAATTTTGGAACTAAGCACCAAGGTCAGCAACACATTTCTATCCATTGATACCTCTCTCTTCTGACTTTCCACACAGACTACACCAATTATACACTTTCCTGAGTTGTTGTCTAGTTGTTTCATGTGCTTACTATTATCTTGCTAACTAGGTTATAAACTTGTCTATAAACTTGTCATGTCTTATATTTCTGCTGATTCTCCTGTGGTACCTAATAGATAAAACTGGTTTTGTGTTTAATTAAAACATTTTTTTAATTACCTCATAACAGGAATAGAGGTGAATATTCAGTGATTTTCAAGAAAAACTGAACTCGTAATAACTCTTTAAGATCACATAGATGATATAGCGATAGTATAAGTTTCCAATTTTTCATGAGATTTTCCTATGAGGCAGCCTGGGAAGCTGCCTACCATCACTTAACCAAGCTATGCTTGATGAAGTGATGGTAGGTTGATTCTAATTCCTTATTGCTGTAGAGCTATAGAATTGTATTTTATATTTATATCTGTATTTAGAGCTGTAGTGCTTTATTTTATCGAATCAATACCTTCCTGTGTAAGATCCTCGAAGACACTCACATTTGTATTCTGCCCCCATTGTAATGCTTGACACATAGCAAAAACTCAATAAATGTTTGGAGGAAGTGACGTCATTTGGCTTCCAAACAACTCAGTGAGAGAATCAAATAAAGATAGTAAGGACTGGGCTTCCCTGGTGGCGCAGTGGTTGAGAGTCCGCCTGCCGATGCAGGGGACACGGGTTCGTGCCCTGGTCCGGGAAGATCCCACATGCCGCAGAGCGGCTGGGCCCGTGAGCCATGGCTGCTGAGCCTGCGCGTCCGGAGCCTGTGCTCCGCAACGGGAGAGGCCACAACAGTGAGAGGCCCGCATACCGCAAAAAAAAAAAAAAAAAAAAAAAAAAAAAGATAATAAGGACAAAAACAAAATAACAAGAATTACTAATGTTTATTGAGTACATCCTATGTGTCAGGCATTATGTTAAACATCTTGCATAGAGTATCTCATTTACTCCTTAGAATAACTCCAAGAGGTAGGTGCTATGAATATTTCAGTTTATGGATGGGGATGGAACCTGAGAAAGGTTAAATGGTTTGGCTAGTGTCTATCTAAGAAGTTGCAGAGCTGAGAGAAAAACTGAGGTCGTCTAATGATAAAATCAGGGCTCTTTCCATTTTCTTCTTCCGCCTTTCATAAAACCAAATTTTGTCTCAATATTTGGAATCCTCTTCTTGCTTTTTGGAAAAAAAAAAAAACCCTGAGCTCCTGAAAATAAAATCTAAGGAGTCCTAAAGTATATAATAATACCAATCTGCATAGTACAAAAGGATGAAATATTTAGTACCAAGGGCAGCAACCCAACAACACAAAGAAAGATTTTAGGCCAACAGGAGACTGACTTTTTATTTTTTTATTATTATTTTAAAAACTATTTTTAAAATTTATTTACCTATTTATTTATTTGGTTTCACCGGGTCTTTGTTGTGGCACGCATGTGGGATCTAGTTCCCTGACCAGGGATCTAACCTGGGCCCCCTGCATTGGGATTGCGGACTCATCCACTGTGCCACCAGGGAAGTCCTGGGACTGACGTTTTAGATCATTAACTTTAGGGGAAAAAAGGGCTTGATTTCAGTTTGAACTGGTTCACAGGAGAAAACATTTGGCCTATCTACCCCAACACCCCATCTTTATAAAATGTTATCAAATTTATCTCTGTATTTAAAGTGGTGACGGCCATATTAATTATTAAGTTTGTCAGATATGAAGCAGATTGGGGCAACTCCAAACCACATCAAGTGAATTCTGCCTTTGTTCCCTAGACTTTCCAAACTAGTTCTGTAGATCACTTCTTATCACTCTTTGAGCAGAAATTCAGGGTGAGAGTGGAAACAGGTATGTATCTTTGTTTAAAAACCCTTGATGGGGCTTCCCTGGTGGCGCAGTGGTTGAGAGTCCGCCTGCCGATGCAGGGGACACGGGTTCGTGCCCCGGTCTGGGAAGATCCCACATGCTGCGGAGGGGCTGCGCCCGTGAGCCATGGCCGCTGAGCCTGCGCGTCTGGAGCCTGTGCTCCGCAACGGGAGAGGCCACAACAGTGAGAGGCCCGCGTACCGCAAAAAAAAAAAAAAAAAAAAAAAAAGAAATGAAGTAATTTTACACTCTCTTTCAAAAGCAAACAAACCTGGACGTCCCCATGAACCTTGCAGGGAGTCCCCACGCTGTGAAAGTGGACGTTGTGAGGAGGAAAGGCAGTGTTGCTTTTGGAAGTTCACAGGGACATGCTAAGCTAACTTTGATCCTTTTTTCTGGCACCCTGGCTCCTGAAACCACCCTCTGCTACCCAATGAGATGATGAAACCCTCTGACAATTTGAAATGCTTGATTTGAGGTGCCAGGGACTCCTAGATGGCATGTATGACGCAGGACTGTCACCTGGGGTTGGGCTATGGCCCAGGAGAGCTCAGTCTGTACCCCCTAAATTTTTTGTATGAATAAAATCTGGTTAAAATGAATCTGCAGAGCCTTCGGATGGCAGCATGTGAAGGCAAAAAAGGAACAATCATAGCTCCTGTGCTAAGAGTAAAAGATATTGAAGGATGGTTGTGGTGATGGGAACTTCAGGTCGTATTTGGCACTGGCTAAACCAGCCCTTCTCCCTCTGCTGCCCCCTTAAGACACTCCCCAGATACCTGGGTTCAAAGTTTGGAGCCTAGGAAAATTTTCAGAATTCAGTACAGGTGACAGTGTACAGACCCAGATTTGAAAACATGAAAAAAGGAGAGAAAAACCCTAGGTCCAAAGGCCAAAGGCTCTCTCATTCTCCCTGAGGACCATCAACTAATCTTCCTTTACCTCTTCTTCTTTTTCTTTTCTTTTCCTTTCTTTCTTTCTTTCTTTCTTTTTTTTAACTCTCCATTCAGGAACAGAGCAGTGACTTAATGGGTGACATAGAAAAAGAACAGCATTAGACAACAACAGTTCTCAGTACTATGATTAGTAGTTGCTGCTGCTTGTCATAAAAACATCAGAAAAACAGCAACCCATCTGTTCCAAATTGATACAGCAAAGGTTCCACAAGAAGTGTTTATCCAGATTCTATGGGAAAGTGTCTGCGTTTTACGGCATATTGACATGTGTGCCCGTGCAGCTAAAAGATGTCAGATGCCAGCTTTCTATCTAGCCGTGTATCATGTGACATCTGTCACCACAATAGCTAAGAGTTTTGACAAGTGGGCTGTTTTAGCGTGAAAATGTCCAAGTGGGAGGAAGAATCTCCTTTGCTGTAAGTGAAATGCCACTTCAAATCTCCAGCACCACTTGGACTAGTCTGTACTGAGGATATAATAGGAAATGGAATCAAACCATCTCCAACCCACAAAGCAAATTGCTCTAACACTCTGTGTTGGCGTCTCCCAGGCACCTCTCACTGGTGGTAATTAGCAGCACATAAATGCTAATGACTAATTAGCTTAGCCTACTTGATTCAGGAGAATCAAAGTAAACTATTGTCCAAAAGGCTGACTTAACAGATATATAGACAGTAAAACTGCAAGTGTTTTGGGGTGTTTTTTTTTGGCTGCGTTGGGTCTTCATTGCTGCGTGCAGGCTTTCTCTAGTTGTGCCGAGCGGGGGCTACTCTTCGTTGCGGTGCACAGTCTTCTCATTGCAGTGGCTTCTCTTGTTGCGGAGTATGGGCTGTAGGCGTGCAGGCTTCAATAGTTGCAGCTTGTGGGCTCAGTAGTTGCGGTGCGTGGGCTTAGTTGCTCCACGGCATGTGGCATCTTCCCCTACCAGGGATCAAACCCGTGGCCCCTGCACTGGCAGGCGGATTCTTAACCACCGCACCACGAGGGAAGTCCCAAAACGGTAAGTTTTAATAGCTTTCAATAACCCCTGAGCTGGGTGGATGGGAGGGAGGGTATGTGAATAAATTAATGTTATTTACATGTTAGGAGGTAGAACTGGGTAATTCTCAGCCTCTGTATGCCAAGGTCTCAGAAAATAAATTTAATTCACAGACATACGAATTCTCTGTATACATTGACTTGAAGGTCTGTTTTTCCTCTGTTGTCAGAGGGTGTGATACCTAAAACTTACTGCAGGAACATCTGGTATCCTTAATAAAACATGTCAGATAAACGGGTGGCTTCTGCACAGCATATGTGGATATAAGTGGAAATAAATAATTCACTTTTCTGGAAAAATATCAAGGTCAAAGAGAAGACTCTTTACAACAAGTTGTTAATGATGTGTCACAAGAACAGACGGCTCTGACTGCTAAAGCCCTCTAACTGTGTCCTTGAGTGAGTGAAGATTCCGGAACCTCTATAAAGAATAATTTAGGGACAGCAGCGAGTTACCAGAATGGACTGGAGAGCTTGTCTTGAAGCTGCGTTGGCTAAACAAGCATGGTTTTTACTTGTAGGTTTGTTTGGTTTTGGTAAATGTCTTTGGAGAAGGGGAAGTTATGGGAATTAAAGTCCCCCCACTTCCCTGCCCACAGGGTACCCCCTGGGACTGCCACTGGAGGGGAGAAAACTGATTTTTGGGAACACTTTTATTCCCTACTGGATTTCTTCACCTACCTGATGAATTGATCTTTCTTAGAGAAACCAGGAGGGCTTGAATTTATATTAGCTTATCTTACATTTAAGTGCTTGTATTCAAACCTTGTTGATTTGTTTTATAAAACTGAAATTCCTATCTTTTCTCTTGAGAAATTGGAGTAAAGTTTAGCTTTGCTTTTATGTTATTTTCAGTCCTCTAAAGGGGTTAAAATGGTTCTTTGGGGATGAACTGTCATATGTATTGCCTTTCTCAATTCAATACAAGCGCCAAAAGACTGAATGGCACACATCTTACTAACACAGACTCCTCTCATTTTATTTATTTATTTATTTATTTATTTATTTACTTATTTATTTATTTATTTATTTATTGCGGTACGCGGGCCTCTCACTGTTGTGGCCTCTTCCGTTGAGGAGCACAGGCTCCGGACGCGCAGGCTCAGCGACCATGGCTCACGGGCCCAGCTGCTCCGCGGCATGTGGGTTCTTCCCGGACCGGGGCACGAACCCATGTCCCCTGCATCGGCAGGCAGACTCTCAACCACTGCACCACCAGGGAAGCCCTCATTTTATTTTGACTACATTGTAAGAGGGGATGTAGGATAGTAAAATGTATCTTCTAATTCCAATTTCTCAACACCAGACTCATCATAAAATACATTTTTATAATAAAGCCTCACAAAAATTAGTGTGAATTTTGTTCTTCTTTTGGAAGCTAGTATGTTTGTATGCCCCATATACTCCCGTTGTACTATAACATGTAAACACTATAATACTAAAGGATCCGAAATCATTTAAGAGTTCTGGTTATTGAAAATGCGACTTGGGAATTCCCTGGCAGTCCAGTGGTTAGGGCTCTGTGCTTCAACTGCAGGGGGCCTGCGTTTAATCCCTGCTTGGGGAACTGAGATCCTGCAAGCCAAGCGGTGAGGCCAAAAAAAAAAAAAAAAAAGCGACTTTATTCTAATCATGTCAACCAAGGAATGTGTCACTTCTGCGATCCTGGTTACAGTAAAACTAAGGAGGTAAGTTAATATTCTTAGGCTTCTGAAAGTCAGAGATTACTTCAAAACCCTAACATAGTTTGGAAAAATAACCTTCAATGTCACTGCATAATCTCATCACAAACACCAGCGCCAAACTGAGACAGGATAACAGGTTAGCACCCCTTCAAAAGAAACTCTGTAAATATATATTTACCCAAGAAGGAGTGATTTACTCTACTGAGGGCTAGCGGAGTAGTTTATTGTTTAGATAGACAGATTTGGGAGAAGTTCCTGTAACAATAATGCTATTTGGGACTTCATTTTCATGAGCAAGAGTTTTTCTTGGAATAGTCAAGTTCTACTAATGCAGACATTTGAATGGTGTTATGTTAATATAGACAGAAGACAATATGGGTATAGATGGTTTGGGTCTCATTATGAAAATACAAAAATGTACAAGAATAAGATGCTGCGAGATCCTCTCCTCACCCCAAACTCATTCTCTTTCTTGTATTTTTCTGTTTCATTTAATGACATTTCTACCCACCCTGATCCCCAGGCTAAAAACCAGAGGATCTGCCTTGACTCATGGCTAAGGTTTAACCAATTCTACCTATTTAAGGGGCTAAATATTTCCTGAATCCTTTGGCTCTTCTCCACTCCTGATTGGACAGGGTACTGCAATACCCTCCTAACTGGTTTCCTTTCTCAAGTCAGGTAAGTGTCCATTTTATACATACTCTTTTACTTGGAAACATTGCTTTTTGGAGAGGCCTGACTCCAGTTTCAAAAGAACCATTGTTCTTGATTGTCAGTTGATGTGTACTCTACTTATCTTCCTCCCTTCATCCCTGATTATCACCTTGTCCTTTATCCCTTTAGTTAGCCCAAGGATGGAAATGATATCACCACTTGCTCAGAAGTGAAATGGCAGTCAGAGATGGGGTAAGATTTAGGAATGGGGTAGAGGTTAGGGCTATCTATTGAATATATTACTGATTGTAAATTGGTGCCGTCACTATGGAGAACAGTATGAAGGTTTCTTAAAAAACTAAAAATAGAGTTACCATATGACCCAGCAATCCCACTCCTGGGCATATACCCTGAGAAAACGACACTTCAAAAATATACATGCACTCCCAATGTTCATTGCAGCACTGTTTACAATAGCCAAGACATGGAAGCAGCCTAGATGTCCATCGACAGATGAATGGATAAAGAAGATGTGGTACATATATACAATGGACTATTAGTCATAAAAAAGAATGAAATAGTGCCATTTGCAGCAACATGGATGAACTTAGAGATTATCATACTAAGTGAAATAAGTCAGAGAAAGGCAAATATCATATGATATGACTTAGATGTGGAATCTGAAAAAATGATACAAATGAACTTATTTACAAAACAGAAACAGACTCAGAGACATAGAAAGAAAACTTATGGTTACCAAAGGGGAAAGGTGGGGGAAGGGATAAATTGGGAGTTTGGGATTAGCAGATACACACTACTATATAGAAAACAGATAATCAACAAGGACCTACTGTATAGTACAGGGAACTCTACTCAGCATTCTGTAATAATATAGATGGGAAAAGAACCTGAAGAAGAATATATTATGTATATGTATAAGTGAATCACTTTGCTGTACACCTGAAACTAACACAACATTGTAAGTCAACTATATACCAATACAAAATAAAAATTTTTAAAAAGTGAATTTAAAAAAATAGTAAAAAAATACCAGTAAAAAAAAATAGTAAAAAGAAACAAAAAGTCCTACTTTACTCCAGTTTTGTCCCCTGTGGACACTGTTGGCACCCTGCTCAAATTGTTTTCATCCCTTTCACCACCTCTGTTTGTCCACCCCCAGGCTGTGCATGCTTTTCTGGAACTGTAATGGAAAGAGGACTGTCCTTTGGCAATGGAGCTGCCTAGCCCACAGGGAAAACAGGAACTGCCCAAGAGTCTTCATTTCCCCCAGAGTGGCCATTAGGTGACAACTAAATGGTGTGGGAGTACAAAACCCCAGCTACTTGCCTTAAGGTGGGGCAAACTCTGAGGTGTAATTTTTTTGTTGTTACTGAAGTACAGTTGATTTATAATGTTGTGTTAGTTTCAGGTATATAGCACAGTGATTCAGTTATATATTTATAACTGAATATATATATGTATAACTGAATACATACATATATATATATATATATATATATATATACACTTTTTCAGATTATTTTCCCTTTTAGGTAATTACAAAATATTGAGTATTGGGAATTTCCTGGCGGTCCAGTGGTTAGGACTCCGCTTTCACTGCTGAAGGCCTGGGTTCAATCCCTGGTTGGGGAACTAAGATCCCACAAGTCTCATGGTGTGGCCAAAAATAAAAATTGTATATAGATCCCTGTGCTATACAGTACATCCTTGTTGGTTATCTTTTTTTTTTTTTGGTTATCTTTTTTATATATAGTAGTGTGTATATGTTAATTCCAAACTGCTAATTTATACTTCCCACCCCCTCTTTCCCCTTCAGTAACCATAAGTTTTCTTTCTTTGTCTGTGAGTCTATTTCTGTTTTGTAAGTAAGTTCATTTCTATCTTTTTTTTATTAGATTCCACACATAAGTGATATCATACGATATTTGTCTTTGGCTTACCTCACTCAGTACGATCATCACTAGGTCCATCAGTATTGCTGCAAATGGTATTATTTCATTCTTTTTTTGTGGCTGAGTGATATTCCATTGTATATATGTAGCACACCTTCTTTGTCTATTCATCTGTCGATGGACATTTAGGTTGCTTCCATGTCCTGGCTATTGTGAGTAGTGCTGCAACAAACTGAGGTGTACTTTATACTCTAGAGCTCCACACAGGATCAGGCTGAGTCTAGGATTGAACTTGAAACTGCTCCTATGCTTGGCTTCTTACATTTCTCTATCCTGTTTCTCCTACTTACTTACTAGTTTTTTTCTGGAATAATTTCCTTAAAAGTATCACTTGCGCTCAAATCTTTGGTTCAGGGTCTGCTTCTGGGAGAACCCTACTTACACTTGCCTGTAAAATTCCTTCACCAGAAATCTATCTAAAATAAAGATCCGACCATGTCACTCTCCTGCTAAAGCCTTCAGTAGGTGGTTGTTACCTACGTGACGCCTTCATGGGACATTCAAGGCTGGCCGCTGTTGGCCTTTGCCTACCAAGTCTACCCTATCCCAGTATCCTAACCTATGGGGCAGTAGGGTTGAACAGCTTCGGTTCCCCATTCAGCTCCTTGTCATCTGCTTGGTTTCTGGTGTTCCCATTACCTGTGAAATTTCCAGAAGCCCCTTAGCTTCCACACCTCCCCCAGATGGGTTAAGACTCCTCTTTTGTACTCTTCTAATAACGTAGTCAATCACTTTTGAATGTGTTCCATTTACTACATCATATTGCAGTTCTCTTGTTTGTCTCCTCAACTAGACAGCCGTATCCTCAAAAGCAGGGAGCATGCCGTCATCGTTTTAAAATCCCCACTGCCTAGCACAATGCCTAACACATAGAAGGCTGTCATTAAAGTTTTTGAGTGAATTCACATAACCATTTTTTCATGCCAAGTAACCAGAGATAGGAGGTAATTATAGCAGTATGCACTCCAATTCTATCACATGGAAACTAGAAACACACTCTTAGAATAATAAAAGTGGCAAAGACTTTCAAAATATTTATGCTTCTGACAGTCAAGGCGTAACTACAGTGGTTAAACTGATTAGGCATATGTATTAGGGCTTCATCCTACAATATATACCTTGGGCTTTTTTGCTCAAAATTCTTTTACTCCATCTTGGATTATATAACGGGATGGTTAGAGCCTTTATGTAACCATCGTTGTTTTTTTAGTGGCTTTGTTTACAAATTTTTTTTTTTAACTTTGTGGTTTTTGTGGACTCCACAGGACTGCTCCCTGACCTACCTCCTGAATTGGGAACACAGCCTACTAGTTCCACGGCAGCCACTCAGCGCCATGCCTCATTCCTTAGCTGGGTTGGCATAAGTGAAAATGCCACAGGAAAAACAAGAGAGAGCACTAAAATAAGCTCTCTTGGTTTCATCCTGCCAAAAACTATTTGGGAAAATAATTAAATATCCATCAAATGTGAAACTGTCAAAATTAGGCAAAAAAGAAACATATTTGCTACTTTTATGGAAAAATCACATCCCATTAATTGGAGGAGAATGTTTGCAACATTCAGAAACTTGGCAATAAAATCTGTGGCATGAAGAGCCAGGCTCGTAGTGGGGTGAGAGGTCAGAGCAAACATGGTCCACAGCTGGGCAAGGGGAGGTTTTTCTTTATGTACAAATGGTCCACATCTGGAAGGTATAGAGCATTGGGGGCACCCAGAGAATCACAACATATGTGTCATGGAAAGTCTGAGAGTCATTTTCTGTCTTAGGTTTCTCAGATTATGGTCTACCTGCCACTCACTCCCATCCCCTCTTGCCTACTCAAGGACATTGCTATCCCTTCTCTTCACCACATCATCAGTTTTTCCTTTCCACTGGACCATTCCCATCAACATCAACCCACTGATTTCTTGTTTATCTCCCACATCCTTTCTTTCTTTTGTTTGTTTGTTTTTGCAGTACGCGGGCCTCTCACTGTTGTGGCCTCTCCCGTTGTGGAGCACAGACTCCAGACGCGCAGGCTCAGCGGCCATGGCTCACGGGCCCAGCCGCTCTGCGGCATGTGGGATCCTCCCAGACCGGGGCATGAAACCGTGTCCCCTGCATCGGCAGGCGGACTCTCAAGCACTGCGCCACCAGGGAAGTCCCCCAAATCCTTTCTTTATCCTCTCTTTTCCCAGTGGCTCCTGTGCCATTTCACTTCTCCCACGAGACGCAAGAGGGAAGAGATATGGGGATAAATGTGTATGTATAACTGATTCACTTTGTCATAAAGCAGAAACTAACACACCATTGTAAGGCAACTACACTCCAATAAAGATGTTAAAAACAAACAAAAGTTCTTTTAAAACTTTTCTCTATTACTGTGTCCAGTTATTTCCTCACGTTCTCAGTTTAACCCTCTCCAGTGAGGCTTTTGCTCTCTCCCTCCACCAAACCTACTCTTGTCAAGGTTACCATTGACCATCACATTGCTAAAGCCAACGGTCAGTTCGCAGTCCTCAACCTACTTGATCCATCAGCAGCATTTAGCACAGTTGTTCACGCCCTCTTTAAAAACACTTCTCTCTGGGGCTTCCCTGGTGGCGCAGTGGTTGAGTACATTTATTCCCCCAATCCTGGCTCCAGGCAACAACTGATATGCTTCTTAATGACAGGGGTGGAAGTGAGAGAAAGAACAGCATGTTTTATTCTAATGGGAAAGATCCAGCAGAGAAGAAAACTAGATGATACAGATCACTATAGAATGTATTTGCCCTTTCTAGAATTTTACATAAATGGAATTGTTACCGTGTGTACTCTCTTGTGTCTGGTATCTTTTATCAGCATAATTTTTTTTTGAGATGCATTCATGTTGTTGCATCTATAAGTAGTTCATTCCTTTTTATTTTGGGATAATCTTTGGCTTTAAGGAATACACCACAACTTGTTTATTAATTCACTAGTTGACGGCCATTTGGATTATTTCCAAGTTGAAACTCTTATGAGTAAAGTTGAATAAATGCTAATAAAACATTTGTGTACAGAACTTTGCATGGATATGTTTTCAGTGTTCTTGGGTAAATACTTAGAATTTCTAGGTCATATGGTAAGAATATATTTAACTTTATAAGAAACCGTCAGATTGTTTTCCAAAGCTATTGTTCCATCTTACCTTCTCACCAGCAGTTGCTCTACATCCTTGGAGACACTTGATATGTTCAGTCTTTTTACTCTCAGTTATTCTGGTGGGTGTGTAGTGGTATCTCCTTTTGGTTTTAATTTGCATTTGCATTTCTCTCTGACTGATAAAGCTAAGTGTCTTTTCATTTGCTGATCAGCCGTCCTTACATCTTCTTTGGTAAAGTATCTGTTCATATCACTTGGCCACGTTTTTAACTGGGTTATTGTTTCCTGACTGAGCTGTAAGGGTTCTCTATAGTTTCTGGACACGGGTCCTTTGTCAGCTATTTGTACTACATGTATTTCCTCCCAGTACACTGGGTGCTTTTCTTTTTTTTAATGGTGTCTTTTGAAGAGAAGATACAATATTTTAAAATTTTTGATGAAGTCTAACTTATGAATTTTTTCTCATTATTTTAGCTGTTTGTGTCTTAAGGAAACTGCTTGCATCAAAGTTGTGAAGATTTTCTCTTATAACGTAAAGTATATTTTGTTTATTTTATTTTGTCTCCCACAAGATAAAAAAAAATGCTACTAATGGTACCAAGTACTTGAGAATATTTGACATAACTGTGTATGTCTACACTTTCCAATTGATAGTGTAACTAGACTATACTGTCTTACTTTGCTGAGTTTCTATAGGCAGACACTATAGCATAGTGGTTAAAGGTAAAGACATGCAAAATAGATCTGGAACTGAAATCTGCTGTCTATGCACAGTGGCCTTGATTGGGCAAGTCACTTAACTTCTCAGAGCCTCTTTCATCATAGGCAAAATGGAAAGAAGGATGATTTTATGAGATAATACACACAATCCTGGGCACATGGATAGGGTTGAGTGAATTTTAGATGCCATCATCATCCTTATTAAATATTTATTTATTTATTTAGTTGTGCTGGGTCTTAGTTGCGGCAGGTAGGCTCCTTAGTTGCGGCATGCAAATTCTTAGTTGCAGCATGCATGTGGGATCTAGTTCCCAGGCCAGGGATCGAACCCAGGCTCCCTGCATTGGGAGCGTGGAGTCTTAACCACTGCACCACCAGGGAAGTCCCTCATCATTATTATTAAAGTAAATTTGAAGCCTCCAGTGCGAGCTTAGCCAACAGACTACGGTAAATAGTATTTATAAAATATTCAGAAGTTTAAAGTATTGCTATGATTATTATTAAATTTTTATCCAAGCGTTTCCCAAATAGTAATAAGCCACACGTTTCACAGTTGGCAGTATATTTTCCTAACAAACATTTGGGGGTGTTTGTAATTTGTCAGAGCCATATGTCAACAGATTCCTTCCAAACTTCTAAGAATAGAATAACCTCACATTATTTATTACCACAAAAGGACCATCTAAAAGTGTCTTGGGGACTTTCCTGGTGGCCCAGTGGTTAAGAATCTGCCTGGCAACACAGGGGACACGGGTTCAAGCCCTGGTCTGGGAAGATCCCACATGCCGCTGAGCAACTAAGCCCGTGGGCCACAACTACTGAGCCTGCGCTCTAGAGCCCGTGCACCGCAACTACTGAAGCCTGGCTCATGCTCTGTAACAAGAGAAGCCACTGCAATGAGAAGCCCACTCACCCTGTGCACCGTGACGAAGAGTGGTCCCTGCTTGCTGCAACTAGAGAAAGCCTGCGCGTAGCAACAAAGACCCGATGCAGCCAAAAAACAAAAAAATGTCTTGGCTGGTACTGCTTCTGTTTCATAAAGTCAGGTCGGAAAAAGTTTTTGTAAGTTTAATGTATTTGTAGCAATTGCTTGTTTGTTCTCTTTTCATCCTTTACTGTGGCAACCATTCATAAGTCATATGCTAGGTCTTAGGACAGAATATCATTTATTTGCTATATTTCTTTCCCATTCACCTTCTTTAATAACACATTTACAGAAAAGCGATTCAGAGAGCTTTCAGGTCCCCCTCATTATTTGTATGTCATTTATAATTAAGTTGGCTTGTTGCATTTAGAATCTTGGACTGAATATTTAATAAGCAATCTGCGCTCAAACATTGGTTGCATTTTAATAAATATTTTAAACCAGCCCCTCAAAAAGGATGACTTTTTGGTTTCTTCTGATAGCTGCTAAGCCATATGCACGAAAGTCTCATTATTTGTTCTGCTGTGACTTTCCTGGAGGATGTAAACACAGTAAAAACTGATTTTGATGTAAATAGACTATGATGACCCAGGGGCTTTTGCTGTTCGGATTGCTCTGAACCTGCACTGCTTGGGTAGCAGTGCCCATTCTCCAGTGAAACATCCTGAAAGAACAAAATGACTCACACTCTCACTGATCTATCCGCTTCAACTCAAACCACATGAGATACATACAGTTTGGTTTTGACTGTCTGTCGTATAGTTAAGTAGGATTTAGCTAAATGTTTATTTGCTTCCTTACTCTTGGATTATATTCTTAAGGATTATATTCTATCTCCCCATGTTTGCTCAAGGCATAATATTCCTTTTTCAGGGATAGGAAAGCTTGTTCTTGTCATAACAGAATTATTCTTCTTTCTGGTCACTTTTCAAGTCACATAGAAGTCTCTGGGTGTCAACGTGTTTGTTTTCTGTTTCTCCACTTCTTTTAGGTTTTGCAGGAGGCTGCTTCTGAGGGCGACCAACCAAGACTCAGTCCTGTGAAGTGAAGCCCAGGGACTTATGACCAGCAGGGCAAAGGAAGCAGGCTTCTTCTGGCCAAATAGATGTCACGTTTCCTAGGCATGGGAGGAATGGAAAAGTGACACTGGGATGCTGCCAGAGCCTGTCGCCCTTGGTGAATTAAAGTTTAATTCCCTTGGCTTCATTCTACCATATAAACAAGTCTCATTACGTGTTCTGTCAATGCCCCTAAGAGAGCAGTATTTTTAGATGATCAGCTTTATGTGTTTGAATGTAAAAGGGTTCCTGATCATTTCTTGTGAAATGATGTCTGGAGAGGAGATACAGGAAGGAGCAGAACCAAATAGAACATAAGAGTGCTGGGTACGTGAGGATGGATGGAGGGCCATTGAAGTATAGGAAAGAAAAAGGATGCCAAATTCCAAATCTTCATACTTTCCAGTTTGTCTGAGTAATGGAAGTGGAGCACAGAAGCCTTTGTGGTGATCAGACAGTAACCACAGCCTAAAGTAGTGGTTCTCCTTCCCCTTTATTTTAACATCACCTAGAAGGCTCTAAAACTACCTAAGCTTGGGCCTCATCCCTCACCTCCAGCCAGACTGATTTAATTGACCTGGGGTGGGCCCCAGACATCAGTATTTCATTCCCTCTGTCAGTGTTTTTCAAATGCAGCCGGAGTCAAGAACCTCAGCCTAAAGGAAGCTTCAGGAGTCCCCAGGAGCGGGGATCCCCACTTTGGTATCTTCTCTTAAGGAACCTGGGGAAGTCCTAAAGACTGTTCAGCAATGGAAGAAATCCCCTCTTCTATTTTGTGGGAAGATGAGGAGATGGTCTGTCATCACCCCCTGGAAACTCCCTGGGCCCTTATGATTCTTCCTGGTCTCCACACAGACACTCACCACAGAATGCCTTCCGAAAGAAGTGTGGCCCGCTGCTCATGTCCAGTTTTTCACATTCTTTCAGGACCAAATTCCTTTGGAGATATTTACAATTAACCTTTTCTCAAGTTAGATTTCAGACAAGTTGGTACGGTTATAACATGATTTTCCAGTTTGGTGTGGATGGAGACCGAGTTCTCCAGTAGTAGGAAAACCTGTGGGGTTTTATGGCATGTTTCTTAAACACAGTCCTAATGCAGTTTAAGACGACAACAGGTGTCGGAAAAATATATAGTAATAGAAGCCAATTTCACATCAGATGAATGATTCTGAACTCCGAGATCGGAACAAATTAAAAAAAAAACAACTGTATTAGTTTTCTCATCTGAAAAATGGGATTGCAAAGACCTGTCTTTCCTATCAAGGATTTGTTTATGAATATTAAGTTAGAAAATTTAGGTGAGTTTAGTTAAAAACTGTATATCATTTTTCAGAGGTGAGATACGAGATAGTCCAGTTAAAGTCTATTTTCAATTTAGATTTGATTGCATTGAAAAAATGCAACTTATTTAGCCAATTTCCAATTTGAGGAAGGTATGGAAGATAAAAATGCCTATATTAGCTCAGATATGTGTATCAAGATTTGTTAGAAATATCTTGCGTTGGTAAAGATTTACAAATTTTTTTTTAACTTTTCAGAGGTTTGGGTCATTTTATCTTTACAATCATTCAGTAGAAAATAAACTCTCAACCTAAACAATTTTCAGCATATGGACTGTCTTGTTTTTTTCTAGACTCAAACCACTCCCATCCTCTCTAGCCCTCCAGAAATGAATCCCAGACTTTTTTTAAACCATTTCGTTCATAAGTACTTCAATATTTAAAATGCTTTTGAGATAAATGGTAGTGGGTTTTTTTTTAAGTGTTTTTTTCTTTTTTGACGTGGACCATTTTTAAAGTCTTCATTGAATTTGTTACAATATTGCTTTTGTTTTATGTTTTGGTTTTTTGGCGGTGAGGCATGTGGGATCTTAGGTCCCTGACCAGGGATCGAACACACACCCCTGCATTGGAAGGCGAAGTCTTAACCACTGGACTGCCAGGGGAGTCCCAATGGTAGTGGTTTTAATGCTGACAATTGTGGAAACTTTTGGCACCCTGGCATCTAACCAAAGGTCACATGACTTATCAGCAGAACTAAGACTTGAAACAAGCTTTTTAATGTTATTAGAAAGAAGGAACACCCCCCCCTTTTTTTTAGCTCATTAAAAGAAATGTATCAGGGCTTCCCTGGTGGCGCAGTGGTTGGGAGTCCGCCTGCCGATGCAGGGGACGCGGGTTTGTGCCCCGGTCCGGGAGGATCCCACGTGCCGCGGAGCAGCTGGGCCTGTGGGCCATGACCGCTGGGCCTGCGCATCCGGAGCCTGTGCTCCGCAACGGGAGAGACCACAGCAGTGAGAGGCCCGCGTGCTGCAGGAAAAAAAAAAAAAAAAGTATCACATCTCATGGGTAAATATATATATATATATATTTGATATTGTTTTTAACCAATTGGAATTGGTTCTCATGGATCAGGGAATAAATAAGCTGTAGAAAAGAGTTGTAGAGTTAAAGAACTAGATGGGACTTGAATATCTTTTTTTAAAAATTAATTAATTAATTAATTATATTTTTGGCTGCATTGGGTCTTTGTTGCTCCATGTGGGCTTTCTCTAGTTGCAGCGAACGGGGACTACTCTTCGTTGCAGTGCACGGGCTTCTCACTGCGGTGGCTTCTTTTGTTGCAGAGCATGGGCTCTAGGCTCACGGGCTTCAGTAGTTGCAGCACTCAGGCTCAGGAGCTGTGACTTGCGGGCTCTAGAGCACAGGCTCAGTAGTCGTGGCGCACGGGCTTAGCTGCTCCACGGCATGCGGGATCTTCCCGGACCAGGGCTCGAAGGCATGTCCCTGCATTATCAGGAGGATTCTTAACCACTGCGCCATCAGGGAAGTCACTTGATTACCTTTTTTAAAGCCTGTATTCACTGTCTGGAACTTTATACAGAGAATTAGTTGACATTTTACAGAGATGAGGCAAAAGATTTCAATGGGTAAAACAATTAAGAATCTGCTTTAAAAGAGTTGACAATTGAAATGAGTTCTACAAAGATTTTATTTTATACTTTCTCAATATTGTGTCTCAGTGACACTAATATTGGTCATTTTAAAGGTTAGATAGTGATGACAATGGCTACATGTCCAGACAGGTTAGATTCATTTTGGAGCCAGTAAAGTAGAAAGATCTTCATGGAACAATGACTCTGGGCTGAAGAAACATGACAAAATATGATTATATTCAGAGCACATCAGGTCTAAAAGATTGTAGAAAGAAAAAGGTTGTTTTGGGGGAAAAACCAAACCCAACAGCATTTGATTCAATAGTTTCCTCTGGAACCCAGGTGGAAGGGTGTGTGCGTGCATTTGCAACCAGCCATAGACAGTGACAAGCAGACTAGCATAAGTTATAGCTGTAGAACTGTAGTCTCAGGTCACATAGGCTAGTGTCCTTCATGGATGTAATAGCAAGAGTTATGATGCCAGGGCAAGCAAGTTCGATGGGGTTCTAAGGAGAGCTTCCAGGTAGTTGGCACTCTGCCAGTATTCTTCTGAACACTGGAGGTTTTTAGATGCAATATCACTGCAGTTACTATGTTAATTCTACCTGTTCCTTGAAAGATTTTGATTGATTACATTGGTGACTTTCAACCATGGGGTGTTAAAAAAAAAAATTAAACAAAAAACAACACTGATGTGTGGGCCAAACTCCCAGAGATTCTTTTTTTTTTCTTTTTAACATCTTTATGGAAGTATAATTGCTTAACAATGGTGTGTTAGTTTCTGCTGTATAATCAGGTGAATCAGCTATACATATACATACATCCCGATATCTCTCCCCTCTTGCGTCTCCCTCCCACCCGCTATCCCACCCCTCTAGGTGGACACAAAGCACCGAGCTGATCTCCCTGTGCTATGCGGCTGCTTCCCACTAGCTATCTATTTCACGTTTAGTAGTGTATATATGTCCATGACACTCTCACTTTGTCTCAGCTTACCCTTCCCCCTCCCCGTGCCCTCAAGTCCATTCTCTACATCTGTGTCTTTATTCCTGTCCTGCCCCTAGGTACTTCAGAACCTTTTTTTTTTTAGATTCCACATATATGTGTTAGCATATGGTATTTGTTTTTCTCTTTCTGACTTACTTCACTCTGTATGACAGACTCTAGGTCCATCCACCTCACTACAAATAACTCAGTTTTGTTTCTTTTCATGGCTGAGTAATATTCCATTGTATATATGTGCCACATCTTTATCCATTCATCTGTCGATGGATACTTAGGTTGTTTCCATGTCCTGGCTATTGTAAATAGTGCTGCACTGAACATTGTGGTACATGATTCTTTTTGAATTATGGTTTTCTCAGGGTATATACACAGAATTGCCATTACTGGGTTGTATGGTAGTTCTATTTTTAGATTTTAAGGAACCGCCATACTGTTCTCCATAGTGGCTGTATCAATTTACATTCCCAGCAACAGTACAAGAGGGTTCCCTTTTCTCCACACCCTCTCTAGCATTTATTGTTTGTAGATTTTTTGATGATGGCCATTCTGACTGGTGTGAAGTGATACCTTATTGTAGTTTTAATTTGTATTTCTCTAATGATTAGTGATGTTGAGCATCCTTTCACGTGTTTGTTGGCAAACTGTATATCTTCCTTGGAGAAATGTCTATTTAGATCTTCTGCCCATTTTTGGATTGGGTTGTTCGTTTTTTGATGTTGAGCTGCATGAGCTGCTCGTATATTTTGGAGATTAATCCTTTGTCAGATGCTTGATCTGCAAATATTTTCTCCCATTCCGAGGGTTGTCTTTTCATCTTGTTTATGGTTTCCTTTGCTGTGCAAAAGCTAGTAAGTTTCATTAGGTCCCATTTGTTATTTTTGTTTTTATTTCCATTTCTCTAGGAGGTGTGTCAAAAAGGATCTTGCTGTGATTTATGTCATAGAGTGTTCCGCCTATGTTTTCCTCTAAGAGTTTGATAGTTTCTGACCTTACACTTACATTTAGGTCTTTAATCAATTTTGAGTTTATTTTTGTGTATGGTGTTAGAGAGTGTTCTAATTTCATTCTTTTACATGTAGCTGTCCAGTTTTCCCAACACCACTTACTGAAGAGACTGTCTTTTCTCCATTGTATATTCTTGCCTCCTTTATCAAAGATAAGGTGACCATAGATGCATGGGTTTATCTCTGGGCTTTCTATCCTGTTCCATTGATCTATATTTCTGTTTTTGTGCCAGTACCATACTGTCTTGATTACTGTAGCTTTGTAGTACAGTCTGAAGTCTGGGAGCCTGATTCCTCTGGCTCCGTTTTTCTTTCTCAAGATTTTGGCTATTCAGGGTCTTTTATGTTTCCATACAAATTGTGAAATTTTTTGTTCTAGTTCTGTGAAAAATGCCAGTGGTAATTTGATAGGGATTGCATTGAACCTGTAGATTGCTTTGGGTAGTATAGTCATTTTCACAATGTTGATTCTTCCACTCCAAGAACATGGTATATCTTGCCATCTGTTTGTATCATCTTTCATTTCTTTCATCAGTGTCTTATAGTTTTCTGCATACAGGTATTTTGTCTACTTATGTAGGTTTATTCCTAGGTATTTAATTCTTTTTCTTGCAATGGTAAATGGTAGTGTTTTCTTAATTTCACTTTCAGATTTTTCATCATTAGTGCATAGGAATGCAAGAGATTTCTGTGCATTAATGTTGTATCCTGTTACTTTACCAAATTCATTGATTACTTTAGTAATTTTCTGGTAGCATCTTTACAATTCTCTATGTATAGTATCATGTAATCTGCATGCAGTGACAGTTTTACTTCTTCTTTTCTGATTTGGATTCCTTTTATTTCTTTTTCTTCTCTGATTGCTGTGGCTAAAACTTCCAAAACTATGTTGAATAATAGTGGTGAGAGTGGTCAACCATGTCTTCTTCCTGATCTTAGTGGAAATGGTTTCAGTTTTTCACAATTGAGAACAATGCTGGCTGTGGCTTTGTCATATATGGCCTTTATTGTCTCGAGGTAAGTTCCCTCTATGCCTACTTTCTGGAGGGTTTTTATCATAAATGGGTGTTGAATTTTGTCGAAAGCTTTTTCTGCATCTATTGAGATGATCATATGTTTTTTCTCCTTCAGTTTGTTAATATGATTTATAACATTGACTGGTTTGCATATATTGAAGTATCCTTGCATTCCTGGGATAAACCCCACTTGATCACGGTGTATGATCCTTTTAATGTGCTGTTGGATTCTGTTTGCTAGTATTTTGTTGAGGATTTTTACATCTATGTTCATCAGTGATATTGGCCTGTAGTTTTCTCTTTTTGTGGCACCTTTGGTTTTGGTATCAGGGTAATGGTAGCCTCATAGAATGAGTTTGGGAGTGTTCCTCCCTCTGCTATATTTTGGAAGAGTTTGAGAAGGATAGGTGTTAGCTCTTCTCTGAATGTTTGATAGAATTTGCCTGTGAAGCCATCTGGTCTTGGGCTTTTGTTTGTTGGAAGATTTTTAATCACCATTTCAATTTGAGTGCTTGTGGTTGGTCTGTTCATATTTTCTATTTCTTCCTGGTTCAGTCTCAGAAGGTTGTGCATTTCTAAGAATTTTCCATTTCTTCCAGGTTGTTCATTTTATTGGTGTACAGTTGCTTGTAGTAATCTCTCATGATCCTTTGTATTTCTGTAGTGTCAGTTGTTACTTCTCCTTTTTCATTTCTAATTCTATTGATTTGAATCTTCTCCCTTTTTTTCTTGATAAGTCTGGCTAATGGTTTATTAATTTTGTTTATCTTGTCAAAGAACCAGATTTTAGTTTTATTGATCTTTGCTATCATTTCCTTCATTTCTTTTTCATTTATTTCTGACCTGATCTTTATGATTTCTTCCCTTTTGCTAACTTTGGGCTTTTTTTGGTTCTTCTTTCTCTAATTGCTTTAGCTGTAAGGTTAGGTTGTTTATTTGAGATGTTTCTTGTTTCTTGATGTAGGATAGTATTGCTATAAACTTTCCTCTTAGAACGGCTTTTGCTGCATCCCATACGTTTTGGGTCATCGTGTTTTCATTGCCATTTGTTTCTAGGTAATTTTTGATTTCCTCTTTGATTTCTTCAGTGATCTCTTGGCTATTTAGTAGTGTGTTGTTTAGCGTCCATGTGTTTGTATTTTTTACAGATTTTTTCCTGTCATTGATATCTAGTCTCATAACATTGTGGTCAAAAAAGATACCTGATATGATTTCAATTTTCTTAAATTTACCAAGACTTGAGTTGTGACCCAAGATATGATCTATCCTGGAGAATGTTCCATGAGCACTTGAGAAGAAAGTGTATTCTGTTGTTTTTAGATGGAATATCCTATAGACATCAGTTAAGTCCATCTTGTTTAATGTATCATTTAAAGCTTGTGTTTCCTTATTTTTTTTCGTTTTGGATGATCTGTCCATTGGTGAAGTTGGGGTGTTAAAGTTCCCTACTATGATTGTGTTACTGTTGATTTCCCCTTTTATGACTGTTAGCATTTGCCTTATGTATTGAGGTGCTTGTATGTTGGGTGCATAAATATTTACAATTGTATCTTCTTCTTCGATTGATCCCTTGATCATTATGTAGTGTTCTTCTTTGTCTCCTGTAATAGTCTTTATTTTAAAGTCTATTTTGTCTGATATGAGAATTACTACTCCAGCTTTCTTTTGATTTCCATTTGCATAGAATATCTTTTGCCATCCCCTCATTTTCAGTTTGTATGCGTCCCTAGGTCTGAAGTGGGTCTCTTGTAGACAGCATATATATGGGTCTTGTTTTTTTATCCATTCAGCCAGTCTATGTCTTTTGGTTGGAACATATAATCCATTTACATTTAAGGTAGTTATTGATAGGTATGTTCCTATTACCATTTTCCTAATTGTTTTCAGGTTTTTATTGTAAGTCTTTTGCTTCTCTTGTGTTTCCTGCCTAGAGAAGGTCCTTTAGCATTTGTTGTAGAGCTGGTTTGGTGATGCTGAATTCTCTTAGCTTCTTCTTGTCTGTAAAGGTTTTAATTTCTCCATCAAATCTGAATGAGATCCTTGCTGGGTAGAGTAATCTTGGTTATAGGTTTTTCCCTTTCATCACTTTAAATATGTCCTGCCACTCACTTCTGTCTTACAGAGTTTCTGCTGAAAGATCAACTGTTAACATTATGGGCATTCCCTTGTATGGTAATTGTTGCTTTTCCCTTGCTGCTTTTAATATTTCTTCTTTGTATTTAATTTTTGATAGTTTGATTAATATGTGTCTTGGCATGTTTCTCCTTGGATTTATCCTGTATGGGACTCTCTGCACTTCCTGGATTTGATTGACTATTTCCTTACGCATATTAGGGAAATTTTCAACTATAATCTCTTCAAATATTTTCTCAGTCCCTTTTTTTTCCCTCTTCTTCTGGGATCCCTGTAATTCAAATGTTGGTGGATTTTATGTTGCCCCAGAGGTCTCTGAGATTGTTCTCAATTCTTTTCATTCTTTTTTGTTTATTCTGCTCTGCAGTAGTTATTTCCACTATTTTATATTCCAGGTCAATTATCTGTTCTTCTGCCTCAGTTATTCTGCTATTGATTCCTTCTAGAGAATTTTTAATTTCATTTATTGTGTTGTTCATCTTTTTTTTTTTTTTTTTTTTTTTTTGCTCTTTAGTTCTTCTAGGTCGTTACTAAAAGTTTCTTGTATTTTCTCCATTCTATTTCCAAGATTTTGGATTATCTTTAATATCATTACTCTGAATTCTTTTTCAGGTAGACTGCCTATTTCCTCTTCATTTGTTTGGTCTGGTGGGGTTTTACCTTGCTCCTTCATCTGCTGTGTATTTTTCTGTCTTCTCATTTTGCTTAAGTTACTGTGTTTGAGGTCTCCATTTTGCAGGCTGCAGGTTCGTAGTTCCTGTTGTTTTTGGTGTCTGCTCCCAGTAGGTAAGGTTGGTTCAGTGGGTTTTGTAGGCTTCCTGATGGAGGGGCCTGGTAGGTGTGTTCTGGTGGATGAGGCTGGATCTTATCTTTCTGGTGGCCAGGACCACGTCCATTGGTGTGTTTTGGGGTGTCTGTGAACTTATTATGATTTTAGGCAGCCTCTCTGCTAATGGGTGGGTTTGTGTTCCTGTCTTGCTAGTTGTTTGACCTAGGGTGTCCAGCACTGTAGCTTGCTGGTCGCTGAGTGGAGCTGGGTCTTAGCATTGAGATGGACATCTCTGGGAGAGCTTTCACCGTGTGATATTACGTGGGGCCAGGAGGTCTCTGGTGGATCAATGTCCTGAACTCGGCTCTCCCACCTCAGAGGCTCAGGCTTGCCACACAGCCGGAACAACAAGACCCTGTCAACCACACGGCTCAGAAGAAAAGGGAGAAAAAGAAAGAAAGAAAGAAAACATAAATAAATAAAATAAAATAAAGGTATTAAAATAGAAAAAGTTATTAAACATAAAACAATTAAAAAGTAATAAAAAAGAGAGAGAGAAAGAAAGAAGAGAGCAACCAAACCAAAAATTAATCTGCCAATGATAAAAGTGCTAAAAACTATACTAAAAAATAAAACACCAAAAAACAAACAAACAAAAAACAGTCTGAACCCTAGGACAAATGGCAAAAGCAAAGCTATACAGACAACATCACCCAAAAAAGCATACATATACACACTCACAAAAAGAGAAAAAGGAAAAAAAAAATATATATATATAAAATTTAAAGGTTTCCCTGGTGGCACAGTGGTTGAGTATCCGCCTGCCGATACAGGGGACATGGGTTCATGCCCCGGTGTGGGAAGATCCCACATGCCGCGGAGTGGCTGGGCCCGTGAGCCCTGGCCGCTGAGCCTGCACGTCCGGAGCCTGTGCTCCGCAACGGGAGAGGCCACAACAGTGAGAGGCCCGCATACCACAAAAAAAAAAAAAATTTAATAAGGGAAGAGAGCAACCAAATCAATAAACAAATCTACCAATGATAATAAGCTTTAAATACTAAACTAAGATAAACATAAAACCAGAAACAAATTAGATGCAGAAAGCATACCCCAAGGCTACAGTTGCTCACAAAGTCCACCACCTCAATTTTGGCATGATTTGTTGTCTATTCAGGTATTCCACAGATGCAGGTACATCAAATTGATTGTGGAGATTTAATCCGCTGCTCCTGAGGCTGCTGGGAGAGATTTCCCTTTCTCTTCTTTGTTCGCACAGCTCCTGGGGTTCAGCTTTGGATTGGCCCCCCCTCTGTGTGTAGATCACCTGAGGGCATCTTTTGGGAAGTCTGAGGTCTTCTGCCAGCGTTCAGTGGGTGTTCTGTAGGAGTTGTTCCACATGTAGATGTAGTTTTGATGTATTTGTGGGGAGGAAGGTGATCTCCATGTCTTACTTCTCTGCCATCTTGAAGGTGCCCCTCCTGTATTCTTAAAAGACATCATAGAGACTTGAGGTGTAGGTCTGTCTCCTCAGTTCTTCATGGCCGGCCAGTTAGCTGTGGCTTTCCTGTTCTAGTTTGTCAAGTCAGAGAGTCCGGGTAAGATGGTAAATGCACAAATAATCCACCTTGCTAACTCTGAAGGGCTGCTAAACCTTCAGGAAGTGCTGGGCGGACCTCCAGGATCCCAGAGATTCTTGATTTAATCAAAATGAGTGACACCTGGACAGTGGTATGTTTTTACATGCTTCTCAAGTGATTCTGAACTGTGCCTGGGTTGAGAACTGCTAGCTTAGGTAATGAGGAGCCCTTCCTGACTGGAGCTCTTCTGGGGGATGGGGGGATGACTTCCTATAGTCAGGAGCCCACCACATCACTGCCATATTCTCTGGGAGGATGTAGGGCCAGTTGGAATGGGAGCTAACAATGTACTATCCATGTCCTCTCATTAAGTTGACTCCCCTTAGCTGGGTGGTCAAGTTCAACTGTGAAGACCCCTATATGTCATCAGATTTCTCATCACTGGAGACCAGGACAGCCTCTGAAACCAGAAGAGAAAACTATTTTTAGGTCAGATCTTAACAGAAGACTTCTTAGGACAAATTTCTATTCTGTGTCTGGCCTAGATACAACTATCGGGAATTGCTTGTCAGATCAGGTCAAAGCAGTTCTGTGCTGCCTGTGAAGAAATGAGTATTATATGCCAGGAAGTCACTGACTGAAACCAGCCTGTCTTCTCAGGGCATATAGCCTTATTCTATGGCTCTTTTTGTCTGGACTTATACAGAAAGCACTATTTCCACTTTAGAATGAGAACTGAGAATGCAGATGGATTCCCTGAATTTGAGTGAATGAAGCAATGTCCACACCCTTTTCACCCAAAAGCAGGAAATGACTTTCTTTTTTATTTCCTATAACAATATGTGTTTCTTATCAGGACAACGACATCAACTTTGCTACTGTAGTCAACTCATATTAACTAATTATTTCTCCCTTTAATAAATGGGTTTAAATATTTTTCTTTCTGTTATTTATTTTTCCATTAAAAAAGTACTACATGCTTCATCAAGAAACCTTAATAATTTGGAGAAGAAAAATGAAAAAGAAAAAGAAAGGGTAATCTTACTATTCAGAATGTCACATTTACCATTTTGGTTTATGTCTTTTCAGATCTTGTTTTTGTTTTTTAATTTTAGGAAAAACACAACTGACAAGAACAGGGCAGGACCCAATCCTAATAAGGAACTAGAGTAGTTAAAAGAGTCTAAGAAAAAGTCAAGTCAGAAGCTCACTTATAAGAAGCAAGAAGCCCAGTAATCAAACATGGACGCCACGAGAAATAGACATTGAATCACGGAGTGTTGGTCTGAAGGCTAAAAAGTGTTTGATTTCTCAGTATAGGATAGGTTCTGGAAACTAGGATCAGGTGGGGATTTAAATGGCCCCATCTTTGGGGAAGTGGAGGGCTACAGAGTTCAGGAAATAAGCTGGGTCAAACAAGTATCTTTCTTATTACATCATGGGCATTTTTTCCTTTGAAATATCCTTTAAAACAACCCCTCCTCTCTACTCACATAAAGCAAATGCAGCCTGGTTGTCTTCTCTGACTGAGAATCTTCCTTTCCCCAGATGACCCTACATACTGCTGCCAGATGAGTCTCCTTAAACTGGTGTTTTAACATTATCTTTCCCCTCCTTAGAGATAAAAAATGGCTCCAATTCTTGAATTGGGTCAGTTCCAAACTTCTCACCCTGGCTTTCATGGTTCTCTATAATGTAGCACTAACCCATTAATTCAGCTTTGTTTTTTATGTCATACTTTCATTCTCTCTCACTCCAATCAGGTTGAATGATTAATTGCCCTAAAAGTGCATCATTCTCTGTACCATTGTCCCTACCCTCATCCCCATATTACCATCTTGTCTGGCATGTCCTACCTTCTTCCCTCTGCCTGTTGTCAATCCTTCAAGGCTTGGATCTAGTAGCAACTCCTTCACAATATGTTCCTCGATAAATCCACACTTATGTTTTCTTAGACCTACCACACCAGTCATAATTTATCACTACTTACTTACTACCTTGTATTAGTCACCATTTTATTTTTGTTATCTGTTCCTTTTCAACTTGATTGCAAGCTCACTGAAAATAAAATCTATAACTGGGCCATTTCTCATCTAGTATATAGGGTCAACTTTGTATAAATACTCAGCTTATTAGATAGAATAGAGATTGTACATAGAAAAATTTAATATTCAAATTCTATTACAGTGGATTTTCCTAGGATTTTCAAAGAAATTATGTTTTGCTTTCTCCAGTCACTGAAATAGTTTTCCTATTTATGCAACATAATTCAGCATATGCAACACAATACATAAACATTATACAACAAAATGCATCAATAATAAAGCTTAGGAAAGACTAACTTACGTATAATAATCAAACTCAAATATTTTTTCCAAGTTATGTAACATTTTTCAGGGACATTTTCCCATGAAATATATGCAAATACACATTTTTATAGGCTCATATTCTTCCATTGGATTTAACCAATCTCTATCAATAGACATTAGTTTGATTCACAATATTCCATTGTCTCTAACCCTTTTTAACCATTTAGTTTGCTTGTTTATTTTGTCTTTGCGCTAGTATAAACACTGCACAAAAAACATATATATTCTTGTACCTACATCTGTGTGCCCTTGACAGATTAAGAAACATGATTTAACTTTTTTTTTCTGCTTATGTATTCATTGAAAACAATCACAGAAATAAGCAAAATCTCAAAGAAAAATCCCCATAAGCTTGACATTCAGAGATGATCACTCATATCATAAGGATCTCTGTCCTTCCAAATTCTCTGTTTATCTGTATGGTTCATTTTATTTTATTTTTTTTATTGAAGTATAGTTGATTTACAATATTATATTAGTTTCTGATTACACCATAGTGATTCAATATTTTTATAGATTATACCCCAAGTTACTATCAAATAATTATCTATATGGTTTAAAAGGATAACAATATTCATTTGTTTCTCAGTAGAATCAAAATTCAAAAATTCCTTTGTTCCCATTGCATCCAATGATGTGATTATAAGCTCTCATCAGAAAAAAAAGAAAAAAGTTTGTCTTGGAATATATACCTGGAACTAAATACCCTAGAAAATGTATGTGCAATTGTGAATGTTGCTTTTTCTGTTCCTTTAAAACCCTTGGAGTCCAGCTATTTTTCAGTAATGAAAACATCTACAATTCTGGAGGCTGTGTCATGCCAGTTGTTGGTGAAGACAAGGTTGGGTAGAAGAGTAGGGCAGCCAAAATGTACCTGCACTCACCTGCAAATACCTTTGGAGAGAGACCAGGTTACTGTCTTACCACTTTCTCTGGGGAGGTGGGAGTTGGGTGTCTCTGTCCTAAGGAGGAAGGGAAAGGGCAATACCGTGATTTCCAGTTCTAAATTTCAGCTTTCTCCCTCCCTTGGAAAGATGGTTTGGGATGAACTCAAACTTCCATTTAAAGTACACACAACATTTTGAAATGATAAGTTGTAATTTGGGATACGTCACTTGATCTTAACTTATTTCTGTGTACGAAATTTCTAGTTTATCAAGAAGTTTCATCCTCTGTAAAGTGAGGAACATGGAACAGGTGATTTATACAGTTTTTCTCAGCTGTGAGCTACAGAATTCCAGGATTCTAACTCTAATCCTTAACTATTGGAGGGATACCATCACACATTGCCCAGCACAAAACAGGCTCTTGGTAAACATCTGTTGAGTTAAATTAAACAGGGACAGAAAAGATTAAAGCTAACTAGATTAATTACTCTATAAAAAAATAGAGACTCTGTGTAAATGAAACAAGCAAATTCCACTGTGGCAGGATGTCCGGTAATTATTTTGCTCTTAATTAGTCTTAAGCTGATGATTGCCAAAACTTTGGCTGGTAATAGAAGTAGAGCCTCAGATATAATATAACCAGATTGAGGAAATAAATACTAAAGTTTGAATTCATTCTGACTGGACACTTAATTAAAGTACGGCAAATCAGAGAAGAATCCATTGCAGATATTCAAGAAAGATGGAAGGCATCTAGTAGATAAACAGGAATGACCCCTATGTTTATACTTCATCTCACCTTCCTTTGTCATCAGAGTAGAACTAGTAGGAATTCTCTTCCATCTCACATACTCACCTCTTGTTCTGCATTCTGCCCTTTGATGACTTCTTGTCCTCAAGATTGTTCACTTAAACAAGTTTCCCCTCTCTAAATACATTGGAGGTGGGCCTGGGGGTAACCCAGACCTACCATGGAACTTGTCCCAGGTCACCCCCTCTTCAAGTGAAATGGGAAAGACCTGAAGGTGCTGGTGCTGAAATCTGGAGTGAACTCATGGGAGGCTGAGCCGCATGGACACCCGGGTTGATTAAAATGTGAGTATCCTCAATGATCTCTTCCCATACTCTTAGATTGTGTCTTTAAAGAGAAAGTGTGTCAAGAGGAAAAATTAGGTAGTTATGGGATCTGAAAAACTGAAGTCTCCAAACACTTTAACTCAATATAAGGTCAAACAATTTTTTTAAAATTTAAATGAAATTGGAGGATTGTCTCAATGCTTTACTTTGAAACTGCATGTCTGGTTTCAGCCAATCTAACTTAGTATCTCAAACACGCATGGGACATACATGACTTTCAGAACATGAGTGCCAACCATTGTTATCAAGTCAATACTCAGTTTAAGACACACTTCATTTTACCAAGCACTTACAGGTGTGAGGTAGCCCGAGTGCATTTAGCCTTTGAAAAGATTTATGTTTATCTGCAGGGGGTATATATGTGTGTAAGTATTCTCACAAATGAATATATGAGACTTGCATCTTTAGAAAATGTGCATATCTTGTTTTTGTTGTCATGCCATAACAAACTAGTACAGTTATTGCAAGAATGCCCAGGATATTTCCTCATGACAAAAAATCAACCACATTTTTCCTGTCACCATGGAGTATTCTGTCTGCCTATGATAGACTACTTGAAAAACAGAACTGAAATGATACTCAAGTAGACCTTGTCTACCAATGTGATAATGTCAGTCCAATTAGTACAATGTGTACCTGCATTACATTGTGTGACGTCAGTCACTAAGGCAATTCCTGTAAGTCATATTTACTCTAACTTGTAGACCATTCCATTTATTTGCTTCTGTTTATAATCCTTTAGGATTTCCAGATTGTGCCAAATGGGTCTTCTGAATCCATGTGCAGAGTGTACAGAGAATTTGAGGTGCTCTCACACTGTTGACTCGCTTTGGGGAGACTTTTTGGAATGTAAAATTGTGTTCACACCCTAGGAGGTCCTTTGCAGCCAAGGTCATACCGGGTCTGTCTCTCCTACCAGATCATCAGCAACGCGAGTTCAGGGACTATAATCTCAGTGTCCTTGCCTCAACTTAATAAATATTAGTTGAATAAACAATTATATCCACAAACGGGAATAATTAGCAAAATTGTTAAAGCTCATTTATTCTTTTCCTCTCAAGTTTGAATTAATATGTTCTGCTACTAATAAGGGCATTCGTGCTTGAGATGGAGGCTATTTTTTCCTAAAGATAAATGAGTAAAAGTTATCCTTCCTTAGGGCTACCGTTTGGTACAGTGCCTGACTCATCTTGGGTTCAGTAAATTGTTCTTGACATAAATGGACTTAGCCACCCTATATATTACAAAGATCCATTCAGATGATAATTTTTTTTTACCCTGCTGAGTACTTTCAAACTGAAATTATATAGGAAAATAATTTTTAAGTAATATAAATAACATCTAAAGTGCCTAGAAAAATACTTGGCATCTAGTAAGTACTCAGTACATATTAATTCTTTCCCTCACACATATTTTTTTTTTCCCTCACACATATTTTTATTATTATTATTATATTTTTATTTTTGGCTGCATTGGGTCTTCATTGCTGCACGCGGGCTTTCTCTAGTTGCAGCGAGCAGGGGCTACTCTTCGTTGCGGTGCTTGGGCTTCTCATTGTGGTGGCTTCTCTTGTTGCAGGGCACAGGCTCTAGGCGCGTGGGCTTCAGTAGTTGTGGCACATGGGCTCAGTAGTTGTAGCTCATGTGCTCTAGAACGCAGGTTCAGTAGTTGTGGCGCACGGGCTTAGTTGCTCCGCGGCATGTGGGATCTTCCCAGACCAGGGCTCGAGCCCATGTCCCCTGCATTGGCAGGCGGATTCTTAACCACTGTGCCACCAGGTAAGTCCCCCTCACACATATTTTAAAAGCATAATGAAAACCCTAGCTCTAAAGCTTGGTGGAAATACATAAAATTAATGTAAGTAGAGGGCAAATGGCTAAAAGAAAAGGTCAGAATTATCTTTTGACCTAGCAAAGAGGTTTAACTATCTCATCAGAATTTTTATGTTACCCTGCCCTTCTCATGTTTCTAGGCATCATAGTGAAAATGCATCTAAATTAAGGTTGCCAGATAAAATACACAGCAGTTAGTTAAATTTGAATTTCAGACAAATAATAAGTACATTTTTAGCATAAATATGTCCCATGTAATATTTGGGACATACTTATGCTAAAAAATTACTAGTTGTTTATTTGATATTCAAATTTAACTGGGCACCCTGTTCAATTTTTTTGAAATTTTAATTTTTAGCTTATAAACAGTATAAATTTATTTCTCATAGTTATGGAGGCTGAGAAGTCCAAGATCAAAGCACTAGCAGATTTGGTGTCTATTGAGGACCCACTTCCTGGTTCATAGATATCTTTCTTCTTGCTGTAACCTCACATGGCAGGAGGGGTGGCACTGTATTTTTATTTGCTAAATCCGGCGACCCTAATCTAATAGCAATGAGCACGGCAATATGAAAAACAGTAATACTTTGGTGAGCTCTTTTTTTCTTTTTCTTAAAGAATGTTTGATTGGCAGTCGACCAATTTCTTTAAAGTTAAGCTAATTTTTCCCTCATCCTACACCTATGGTTAGTTTGCAGGGTGGTTTCACCTTCCTCTAGAATCAAAATGTCTATTTTGACTCTCCATGGTCACCAGAATGTGGCTTGCAAGAAGGGAACAGTTGTTAGTCCTGGCTAAAAGCCAGACATTTGGTGTAGAATTATCAGTTGCTTATTCTACTAGAAGTTTCAGTGGAAGCTTGTAAAGCAGGTTTTCCTTATTGGTTTGAATGAGTAGCCAAGAGACCATTTACATTGCTGTTTATTTTCATTGCATAGTGAAGAGCCCCAAGCATTCACACTGAAGAAGACAGGGCAAAGCTCGATAAGCAGTGTGGCTATGGGCTCATGACCAGCTTGTGACCTCACCAGTGAGCTCTGGGGCACAGGGCAGAGCAGCAGTGAGCCAAGTTTGGATGGACACCACCAGCAAAGAAAGAAAAAACAGAAGTTTTACTAAATTGGTCATTTTGTGGACACTTTTTTCCTCATTACTCACCACTCTCAAAAAGTCATATAAATCATCTCATGCCTGAAATCTAAAATTCCAAAGAGCTGGGTAGGTGAGCAGCTGTGGGAGGCTGAGGCCTCTTGCCAACATAAAACCCGAAGGACATTCCGGGTCCTTAGCCAGCTCCCCAAAGCCCTCTTCCCTTCCTACTCGGAGCCCTGGGGATTGGCCAGCCTGTTTCCTTTCCACTGTTACCACCTGTTACTTCCAACTGTGTTTCTCTCCTCCCTTGGTACAGAAGACAGCCCCACAGCTTCTGGCCTACCTTGTTCATATCGACTGCCATTTACTGACCGCTCACCGTGCATCAGGCTCTCTACTGTGTACTTTATACCATAATATTGTTTAATCTTTATTATAGTCTTGAGATAGGCATTGCTGCCTCCCATCTTACTGAGGAGGAACTGAAATTCTGGGAGGTCAGAGAACCTACCCAGAGCTTAAGTAATGAAGATGCACTTCAAATACAGTTAACTGGGGCTTCCCTGGTGGTGCAGTGGTTGAGAGTCTGCCTGCCGATGCAGGGGACACGGGTTCGTGCCCCGGTCCGGGAAGATCCCACATGCCGCGGAGTGGCTGGGCCCGTGAGCCATGGCCGCTGAGCCTGCGCGTCCGGAGCCTGTGCTCCGCAACGGGAGAGGCCACAGCAGTGAGAGGCCCGCATACCGCAAGAAACAAAAACAAAAACAAAAAAACAAACAAAAAAACAAATACAGCTATTTGACCTCAGCGCAGTTCCTGAGTCAAGCGATATCACTTGTCTAGGTGACACTGCCAGTAAAACCATAAGAAATGGGCTTTCCCTAATTTAGCACCAGATCGTCTCACAGGAGAATACAGAGACCACAGACGTGATAATAATGGATCTCGGAGGCTTAATGAGACTTTCTGAGGTGAGATGAAGGGATAGATAAGCAATCTCGTAAAGAAGTGGTTTTCAAACTTTGATGTATACGACACGGCTCCAGTTATTAAAGAGTTAAGTGGTAGACTGTGGCTTCCTTCAGCACTGGGAGGCAGAATTGTAAAAAAGGAAATGCAAAGGAAGACAGTCAATGGTTTGACAGTCAATGGCCACGTATATGATAATGGTGGAGGCGCAGAGGCCTGAGTCAGTAGCATCTGGCAGGGAGAAGGGTGAGGTGAGGGCAGGGAAAGTTTTAGAAGAGAAGTACCACTTGATTTAATTTCACCTTATTACTTTATTTTTTCATTTTAATTTTTTTATAAATTTATTTATTTATTTATTTTTGGCTGCATTGGGTCTTCATTGTTGCATCTTAGTTGCTGCACGGGGGGCTTTCTCTAGTTGCGGCGAGTGGGGGCTACTTTTCGTTGCGGTGGCTTCTCTTGTTGCGGAGCACGGGCTCTAGGCACGCGGGCTTCCATAGTTGTGGCGCACGGGCTCAGTAGCTGTGGCTCGCGGGCTCTAGAGCACAAGTGCAATAGTTGTGGTGCACAGGCTTAGTTGCTCCACGGCATGTGGGATCTCCCCGGACCAGGGCTTGAACCTGTGTCGCCTGCATTGGCAGGCAGATTCTCAACCACTGCGCCACCAGGGGAGTCCCCACCTTATTACTTTAGCTAGAACTCAATCTAGTCCCCTTTTTTGAGGATTTTTTTTAACCTCTTTTTTTTTTGGCCAAAAGAACCCTGCTTCCTCATATTATGGAGTCTATGAGACTCTTTCTGCTCTCTTTGGCATAAAAATAATCTTGGTCCTCTTAATTTCCTGGTTCTTCACTCTGCAGTGGGAGAGATACAAGATCTGTTGATAGTTCAAGAACTAGCTTCTTCCAATACAGCAAAACCTTAACAACGATCCCTTGCAAACATTTGCAGGTACTTATATTTTACAGTTTGCTGCAAGCCTGTGATCAAATTGATTTATAGCATAAATAGGTTCTTAAAGGAAACGTTCCTCTTTTCTTCCTAAATATTTTGAAACCATTCCAATAAAGCTAAATAATTTTGAAAAAATAGATATTATTCACAGAAATAGAAATGGGATCACAGGGGAATCTAACTAGTAGATAATAAGGATGATACTGGCATAAGAAAATCTGTGCAGATTTAGTGCACAGCAGCTTAATTTTGTGTGTGGTCATGAGCATACTTCAAATATCTCCAGAGGAGGAAAGAGAGAAAGAACTGAGTTTTATTACCAGCCTTCTCTATACTTATGTTCATTCTCCATTTTATTTAATCCTCATAACAATCTTTAGCTGCAAATGATATTTTTCTGCACTTTCTTGCCAATCCTACAATCCTCATACTTCCTCTCAGGTCAACTTCTAGTTAATTATTTAACACAAAACAAAATGAAACAACGCGTTGTTTTAATGTGATTTAGGGAAGAGTGAAGTAACAGGTTCTCACTCTTTGATATGTTCTTTCTATACTTAGCAATGCAACAGTAAAACCACACGAAAGTAGTGTTATTGAATCATATAAAAAATACAGTAGGTAACAATTTATCAATGTCTTGGAAAATGACATCAGGAAGATGTAGAGAGGAAGAGGATTCCAGTGAGAGAGACTCAGTATGTATGAAGGCAGGGAGGTATGAAATAATGGGGAAAAAAACAAGAAGACTGTAAATGATTCAGGATTGCTGCAGAGCAAGGGTTGGCAAACTATGACCATACGCCAAAAATGTCCAGTCATCCAGTTTTATATGGCTTGTGAGCTAAAAATGGTTTTTACAACACTTTAAAATGTTTGGAAAACAATCACAAGAAGAATATTTTATGATGCATGAAAATTAGATGAAATTCAATTTGTGTCCATAAATATAGTCTTATTGGAATGCAGATACACTCACTTGTTTACATATTATATACAGTTGCTTTCACGCAGCAACTGCAGAGTTGAGTAATTGAAACAGAGGATGCGTGAAGCGCTCTCATTGCTTCCCACTGCTGCTCAGTGCACTATGCATCATAGTGTTGCCCTTATAACTCTACAGCATTTTGAGTGTGACACACATCAGTACACCAGAACATTTACATTTATTACCAGTGCATACCTATCATGTCAAAACAAGAAAAGAAAAGTAGGTGTTTCTTTTTAATTAATTAATTTTGGCTGCATTGGGTCTTTGTTACTGCGTGAGGGCTTTCCCTAGTTGCGGCGAGTGGTGGCTACTCTTCCTTGCGGTGCATGAGCTTCTCGTTGCGGTGGCTTCTCTTGTTGCAGAGCACAAGCTCTAGGCCCGCGGGCTGGCTCGCAGGCTCATCAGTTGTGGTGCACAGGCTTAGGTGCTCCGCGGCATGTGGGAATCTGCCTGGACCAGGGCTCGAACCCATGTCCCCTGCATTGGCAGGCGGATTCTTAACCACTGCACCACCAGGGAAGTCACAAGAAAAATAGGTTTTGAATGTCACGTTTTAAGGCAAAGTGGAGTGTGGATTATTTTGTTATCATATGGCAAAGGATTGTGTTTATTATGCAAAGACATGGTAGCTGTGCTAAAAGAATACAATATACATTGGTGTTACCAGACTAAGCCCTCATCACAATATTCCAACTCACAGGAAAGTCACAGTCAGAAGAAATAGACAATTTTAACTTAACACAGAATATCTCATCACAGCAAAATTTCTGCACAAAAATAAAAAATGAAAATGGGGCTGCAATCCAAGGAGATTTCGGAGTGATTTGTTATTCAAGCAGAAAGCCATTTACCAATACAAGTTAATTAAATTGTGCTCAATTCCAACAGCTGAAGAAATCTGTACATAAAAATAAACATGTTTAAGACTGTTCGCCTCTTAGTGAGAACAGTTGCTTGCAGAGTTGAGGACCTGGGGAGCTATGTCAACAGTTAATTTAAAAACAAGACAAATGATTTTGCATTGTGTTTCTTGGCTCTGGATGAGTTGACAGACGTTACTGACCCTCCTCAATGGTTGGTTATTCAAGGAGTCCAGGTGGAGTTTGAAGTGACCGAAGAATTAGCCTCTGTGAAAAGTATGCGTGGAAAAAGTATAGGCGAGATAGAAGTTGAGAAACATGAATTCAGCACAACCTGAAGAGGAATCTGCTATGGCGTGTGACAACTGATGATAGAAAAAATATGTGTGCAACAGAAAAAGGCTCAGTTGGACAAACTTACAAAGCTTGTGAAAAAGGAAACTTTTTCATTGTTTGTTCATCAGAAGCTAGTTTGCAGAAAATATGTGACTTTATCGTTTTCTTGAAATCTACTGTGTGTTATTGCAGTTTCAGTGGTGAACTTCATCGCTGTCGAGGACTTAACAATCGTTAGTTCCAAGAATTCTTATCAGAAATTGAAGCTGGGGACTTCCCTGTGGCGCGGTGGTTAAGAATCCGCCTGCCAGTGTAGGGGACACGGGTTTGAGCCCTGGTCCGGGAAGATCCCACATCCCACAGAGCGGCTGGGCCTGTGAGCCATGGCGCTGAGCCTGCGCGTCCGGAGCCTGTGCTCTGCAACGGGAGAGGCCAGAACTGTGAGAGGCCTGCGTACTGCAAAAAAAACAAAAAAACAAAAAACAGTTCTTGTATGTGCAAATTATACCGTGGTAAAGTCATTTTGAAGATAATGTTGTTTAAATTACAAATAACCCCAAGTTGCTTTATATACTCCCATGTTGTGAAAAGTGAAAACAAGAAGTAACATCTCCATTTCCACAGAAATTTACATACGATATATTTTCTAAGCTCTAACTACAGTACTAGCAGAGTTTTTGGATCTCAGTGCAAGATCCAAAGGAAATTTCCATGTTTCAAAATCCATTTAACTATGTCGTTGAGGAGCTTCCACCTAAGTTTCAATTAGAAATGATTAATCTGCAATGTAATGATATGCTGAAAAGCAAATATTGAGAAGAATCGAATTCTATAAATTCATTGCCTTCCCAGCAATGAATATGTTCAATTAAAATTCTATGCTAATGGATTGGTATCAGTATTTGACAATACCTATCTCTGTAAAAAGACATTTTCAAAGATAAATACATAAAATCTCATTCTAGATTAGTATCAACAGATAATTGCAATACATTTTGATAATAGGAAACACTAATATTGAACCCTAATTAAGTAAAATGTTATTTCCACAAATTCCATTCTTCTCATCAGACTTGTATTACAAAAAATTGTACTCAATTATTATTACTATATTTTAAATTTAATCAATAAAACTTTGTGGAAATTTGTTTTATATATATTTTTATTATTATTATTATTTTACAAACAACTTTGACAATGAAGTTTATGTCCCCTCTGCACACCAACTAATCACTATATTCACCCACATTGACCCAAACCTTTTACCCCCTTAGGTCTACACTACCAGCCTTCTGTAGTGACCACCACAGTGTACTCCAATGGCAAACGGTAAACCACCTGTTCTATTGATAAAAATGTAAATCTGGAATAAGTAAATAGGAAAGGCATTTTTTAAATGAAGGGGATTTTTTTGGACATTCAGGTGCTCATTCTTGTTTTTTTTTTTTGACTAACTGGATGTTTATTTAAGCAGCTCCCTACCATTGATCATTAAGCTTATTTCCAACAGTTTATATCATAAACAGCATCTTCATGACTATCCACAAAACTAGAGTTTTCTTTCTTTCCCATAGCATATTAGTTTTCTCAAAACTGCATTTTTTTGAATTTTATTTTATTTATTTTTTTATACAGCAGTTTCTTATTAGTTATCCATTTAATACATATTAGTGTATATATGTCAATCCCAATCTCCCAATTCATCACAGCACCTACACCCCCCTTCCCCCCCGCAGTTTTCCCCCCTTGGTGTCCATACTTTTGTTCTCTACATCTGTGTCTCAATTTCTGCCCTGAAAACTGGTTCATCTGTACCATTTTTCCAGGTTCCACATATATGCGTTAATATACGATATTTGTTTTTCTCTTTCAGACTTACTTCACTCTGTATGACAGTCTCTAGATTCATCCACGTCTCTACAAATGACTCAATATTGTTCCTTTTTATGGCTGAGTAATATTCCATTGTATATAAGTACCACATCTTTATCCATTTGTCTGTTGATGGGCATTTAGGTGGCTTCCATGACTTGGCTATTGTAAATAGTGCTGCAATGAACATTGCAGTGCATGTGTGAAATTTGTTTTCTATTTTAATTATTTATTATTATTTTTAATTTATTTTATTTTTGGCTGCATTGGGTGTTTGTTGCTGCGCGCGGGCTTTCTCTAGTTGCAGTGAGCAGGGGCTACTCTTTGTTGCGGTGCACAGGTTTCTCATTGCGATGGCTTCTCTTGCTGCACAGCACAGGCTCTAGGGCATGTGGGCTTCAGTAGTTGTGGCATGTGGGCTGAGTAGTTGTGGCTCATGGGCTCTAGAGCGCAGGCTCAGTAGTTGTGGCACACAGGTTTAGTTGCTCCATGGCATGGGGGATCTTCACAGACCAGGGTTCGAACCCATGTTCCCTGCATTGGCAGGCAAATTCTTAACCACTGTGCCACCAGGGAAGCCCTCTATTTTATTTTTAACTTTTATTTTTTTTATTGAAGTGTAGTTGATTTACAGTGGTGTGCTAATTTCTGCTGTACAGCAAAGTGACTCAGTTATACACGTATATACATTCTTTTTTATATTCTTTTCCATTATATTGGGTATTGTTCCCTGTGCTATACAGTAGGATATTGTTGTTTATCCATTCTAAATGTAATAGTTTGCATCTAATAACCCCAAACTCCCAGTCCATCCCTCTCCCTCCCCATTTCCCTGTTGGCAACCACAAGTTTGTTCTCTATGTCTGTGAGTCTGTTTCTGTTTTGTAGATAGGTTCATTTGTGCCATACTTTAGATTAGATTTAGATTCCACATATAAGTAATATCATATGGTATTTGTCTTTCTCTTTCTGACTTACTTCACTTAGTCTGATAATCTCTAGGTCCATCCATGTTGCTGCAAATGACATTATTTCATTCTTTTTTATGCCTGAGTAGTATTCCATTGTATATATGAACCACATCTTCTTTATATAAATATCTACACAATATCTTCAATTTTGTCTTTTTGGCTATGAAGCCTATTAATCTGCCCTTTACAGAAAAAGTTTGCTGACCCCTATTATAGAGTAAAAAGTGAGGAGCAAATTCTGGTTCCATTAATGGCAGCAGCTTGTATTAAACTAACCCTCCCACAGATAAAGTTTATAAAGTCTTTAAAAAAAAAAGGAGTTCCCTGGCAGTCCAGTGGTTAGGAGTTCATGCTTTTACTGCTGTGGCCCGAGTTTAATCTCTGGTTGGGGAACTAGATCCTGCAAGCCATGTGGCATGGCCAAAAAAGAGAGAGAGAGAAAAGAAAAGAAATCCAAGAGAGTTTCAAATATGTGGAAATTAAACAGCACACTTCTAAATAACACCTGGATAGGGAGAGTGGGAGGGAGACGTAAGAGGGAGGGGATATGGGGATATATGTATACGTATAGCTGATTCACTTTGTTATACAGCAGAAACTAACACAACACTGTAAAGCAATTATACTCCAGTAAAGATGTTAAAAAAAAATAACACATGGGTCAAAAAAGGAATCACAGGAATATTAAAACTATTCCGAACTGAATGATGAAAATATAAATTAATAAAATTTGTGTTATTTGTTAAAGCAGTGTTCAAAACAAAATTGGTAGCTTGAAGATACAAAAGATATCTTTTGTTATATCAAAGGTATTAAATCAGTGATCTAAGTTTCCACATTAAGAAACAAGGAAGACACTTTGTTATAAGGCAGAAACTAACACACCATTGTAAAGCAATTATACCCCAATAAAGATGTTAAAAAAAAAAAAAAAAAGAAACAAGGAAGAAACTTCCCTCGTGGTCCAGTGGTTAAGAATCTGCCTTCCAGTGCAGGGGACACTGGTTTGATCCCTGGTCAGGGAACTAAGATCCCACATGCCACGGAGCAACTAAGCCCCTGTGCCACAACTAGAGAGCCCACATGCTGCAACTACAGAGCCTATGTGCTCTGGACCCCACGCGCCACAACTAGAGAGAAGCCTGTGTGCCACAATGAAGAGCCTGTGTACTGCAACAAAAGATCCCACATGCCACAACTAAGACTCAAATCAGTCAAAAATAAATAAATAAAAATATTTTTTAAATGCAGGAAAAGTGTTTTATAAATTTCAGCATTTGTTTACGATAAAAATTCTTAGCAAATAGCAAATTCCCTGAATCTGATAAAGAGCATCCTTAGCTAATTATATTTAATACTGAAAAATGGAATTTTTTTCCACGTAAGATCAAGGACAAGGCAAGAAAGGGTGCTCAGTCTCACCACTTCTATACAACATTGTATAAGATGGAATAATAGTAGAAAAAGAAATAAAATACATATAGATTGGAAAGAAAGAAATAAAACTGTCTTCATTCATAGATTATATGATCATGCACATAGGAAATCCTAAGGAGTTTACCAAAAGCTATTAAAACTAATAAATAAATTTAGCAAGGTTGTAGGATACATGGTCAATATACAAAAATCAAATGTGTTTCTATGCACTAACTTGGACAACTGGCAATTGAAAATATTTTAAATGTTATTTACAATAGCATTATATAATGGCATCAAAGTATATTAAATACTTAGGAGAAGACTTGTATACCAAAAACTATAAAACACTGCTAACAGAAATTAAAGATCTAAATAAATGGAAAGATAAACTCTGTTGTTGAATTGAATTACTCAGTATGGTTAAAAATGTCAATTCCTGGGCTTGCCTGGTGGCGCAGTGTTTGAGAGTCCGCCTGCCGATGCAGGGGACACGGGTTCGTGCCCCTGTCCGGGAAGATCCCACATGCCGCGGAGCGGCTGGGCCCGTGAGCCATGGCTGCTGAGCCTGCGCGTCTGGAGCCTGTGCTCTGCAACAGGAGAGGCCACAACAGTGAGAGGCCCGCGTACCGCAAAAAAAAAAAAAAAAAAAAAGTCAATTCCTCAAACTCATCTATAGAATCTGTGTATTTCCAGTCACAATCCCAATAGGTTACATTGCAAAATTGGCAAATTTGTTCTCAAGTTTAAATGGAAATGCAAAAGATCTAAAATAGCCAATATAATCTTGAAAATAAAGTCCAATGTTGGGGAAAAAAAAAAAAGGAGTCCACTGTTGGAAGGCTCACACAATTGTATTTCAAGACTTAATATAAGGCTACAGTAATCAAGACAGTGTGGTATTGGCATAGACAAGGATACTTATACAGCTCAGTGAAACAGAATAGAGTCCAGAAATAGACCCACACTTATTTGGTCAATTGATTTTTACAAATGTACCTTTTCAATGGGAAAAGAAAATCTTTTCAACAAATGGTGCCGGAATAACTGAACAAATATAGGAAAAAAATTGGACTACATTCCCTACAGCACACTATATACTGAAATTAATTCAAAATAAATTCTACATCTAAGTGTAAAGGCTAAAACTACAGACTTTCCAGAAGAAAATATAGGACAACATTTTTGCAAACAAGAATAGGCAGATTTCTTAGGAAAAGTACAAAAAAAAAGCACTAAACATTAAATAAAGATTAAATTTATCAAAAATTTAAATTTTGCTCATCAAAAATGCCATTAGTACGTCTTCCCTGGTGGCGCAATGGTTAAGAATCCACCTGCCGTTGCAGGGGACACGGGTTAGAGCCCTGGTCCAGGAAGATCCCACATGCTGCGGAGCTACTAAGCCCGTGAGCCACAACTACTGAGCCTGTGCTCTAGAGCCCTCGAGCCACAACTGCTGAGCCTGCGTGCTACAACTACTGAAGCCCGTGCACTCTAGGGCCCGCATGCTGCAACTACTGAGCCCACATGCTGCAACTACTGAAGCCGGCACGCCTAGAGCCTGTGCTCCACAACAAGAGAAGCCACTGCAATGAGAAGCACACGCACCACAACGAAGAGTAGCCCCCGCTTGACGCAACTAGAAAAAGCCCACGTGCAGCAACAAAGACCCAACGCAGCCAAAAATAAATTAAAAATTTTTAAAAAGTCATTAGTAAATGAAAAGGCAACCAACTAAAGACTAAGAAAAGTTATGTATCTAGAACATACAGAAAGAACTACAAGTCAGTAATAAAAAGAGAACCCAATAAACAAATGGGCAAGACTTAAACAGGCACTTTACAAAATACTACAAATGGTCAATAAGTACATGAAAAGATGTTGAACATTAGTAGTCATCAAAGAAATGCAAAATAAAACCACAATGGGATTCCATTTCAGACCCATAGAGTAACTAAAATGTTAAAAACTGACAGCACCAAGTGCTGGTGAGCATGTGGGATAACTGAAACACTTCTACATTGCTGATGGGCAAAAAAATTGGTACAAACACTTTGAAAAACTGTTTTGAAATTTCTTACAAAAGAAATCCAGGAATTCTCCCCCTAGGTGTTTGTTTATCCAAGGAAAATAAAAGCAAATGACCAATGAAAGAGTTGCCTAAGGATGTCCCTAGTAGCTTTATCCATAATAGCCGAAGTATGGAAACAACTCAAAGGTCCATCAGAAGAATGGATAAGCAAATTGTGATATATTTATACAATATGAAACTCTTCAGCAATTAAACAAGTGAACTACCAATATACAGGAGAACAAGGAAGTCAGGCACAGAGTATGTACACAGAGTATGGGGATATATGTATATGTATAGCTGATTCACTTTGTTATAAAGCAGAAACTAACACACCATTGTAAAGCAATTATACTCCAATAAAGATGTTAAAATAAATAAATAAATAAAGCTCATATTATGGCAAAAAAAAAAAAGAAGTACACAGAGTATGATTCCTCTTATATGAAGTTCAGGAACAGGCAAAACTAATCTATGCAGATGGAAATTAGAGTATGTGGGGCAGGTATTAACTAATCAGCTAGAAGAGGACACAAGGGAAACTTGTGTGGTGATGAAATGTTCCATATCTTCACAGGGAAGTTGGTTACACAGGTGTATACAATTTTCAAAACTCTTTGAATTGTACACTTAAGTTCTTTGCATTTCATTACATTTAAGTATTAGCTCAATTAAATACTGAGTGCAATTAAGTAAGAGAGGCTGGGAAGATGAGGCAGGCCCAGTAATGCTTATCCATGAAGGGCCTTGTACACTCTTGTACCTGCTAAGGAGGTTGGATTTGGCTCTGTAAGCAATGGGGAGCTCTTGATGGGTAACAAGTAGGGTAGTGCCATCAGGTATGCATTTTAGAAGGTTACTGAGGTGCTTCATGTGAAGAAAGAAGTTAATTTTCCTAATATTCTTTTTTTATAATAATATTGTCAGTGGAAATGCCCTTGTCAGTTGCATTATTGCCAAACATTTTCTCCTATTCTGTAGGTTGTCTTTTCATTTCGTTCATGGTTTTCTTTGCTGTTCAAAAGCTTTTAAGTTTGGTTAGGTCCCATTTGTTTACTTTTGCTTTTATTTCTTTTGCCTTGGGAGACTGAGCTAAGAAAATATTGCTAAAATTTATGTCAGAGGATGTTTTGCCTATGTTCTCTTCTAGGAGTTTTATGGTATCATGTCTTATATTTGGGTCTTTAAACCATTTTGAGTTTGTTTTTTACACGGTGTGAAGGAGAATTCTAATTTTATTGATTTACATTTATTAGAGAAAATCCCACTGTTGGTGGGAATGTGAATTGGTGCAGCCACCCTGGAAAACAATATGGTGGTTCCTTAAAAAACTAAAAATAGAGTTACCATATGACCCAGCAATCCCACTCCTGGGTATATATCCAGAAAAAATGAAAACTCTAATGTGAAAAGATACATGCACACACCAATGTTCATAGCAGCACTATTTACAATAGCCAAGACATGGTAACCACCCAAGTGCCCACAAACAGATGACTGACTTAAGAAGATATATATAAAATAGTGGAATATTACTCAGCTATAAAAAAGAATGAAAGATTGCCATTTGCAGCAACATGGATGGACCTAGAGAATATTATACTTAATGAAGTAAGTCAGCCAAAGACAAATATGATATAATATTTATATGTGGAATCTAAAATATAATACAAATAAATCTATATACAAAACAGAAACACACTCACAGACATTGAAAACAAATGTATGGTTACCAAAGGAGAGTGAGGATAGGAGGGATAAATTTGGAGTATGGGATTAACAGATTCAAACCACTATATATAAAATAGATAAGCAACAAGGATTTACTATATAGCACAAGGATTATATTCAAAATCTTGTAATAACCTATAATAATAATATAATCTGAAAAAATAACGGAATCACTTTGCTGTACACCTGAAACTAACACAATATTGTAAATCAACTATACTTCAATTAAAAAAATGTGGAATCAAACTGGATTTCTGTAGTCAATGTGTTCTTCTTCCAGAATTTTCTGGAATTACCCATCCATCTTCTCTGATAATTCTGCAGAAGCCAAGTCCAGCAGACGACTGGTCCTCAATGAAGTGGCTGTTTCCATGAGATTAAGCAAAATTTCTGGTTAAAATACAATCCTTACGTCTGCTCACTCAGCTGTATCACTTCAAAGAGAAAAACAAATAAAACCCAGCTTCCTGTCATCTCCCATCATCCTTTGTCATTAAAGGATGACAAACTACAGTTGCTTTCCATTTTGACTAGAAGCAAAACTGCAGATAAATAACATAACAGATCAAGAAGCCAAACAAACTGAAGTAAACTCTTCATCAGCAAAAGCCAGCCAGTTAAAGACAGGGTGAAAAACTCCCACACTGACATCCTCTCAACCTCCAATGGAGGAAAGAAAAAGAAAGAAAAGGAAGAGAAGCTCTTTTCTGAACAAGCCAATTATAACGTAATACTGTACCTAAATTAATGAAATCTATACATTCTTTTCAGCTACTTATACAGAATTAAAAAGAAACTACTAAAAGAACAGAATTGTACTCACTTACCATGGAAGCTTTTCCTTTTCTAGAGACGAATCCCAACACGACATTGTAAATCAACTATACTTCAATTAAAAAAAGTTATTAAAAATGTATGGGAAGATCCCACATGCCACAAGGCGCACCCAAAAATAAATAAAGAGATTTTTTAAAAGAATATAAAAATGAATCCCTCCTCTTGCTACCTGACAGAAAACTTTGACTATTAGAGACCAAGATGGGGGCTTTTGGGGTACCCAGAGACTGTCCTCACACTGTCTGAACCTCTTCTCTCCTGTCTTCAGATAGAACTCATTGTCTCATTCATTCATTCATTCATTCAGAGTCTACTCCCTGTCCACAAATATCATTAGAGGACCACATGAAAACATTATATATACTTTTATGGTTGTTGCTTTTTGATGATGCCAACATTTGATTAATTTACTTTGTAAAGCAATGGCGTATACCTTCTTCCACAAATTTTCAACCTTACCCCCATCCCCTTAGGGTAAAGGTAGTACCTTTTCATAAGAAGGCAACCGCATTCTGATCCCTGTTCTTTTAAAATGTAAGCAGAGGGATGATGAGAATAGCTGTAGAAACACTTCAATGACAATTACATCAATTAGATCACCAAAGATCAGGGGCCAGTCACATCTTTTACCTTCAGCAACCTTACTATAGAAAGAAAAGTTTAGAGTAAGATTTTTCAGTGTGCTTTCTGTGGGTTCAGGATTATGTGGGGTGCTTTAAAAAAATGTACATTCCTAGGCTCTACCCCAGAGTTACTGAATCAGAATCTCTGGGACTGAAGTCCCTAAATCTTCTTTTAGAACAGGCACCCAAGGAGAGTCTTATATGCTATAAAGTTGACAAGCACTGAACTAATGATCTCCAAGGTCCTTTCCAGTTCTGAAGGTATGACGGCTGTGTAGCAGAGATAGTGTCATTGAGAGGATGATTTTTTTTTTCTTTTGTCCACACCACATGGCTTGCGGTGATCTTCGTTTCCTAACCAGGGATTGAACCTGCGTCCTCAGCAGTGAAAGCGTGAAGACCTAACCACTGGACCGCCAGTGAATTCCCCGAGAGGATGAGATTTTTTGACTGAGGTTGGGGGATGTTGCAGTAGGGGGATAATCTTGGGAAACAGAGAACTTTAGAAATGATACAATCGAGTATACATAAAAAAATTATATAGAAACAAGGATGATGACATTTACCCCTCGAAAGAGTAAAATCAATGTTATTTTGAAATGAATACTTTTGACATGTTTTGTAACGGAGAAGCCTACTAGGAATAACCATCTTAAAAATGTGTGGTTGATAAATTAAGCTATACTTAGAAAGAGAATAAGAGAATAAATTCCAGATGCCTCTATTTCATGTAGCAGCACAGTGACACTTAAGCAAAGGCTGTTCAACTTAAGTTAGAGATGACAAGTGTTTGCCACAGAATGGAGTAAATATTTTTGGTAGAATGCCTTTAATCATCATTCTTGTGGTAGATTATACTTTATTGGTGATAGAAGGAAAACAAACTGAAGAATCTTAGCGTAACTGAGGAAGCATAACATTTTGACTTACAGTTAACGGTGATTGTTTGGAAACTGTCATTTATTCAGCTGTTTTGAGAGAGCCACTGAAATAAAAAGCATATTTCTAGGTCAGAAAAATCACAGAGAGGAAAACATTTTAAAATCCAATAAATCCTCTCACTAAGTGAACCGAATTCTCTAGGCTGGAAGTAGCCATACACACTGGAATATTCAGTCTCTCCTAGGAATACAGTTAATTATTGAAGCAGCCACTAAATGGGTTAGATGATGTCCTCAAAACAGACACAGTGAATTCTTGCCCTATGAACACTTTGGGCCACACTTATTATCTTTCCCTCTGACATCAAAATTAATTTTGAAAATACATGTTGCCCTTACAAGTTTCTGTGGGAGGGCCCTCTGGAGGTGTCTTGGCAAACTTGTGAGTCTTCTAGGGCTCCAAGTCCATCTCGACAAATGTAGAGTTTATAAAATTATTGTCTGCTTATAGCTCCGTGAGCGCTGCATCCTCTCTAACAGTATAACAACTATTAATTTGTGGAATGTGTTGCACGGTACTTTTGTAAATAATGCTACACATCTCAATCCATGTACAATTATGTTGTCCAGAAAAATCACATGTGGCCCAGATTTCAATTATCTTGTCTCACTGTCTGCTTAAGAGCATTGTCTGCTTGTTAGGCACCATTAAAAATAAAAAAGAATAGAGGTCTCATTTCAATCCTTTTAAACTTATCTTTAGACAACTCCCTCTTCAGCTCCCTTTTGTGTGGGACATTCCACATTTCAGCTGCTTCCTCCATCCCTGCCTTCCTTGGACCAGTAGCTATCTTCAACCATTTCTATGAAGTAAAAAAAAAGTGTGAACATTTTATAAAGCTTCTTGTCTACCTTTCCTCTTCTTGCCTACAAAGGTACATGCAGAACCAGTGGCCAATCCTTTGTTCTCAGAACAACAGGTATTCCTCCTACTGTGTAAGAGCTTTGGAAATAACATCTTTAAATTTTTACACAGTAGTATTACACACTCATTGTAGAAAAATAAGAAAATCAGATAGTATAGGTACTCAAAAATGACTTTTATCTTCTCACTACTCTGACTCTAATCAATCCTACCCTTTCACTTATTAATCATCACTTACTGCTGTTGACTCCCAAATCCTCATCTTCAGCCTAGACTTCTCTTCTGAGTCCAGACCAACATATCCCCCATCAGACTGTCCTCATTTGGATGTCCCACAGACACCTTAATTCAATCCCCCTAACAGTTGTCTCTATCTTTTCTCCAACATCTATTCTTCCTTCCATAGTTATCTCTTCACTGGGGTCATGTTCAGAGTTGTCCCTGATCCCTCCTGCTCGTTATCTCTTCATCTAATCAGTTCTCAAGACCTGCCAATTTTACATCAATATTCTTGAATACTACCCTCAGGCCTTCATTCCCCCAACTCCTTACTCCATCATTATATCCTACCTGGATGATGGCACTAATCTCCCAGCTGGTCTTCTTGCATCCAGTCTGGTCCACCCTGCAATCCATCCTCATTACATTCCCAGACATGCAATTATGTTCACAGCCATCACCATAAATGTGAGCTACAGTTCCAGAGTGTGTTGGCCTCCTTGTCATCTTTGGGTACTTATACATTCCTCATATCTGTCGGAAATGCCCTCACTTTCCTTTGCTCTGCCTGTGAACATACTCTCGTCCTTCAGCTGTAGTTTTCTCCCTTCTGGGCATCCTTCCTTGCATTCATGGACATGGTTAAGTGCATCTTCCTCTGTGCTCCCATAATACCTGTGTCTAATCCCCTTTTCATATTCTCTGTCCAGCCACATCAGACTTTTGTCATTTCCTCATATGTGCCAAACTCTGTATTGCCCCTGAGCCTTCCCATATGCTTTTACCTCTACCTGGACCTTTCTCTCCCACGTGACTCTTTTTCTATCTGTCCTTCAGTTCTCAGCCTAAACATCACTTCCTTTAGGAGGCCTTCTTGATCATACACTAGATTAAGTTCCTTTTTTTTTTTTAAGATCACTCATAGATCTCCCTACTTCCCCTGTCACAATCCGTTATTGTTACTACTTGGGTAACTGTCTGCCTTCTCCACTATACTAAATACTTGATGGGGTCAGGGGCTGGGTCTTTCTTCTTTCTTGTTGTACCGGAGACACTAGCATCATGCCTACCACCCAGTAGGAACTCAATAAATACTTCTTAAATAAATAAGGGAATTAAACTACTTATCACATTGTTGTAATAATTTGTTTAATATGTCTCTCTTGGCAAGAATTGTTCTGTTTGTAGTTGCATGATTAACACCTAGTACAATGCCGGTACATGGCAGGCATAATAAATGCAAGTTGAATGAATGATCTGCAATCAGCAAATCAGAACAGCTGGATCTTTTTACTGAGCTGGTGTGGGCATCTTTTACGCATTCACTTTACAGCCCTCAGTTTATCTGTCTATGAGCTTAGACCCACAGGTTATATAAATATTATCAACATATTTCTCCCATCAGAAATATAAGCTAGAACCTAAATCACTTCAAATTTGGTTTCCTCTCTCTTATTTTTCAAACATTATGAAAGTGATATTAAATTATAAGTCAATTTCTGTCCAGAAAAGGGTGGGCAGAGAATATTCTATACTATGAGCCTAACTCTACCATAATAGCTCTGTGAGGCAGTATGGTTAAGTTCATTCTCACAGATGAGAAAAATAATGCTCAATTAATTGAGAAACATACGAAGATAGGTGGGCCACTAAATTCTACACTTTCCCCATTGTATCATACTACCTAGGCACAAAAGATGCCTTGCTTATTTACCTCTAATGTCTCTATTGTGTTGTATTTCTTATACTTAAAATTATTCATTGTTTAAACAAGTTAGCTCACATTTATTTGAACCCTACTATAAGCCAGGGACTAAACTTAGGTTCTCTAGATATATTAAACTTCAGAAAGTTGTATGAGCTTCTTGTCATATCATAGATGTCAAAACTGAGTCTTAGAGTGACTTGTAATATAGCTTGTAAGCAGTAAGCAACAGAACAGGAATTCAGACTCTGACTTGTGTGACTATAAAAACTCTGGTCTTTCTGTTTTATTATGGTGAATACTGTATTTCTATTGGGCTAAATAAAGATGACACTTCAGATAATCTAACCAAATATCTCTGGATCTTGCCTCTGCCTTGGAAGGGAAAGAAAGGTTCTTATAGGGGGAAAACATTTCAGTCCATCAGCTGACACCTTTGACCTCTTCAATGTACAAACCAGGTCAGAGAAATAGGCCTCAGCCCTTAAGGGCAGGGAAAGGATGAACGGAATGGAGAAATTTTGTGCAAGTCAGTTTACATAGAATAAATAAGAGAGTTAAGTTGTCAGATGTTAGACAAGTGATGATGCAAATTACTTAATGACAAGCAAATATTAGTGTTGGACAGTAATTAAAAAACACAATGAATAATCCTTAAAAATGATGTCAACAAACAAATTCATTTGCAAAACATACAATAAAATATTGACGGCATGCAGAATGTACCTCTAGTAAGCACTTAAGTCTTTAGCAAATTTCATATAAATAAGGAAGGAGCATCTCTGTATGCTAAACTGCTTCTTTCCAAAATTAGTATAAAAGCATTTTGGAACTGATGGAATTTTTCAGTTTTCCATGACTTCCATTCCCAGAGAAGTGATCTGAAGGTTCACTTCTAATCCAAATCAATTTTCAGCAATGTAAGAACTTCACATTAAAATGGTCATAAAAAGTCTTACCCTTGGACTTCCCTGGTGGCGCAGTGGTTGGGAGTCTGCCTGTCAATGCAGGGTACATGGTTTCGAGCCCTGGTCCCAGAAGATCCCACATGCCGCAGAGCAACTAAGCCCGTGCGCCACAACTACTGAGCCTGCGTGCCACAACTACTGAAGCCCGTGTACCTAGATCCCGTGCTCCACATCAAGAGAAGCCATCACAATGAGAAGCCCACGCACCACAATGAAGAGTAGCCCCCACTCACCGCAACTAGAGAAAGCCCGCACGCAGCAACGAAGACCCAATGAAGCCAAAAATAAATAAATAAATTAGAAAAAAAATTTTGGACCCTTTTTAGTTTAGAGGTAATTTTATGCAGGTCATCTTTCGGCCATTAGTATCAAGTGTAGTCTAAATATCATATTGTTCCTGATTAGCAACCTTGTTTCATGTACATTGTAGAACTTCTTTAACAGTTTCTTTCAGATTCTAGGAAATAGGAACAGGAACTGAGTTAAAACAAAACGCTGCTTTTTAGATGTCCTTCAGAAATATTTTAGTGTGTCTGTATGTTGTGCTCATGAAATTGGCAATCATAAAATCCCAGCGTATTTATAGCATTGCAGTACTATGAAAATTGTTCAAGTAATCATCAATCTATGCCAAGGCTGTTCAGGTGGCTTTCCCAAAATTTGTAAGAAAGGAATTTATTTTTCCTGAGTTAATTTTTAAAAATTCATGTATTATCATGGGCTTCCCTGGTGGCGCAGTGGTTGAGAGTCCGCCTGCCGATGCAGAGGGAACGGGTTCGTGCCCCGGTCCGGGAAGATCCCACTATGCCGCGGAGCGGCTGGGCCCGTGAGCCATGGCCGCTGAGCCTGCGCGTCCGGAGCCTGTGCTCCGCAACAGGAGAGACAACAGTGAGAGGCCCACATACTGCAAAAAAAAAAAAAAAAATTAAAAAAAATTCATGTATTATTATTTTTAAAATAAATTTATTTATTTTTGGCCGCGTTGGGTCTTCGTTGCTGCGCACAGGCTTTCTCTAGTTGCGGCGAGCAGGGGCTGCTCTTCGTTGCGGTGTGCGGGCTTCTCATTGCGGTGGCTTCTCTTGTTGCAGAGCGCGGGCTTTAGCAGTTGTGGCTCACGGTCTCTAGAGCGCAGGCTCAGTAGTTGTGGCACTGGCTTAGTTGCTCTGTAGCATGTAGGATCTTCCCGGACCAGGGCTCGAACCCGTGTTTCCTGCATTGGCAGGCGGATTCTTAACCACTGCGCCACCAGGGAAGTCCTTCATGTATTATTTTTAAGGATATTTTCTTTGATTCTGGAAAATATTAATTAACATATAACTAAGAACAGCAGTGGACCTTTAAAGAACATATTTTTCAGACCTGAATGCATGGTCTGATAAGCAGAAGTATAATGAATGGAAAACAAAGTAGAATCTTTGAAATTGGGACTGTCCCAGGAAATCTTAGACATATGGTGACCATGGCAATCATATAGCATTTTTCACTTTTCATTATCCTTTAAACAAGTAGTCTGCAATTCCTAGCTGGCAATGCAGTGTTATGAATTTACACTGATGATAGTAAATCATCAGAATCTGTTCTTTGTGTCTGAAAAAGAATTAAGTCATGCAGAAAATGCCTTATGGTATCTTTTGTGTGCTCACGCATCAGTACACTTTATTGCCCTGAAAAACTTCTTGGAGAAGAGGAAGTGACAGATTCATATTTGCTTCTTTGGAGAGTCATAATGTGCATGGTCTACTTTCAAGTTCATTTCCATTTGCTCAATCATTGATTCTGCTTGATTTGTAAGAATCTGAGATTTAGGATATCAGAGAAGATGAATCTATAAGCTGTTGGCTGCCACTTCCTGGGTAACCAATCGTCTTGCCTAAACAAATGGAGAAGAATTTTTAACTGCTTCCTGGCTGTCATATACATGAACCTTCAAATGTCTCAAAAGGTCAGAAAAATGTTAGGGACATAATTGATAAAAAAAAATTACTTCCCGAATCAGTTAGACGTCTTCTTAATAAAACATATACTCCCTCCTGCTATTTACTTTATTTTATTTTTATTTCCTTCCCAGGAGAAGGAATATATAGTTTATATCTAAAACAGAATTCCTTGGGAATTCCCTGGTGGTCCAGTGGTTAGGGCTCTTCACTTTCACTGCTGAGGGCCCAGGTTCAATCTCTTTTCCGGGAACTAAGATCCCGCAAGCCGCATGGCATGGCAAAAACAAACAAACAAATAAACAAAATCCCAGAATTTCTGGGGATAAAAAAGAGGAAGGGTTAGAATATCACACATAGAGTGATTAGAGACTAAGAAGAACATTAGTAGTTAATTATAACTTGGAGTGTTCCAATAGCATAAAGCTACAAAATGGAACACTTTTCTCAGAACGAGTGGCATCTGTTGCCTCCACAAATGTCTGTACAGTTTATTTGCTTTGTGTCAAATATTCCGATTGGGTAGGCTATAGGAACCACTACTGCATGTCGTCGCCCCAGATTCCTGTAGTATCACACATCCATTAGAAAGAAGCCTTTGAACCCGGTCACAGTCAACAGGTGTCTAATCTTTCTAATACTACATTTTTTGCCCTTGATTCTGCCTCAGCTGTTACTGAAGTTTGCATACTTAAAGCTAGGGACATCAGCTCTTCCAAACAGCCGCTTTACTTGGGGAGTGATTTTGGCTTGTGAAATTATTTTTGTGAGTTTGGCTTGTGTTTTAACGTTTTGTGGACATCTGTGTAAACGTAGTCAGAATGCCTATAGTTCTAATCCCAAATAAAATTTGATCAAAAAATATTATCAGGGTTTCCCTGGTGGCGCAGTGGTTGAGAGTCCGCCTGCCGATGCAGGGGACACGGGTTCGTGCCCCGGTCCGGGAAGATCCCACATGCCGCGGAGCAGCTGGGCCCATGAGCCACGGCCACTGAGCCTGTGTGTGTCCGGAGCCTGTGCTCCACAACGGGAGAGGCCACAACAGTGAGAGGCCCGCGTATCACAAAAAAAAAAAAAAAAAATTTTTCAGAAAAATATATAATTGAATTACACTAACCTTATCTGACGTAATCTTATATCTCTGAGTTGGAATCAGCTTTAAAAGCAATTAAGCTTTAATAATCCTTAAATAATGGGGTGGGCTAGCAGTTTCTTTCTCTCATATAAAGTACATGAAGATACTTTTGAAGGTGAAGGGCGATGGTGACAGTGATTATAATTATCTCTATGGAGCACTTTGCATGTGCTAAGTACCTTGTATATATCATTACCTTAACTCTGCACATCAACCCCACCAGGTAAAAGTGTTTCATCTTACAGATAAAGAAACTGATACTCCAGAAAGCAGAGCAACCTGTCATAGGATGTACAGTGAAGCAGTGCAGAGCTGGGGCTCTCAGTGACTTTGAGAACAGGGCGCATCTCCTAACCGCCGCGCCCTCCTGCATCCCTGAGTAACCTAGATAAATGAAGTATTAATATCCTTGGCACATGTAATGCCACTTTTGTCTACCATTTGCTGATACTACAATTAATAAAAAATATTATTAGTTTATATTCTTTTAAAGATAAGTATAGAATAAGTAACTGCATCTCTAAGCCGGATCTATTTTGGGGGATACTGCTTCTCAACAGGTCACCTCCACTCTCACGATCCTCAAAGTCCACAAATCCCAAGCAGGCTTTGCACGGACCCTCAAGGGTGCTTCTCATCCTGTGTACACATGGCAGCAAAGGCAGCATCATCCATCCACTCAGTTGCCTAAGCCAGAAACCTGGGTGTATCATCTACATTTCTCCTCCTCCCTCTCTCCCCACGTAAAACCACTGCCTGTTGATGCAATCTCCTACATATCTCTTAAATCCATTTACCTCTTTCCACAATGCTCAATCCCTCACTCATACCATCATCATACATAGCTTGGGCCACCCCAGCAGTCTCCGGATGGGGCTCCCTCTCTTGCTACTCTCCAAACTGTTCTTCACTATTCAAATTGTACCACTACAGAGCTATTGCAAATATAATTCCATTCTTCCCTCTCCCTTCCTTAAACGTGTCACATTTCTCCTGGGGTCAAGTCCCTTCTCATCATGACCTTCATGTGATTTGGGTCCTCTCTACCTCTCTAGTAGGAGAAACAGATGACAATGCACAACAAGCCAAGAGACAAGTGCTGGGGTTTACCAGTTGCCCTAAATGGTGTGAAGGAAATAAACAAGGACCTGAGATAGAGAGAAGCAGTGTTGTGGGCTGTGGCCTTTGGGGTTCCTTCAAGTAGATGTAAACCGAGTAGAGAACAATTTTAAGGGACTTCCCTGGTGGCGCAGTGGTTAAGAATCCGCCTGCCAATGCTGGGGACACAGGTTCGAGCCCTGGTCCGGGAAGATCCCACATGCTGCGGAGCAACTAAGCCCATGTGCTACAACTACTGACCTTGTGCTCTAGAGCCCATGAGCCACAACTACTGGGCCCATGTGCCACAACTACGGAAGCCCACGTGCCTGGAGCCCGTGCTCCGCAACAAGAGAAGCCACCACAATGACAAGCTCACGCACCGGAGTGAAGAGTAGCCCCTGCTCAGTGCAGCTAGAGAAAGCCCACGCGCAGCAACCAAGACCCAACGCAGCCAAAAATAAATAAACAAATAAATGAATTTATTTTAAAAAAGAAAAATTTAAAGGCCCTCAACTGGGGGAGAGAAAGGCCCGATCAAGGACTTGTAAAAGGTCTGCATGTCTGGGACAAGATGAACAGAGGAAAAGTGGCACGAAGTGAGCTTCACAGCCCTGCCCTCTGGGATGGTGTATGGATTTTATCGTAAGAGAAATGAAAATCCTTTGTCATGTAAACAAATATCTCTGGCTGCTTCCTGGAGGGTGGGGCATTGAGAACAGAAGCAAAGAAGCCAGTGAAGAAGAGATTGCAGAGGTCTAACAGGGAGAGATGTCGCCAGACTAGAGTGGTGACAGAGGAGGGGAAAACTGCTGAAGAGACCTGGGGGGAGTTTTACAGCTAGGATTGACATGATCTGCTGGAAAGGGAGGGATAAAGGCAGACTCCAGGCTCCTGACCAAAAGTGCTACATGGGCCATTTTCTGAGAAGGGAAACTTGGGAGAAGAGCAGGCCTAAAATCAAAACTTTTTTAAACCAATCATCTGTTGATGGGCACTTGGGTTGTTTCCAGTTCTTGGCTATTGTAAATAGTGCTGCTGTGAACATTGGGGTGCCTGTATCTTTTTGAATTAGTGTTTTTGTTTTTTCCAAATATATACCCAGGAGTGGGATTGCTGGATCATATGGTAGTTCTCTTTTTAGTATTTAAAGGACCTTCCAACACACGATTGGTTTAAGAAGATTTATATATATATATATATACACACACACACACACACACAATGGAATCTGACTCCAGCCATAAAAAAAGTTAAATATTGCCATTTGCAGCAGCACAGATGGACCTAGAGATTATCATACTAAGTGAAGTAGTCATACAGAGGAGACAAATATTATATGATACCACTAATATGTGGAATCTAAAAGAATGATACAAATAAATTTATTTACAAAACAGAAACAGACTCACAGACATTGAAAACAAACTTATGGTTACCAGGGGAAAGGTGGGGCGGGGGTGTTAATTAGAAGTTTAGGATTAACACATACAAACTACAATACCTAAAATAGATAAGCAACAGGGATTTACCATATAGCACAGGGAACTACATTCAATACCTGTAATAACCTATAGTGGAAGATAATCTGAAAGAAATAGAGAGAGAGAACTGAATCACTTTGTTGTGCACCTGAAACTAACACAATATTGTAAATCAACTATACTTCAATTTTTAAAAAATAGACTCTTTTTAGACATTTGAGATGCTCGTGAGACATCCAAGTGGAACTGTCGAGGAGGCAATTGCTTTGGGGTTTGGAATTAGAGAATAGATCTGGGTCATAAATTAACAGTGGGCATTTGTGCACACATGGATAGCACATGTGAACATCTCCAGGAAGCTTCTCCTGACTTCCAGTCTGGTTTCAGGCCCTTTTGTGTCTGGCATTGCACCCTGGACTGCTTCCTTCTCTGTAAGGATGACTCATCCTTCACTGTGCTGAGACCCTCCTACAACTGACACGTGTCCCCCATCCGTGAGCTCCAGGAGGCCAGTGGCCAGTCTCTATGCACTGCTCTTCCCCCAATCCAGTCCTATGAATGTTATCCACCCAAAAAGAGAGCAAGTGGACTCCCAATGGCAAATCTTACCAGCTTCGCAGTTGTGGTCAGTGTACTTGTACTAGGGCACACGAGCCCAGGAAGCACATTGATCTGGTCCTCTCCAGAATGTGCCTGGAGGACGGCCTTTACCTGATGTCCCTGTGTAGTCGAGTCTACGTGGCACCTTCTTCTCTTCATTCTGGCTGAGCTGTGTGTGAGCTAGTGGTTGGGAGGGACTCCTGTGGGCGCAGCACAAAAGGATGGAGTCCTGACCCCTGGGACCAACCAGCCTAAAGTGCCAGATGGCAAGCATGTATTTTATCTAAGAAAATTAAATTTTATTCTGCTTTACAAAATGAGAATTTTGGAGGAATTTTTTTTCCATTTTTTATATTTATTTATTTATTTTGACTATGCTGGGTCTTAGTTGCGGCAGGTGGGATCTTCGTTGTGGCATGTTTTAGTTGCAGCATGTGGGATCCTCGGTTGCAGCATGCGAACTCGTAGTTTCGGCATGCATGTGGGATCTAGTTCCCCACCCAGGGATCAAACACGGGCCCCCTGCATTGGGAGCGTGGATTCTTACCCACTGGACCACCAGGGAAGTCCCTGGAGCAATGTTTTTAATTTATTTTTTTATTTATGTATTTGTTCTTTTTTTAAAAAAAAAATTTATTGAAACATAGTCGATTTACTATGCTGTATTAGTTTCAGGTGTACAGCAGAGTGATTCAGTTATACATATCTATGTATATATTATTTTTTAGATTCTTTTTCATTATAGGTTATTATAAGATATTGAGTATAGCTCCCTGTGCTATAGAGTAGGTTCTTGTTGGTTATCTATTTTATATATAGTAGAATGGATATTTTAATCCCACATTCCTAATTTATCCCTCCTCCCACCCAAGAGCAATTTTTGGAAACCCTTGTGTACCTCAAAACTTTCCTGATGTCCCCCATCCATGGAGAAGAGAAATGACTTCCCCTTAGGTTGGAACATGTCCTAGTTGTCAGGTTTTCCCACCTGTCATCCTCATGCAGTTTGGCTTGCATGATGGTTTACTACGATATTTTTATTGAAAGGTAATGGAACGATATCAGCCTGAAAATCCAAAGGGTTAAGTTCTCGTGTCGGCTCTGCCAACAACAAGCAGTGTGGTCTTAGGCAGATCAAGTCAGCTCTGGGCTTCCCCTTTTATAACAGGTAACTCAGGTTCCTTCTGGTTCTAAAATTCGGTCATTCTAGAAACTGATTCATTACAAAGCTTCAAGTTATTACTGCAACAGGATAGAGTTGTCAATATTAGCAGGTTTTTTTTTTTAATATCTTTTTGCCCCTCTCTCCATTCCCCACCCCTGTCATGTAGGGTTTTTTTTCTTTCTGGTTCAGATGAATCTTTCTTCTTTACTTGGTGTATCGGTTGCCTATTGCTGGGTAACAAATTGCCCTAAAACTTAACAATTTAAAACAACAAACATCAATTATCTCACAAAGCGGTGGGAATCCTGGAAGAGCTTAACTAGGTGTCTCTGGCTCAGGACATCTCAAGTTATCACGCAGCTGTTGGCAGGAAGCTATAGTTTCTAATCATGTGGGTCTCTCAGTAGGACTGCTTTGTGACATGGTTTCCCCCAGAGTGAATGATCTTTGAGAGACAGCCAGACAGAGTCAGCAAGAAAGTACACAGACATGCCACAGTTTTTGTTTTTAATATATATATTTATTTATTTTTGGCTACATTGGATCTTCGCTGCTGCACGGGCTTTCTCTAGTTGCGGCGAGTAGGGGCTACTCTTTGTTGTGGTGCACTGGCTTCTCATTGCAGTGGCTTCTCTTGTTGCGGAGCATGGGCTCTAGGCATGCAGGCTTCAGTACTTGTGGCACACAAGCTCAGTAATTGTGGCTTGTGGGCTCTAGAGCTCAGGCTCGGTAGTTGTGGTGCACGGGCTTATTTGCTCCAAGGCATGTGGGATCTTCCCGGACCAGGGATCAGGGCTTGAACCCGTGTCCCCTGTGTTGGCAGGCAGATTCTTAACCACTGTGTCACCAGGGAAGTCCTGCCATAGTCTTTTTACGACCTAATCCCTAAGGTGACAACTCAAGACTTCTGTCAAATTCCTTTCTCTACTAGCAGCTCATTGAGTCCAGCCTACACTCAGGGGGCAAGCAATGAGCTCCATCTCTAGAGGAATGAACTCCACATTCTTGAAAATGTCTTTAAAACCACCAGATTTGACTAAATATTCTTAGCCTCCTGTTTGTTTGTTTGTTTTGAGTTTATGAAAGCAATTTCTGCATGAGTTGAAATATGAAGTTTCATTTTTACCAGATTGTGAACCAAATTTTGGTTATGAACCAAATTCTCACTCTTCTCAAATTTGACTACAGGGTTATCCTTGCTTTGAGACAAACTTGGAATTACCAAAAACTTTATAACTAACAGAATTGTTCTTACTTCTAAATGAATATACATGAAAGAGCACTCGAGACTGATTAATTTCATTATCGCTTTACACTGATAGTCAGAATATACCAGACTTCTGGGACAAGAAAAAAACCACTACTTAAGGGGAATTCCCTGGTGGCTCAGTGGTTAAGAATCCGCCTGCCAATGCAGGGGACACGGGTTCAAACCCTGGTCCGGGAAGATCCCACATGCCGCAGAGCAACTAAGCCCGTGTGCCACAGCTACTGAGTCTGCTCTCTAGAGTCCGCACGCCACAACTACTGAGCCCACATGCCTAGAGCCCTTGCTCCGCAACAAGAGAAGCCACCTCAATGAGAAGCCCGCACACCGCAACAAAGACCCAACACAGCCAAAAATAAATAAATAAATTAATTAATTTTAAAAACCCCAAAACAAAGAAAACCCACTACTTAAAAGAGAATGCTTGCCAACCTAACAATGAATAATTCTGAGTTTTAATGTTAATTTACTTTTGTTAATTTACAGTGGGTAGTAAAATGGTTAATTGTTACTCTTATCAATATCTGTTCTTTCAAGAAGGTTTACTGAGAAGTGGAAATATTACTGCTGGTCATGAGGTTTTTGTTTGCTCTGGGATTAGTAAGGTAAAGAGAACCAAAGGCCAGTTGTAGAATGTGTGATATTATATGTTATCCTGACATGTTATTAGATGAAGGCTTTGCTAAATCTTTTTAAAAGAAGCTGGTAGAAGTCCCTTGTTTAGCTTTCCTTTTAAAAAACTATTTTCCAATGTCATAAAATAAATCTATTATATGTTTTATCAAGGCAACAATGGAGATACAAGATTGTCATTTAGATGTTATAAATCTGAGAGGCTGTTAACTTCTTGGTTTCTTCTGAAATTATTGTGATTTTTAACTTTTTTTGTTCTACATTTTCTCTGCCATCACTGCATTTTCTTATACTAAACTGCTATTAGTATTTCCCACTATTTACGACCTGACCTGAGCTTTTCTCTTCAATAAAATGCCAGATTACAGAATATTTTCACTGTTTAAAAAATGATGCTCTGACCAGACAAAGAAAACAAACTTATGCTTACCAAAGGAGCGGGGAGATAAATGAGAAGTTTGGGATTAACAGATACACACTACTATACATAAAATAGACAAAACAGCAAGGACCTACTGTATAGCACATGTAACTATATTTAATGTCAAGTAATACCCTATAAAGGAAAAGAATCTGAAAAAGAATATATATATATATATATATATATATATATATACACAAAACTGAATCACTTTGTTGTACACTTGAAATTAACACAACGTTGTAAATCAGCTATACTTCAATTAAAAAAAAAATTCAGGGACTTCCCTGGTGGCACAGTGGATAAGACTCTGTGCTCCCAATGCAGGGGGCCCAGGTTCAATCCCTGGTTAGGGAACTAGATCCCAAATGCATGCCGCAACTAAGAGTTCACATGCCGCAACTAAAGAGCCAGCCTGCCGCAACTAAGACCCCATGCAACCAAAGAAATAAATAAATATTTTTTAAAATTTCAGAAAAAAAAATGATGCTCTGTGAGGGCAGCAAACAAGAGTAATTCCAGACCCTCATTTGCTTTTGCATTGGTGGGTCCATGGTCTTCTTCCCATCGAGGTGATCACTTACTTTCTGCAGAAGTGGGCACTCAGTATCTCAGAAGCCAGCCAGTTCCATTTTTGGGTGCCTATCATTGTTTTCTACAGAAAATTCACCTCTAAATAGACTCCTATCTACCTTCCTGCTCTTTTAACTGGCTGCTTCTATTCTATCGTCTGGAGCTACACTGCCTGGTCTCATTCCTCTTCTCTGTGACTTCAATTGCTTCAAATATTCTTTTCTTTTCCTTGTTGAACAGTGTTTGTCACCTCCCTAAGCCTGAACACCAGAATACATCAATGTAGTTTAAATTCACACTCACTTCTCTTTTCCTTGTTGAACAGGTTTTGTTCTTGCAGTGGTTCCTCATGTGTAAGGTTTTCTAGAGCCTCTTCGTATTCATCAGGCTCCCGGTTTTCAATAGTGAACTTTCAGGAACCCCATTCCCAACAGTTTGGTCAGACAGACCTGGGTCTGCCCCTGGCCTGACCACACACCAGTCCAACCTCTTGGAGTGATAATGTCTTATCAACACATGGGAGGCACTAACAGGACACGACCCAAAGCTTGTTGCGTGGAATAAGTGGGATCATGTGAAGCATTTAGCTCCTTACCTGCTATGTATTAAGCATGTAGTTTATGTCAGCCACGTATGTAATTTAAACATACAATCCTATATTTATCAGTATAGGGTGAGAAAAAATTGTCACCTCCCTAAGCCTGAATACCAGAATACTATCACAGAAGTTTTAGTTCGTATTAGCTTTTTCACCACCCTCATCATACACGGCTGATTCACACTGAGATCATCAAAACTCCTAAATCTTTTTTACATATGCTTCTAGTAGCCCACATCTTTCTCATCTGTACTTGTGGAGTTTTTGTTTGTTTTATTGTTGTTATTCTTAATGTGGTTTTTATTATTTATCCTTATTCAGTTCTAACCTTTTCAGCGCTACTGATCATCCCAGCCTGTGGAGATCACTTTGGATTCTGTGTTCGCTCCACTTCCCAGCTGCATGGAACTATTGGAAAGCCCAGTTGCTGTTTGCATCCCCGCCTCTGAGACTTTGCAAGTATATTCTTTGCCAAAAAGACCAGCCTCATTCCTCACACCTCCAAGCCGGGGAGCAGCTGCGAGCTCCTAGTGAGCTGCAGGCTTGCCATGGCGCTCGGAGCTTCCGGGAATCCTCGGGTCGGTCCACTTTCTTGCGAATGCCAAAGGCAGCTGCCGTGTGTTCCGTGGTGGCCACTTTTCACACAGTCTGCCCAGTAAAATTGTGGCTTATGTCTCTTATTCCAGGCTCGGAAGTCCTCTTATCCATCCTCCACAGCGCTGCCCACATGATCAGTCAAAAATATACATCTGGTCATGAGGCTCTCTGACCCATCAAAGCTCCCTCCGAGCATTGGCGCACCAAGACCACACAGTCCAGAGCCTGCCAACCTGCGGCCTCCTGTCCTGCTCTTCCGCTGGCTTCCCGGTACTCCCCTCCCCCTCTCCTTCATGTCTCCTCCTGGTCAATATCACTGCATCTTTCAAGACTTGGCCCAAGGGTTGCCTCATTTTAAAGAATCTTCTTCAGGACCCTATCCCCTCCCTCCCCCCCCCCTGCATTCTAAGCGAGGTGCTCCAAGAGCATCTTGGGTCCTTATCACAAAGTTTTACGATTGTGCGTTAGTCGTTTTTCCATATGCATCTGCCCTCGCTGGGCTGGAATGTTCTCAAGTGCAGGAATGATATCTTTGATGGTAGTGCAGTAGGAATTCTTGTGAGCAAGACACATAAACTCAATTTTGCTGCCTAGATGGTTTTTTCGCCCCTATGGCACAAAATTTTATCGAAATCTCCTTTCCTCTTTAAATTCTTGAGACAAAATATATAAACCAAAGATAGTCTGGACAGTAAGAGTTCATCTAAAATGAATTCTGTCCAAAGCAGTTATGAACCCAAATAAAACTTTAATCTTCTTAAAATTCCTCAGAAATTATTGTACACTGAGGGAAAGTTTTCTTAAAATGCCCTCATTAATTAGTTTCCTTAGCAAATATTTACTGAGACCGCACTGTTTGCTGAGCCCTGAAATAAGCACTGGGTGCCAGGGTGAGGGGTGAAACCAAGTCTTTGTCCTCACGGGATTCAGAGTCTTGTGAGAGACCAGATGCTAAACAAGCAAAAACAATAATGAAATACTAGAATACGAAGCGCCAGTTATTTGACAAATGCTGGGCATTGCTGTAGAAACTATCAGTGGAACCTCTGTAGATAATGCGGTCTGAGTTGGCCTCACAAACAAGTAACATATATACCGAGTCCAAATGTGTAAGAAGAAACCAGCCATACAAAGAGTTTTCCTAGGAGAGCAAAGGGCATGCCTGTGGTCCCAAGGTAGAAGAAACTTGGAGAAATAGAAAGAAAGCGTGTGTGGCTGCCACCTAGAAAGTGCCGGTGAAGCTATGGGAGCGGAGGTTGAGACACGATCCAATTTATATTTTTAAAGATGTGTGAAGAATAGGAGGAAATCTTTGGGGTCTAGGGTTAAGTGAAGAGTTCTTAGATGGGACACTAAAAGCATAATCCATAATAGGAAAAATTGATAAATAGGACTTTAACAAAATGAAAAACTTTCATTCTGCAAAGGCCCTGTGACAAGGATGAAAAGACAAGCTACAAACAAGGAGAAAGTATTTGCAAATCACATATCAGACAAAGGATTGGTATCTAGACTATATAAAGAGCTCTCAAAACTCAACAGTAAAAAACCCAAACAAGCCGATTTAGAAAATGAGCAAAATATGTGAACAGACATTTTGCTGAAGAGGATATATACAGATGGCAGATAAGCACATTTCAAAAAGATGCTCAAAATCATTAACCATCAGGGAAATGCAAATTAAAACCACAATGAAGGGGACTTCCCTGGTGGCGCAGTGGTTAAGAATCCGCGTGCCAACGCAGGGGACACGGGTTCGAGCCCTGGTCCGGGAAGATCCTACATGTCCCGGAGCAACTAAGCCCGTGCACTACAGCTACTGAGCCTGCGCTCTAGAGCCCACGTGCCACAACTACTGAGCCTGAGTGCCACAACTACTGAAGCCTGCGTTCCTACAGCCCGTGCTCTGCAACAAGAGAAGCCACGACAATGAAAAGCCCGCGCACTACAACAAAGAGTAGCCCCCGCTCGCTGCAACTAGAGAAAGCCAGCGTGCAGCAATGAAGACCCAGTGCAACCTAGAAAAATAAATTTATTTATTTTTTTAAAAATGCAATGAAGTATTGCTACAAATCTATCAGAATGGCTAAACTAAAACATAGTGACAGGACTTCCCTGGTGGTACAGTGGTTAAGAATCCACTTGCCAATGCAGGGAACACGGGATCGAGTCCTAGTCCGGGAAGATCCCACATGCCCCGGAGCAACTAAGCCCGTGCGCTACAACTACTGAGCCTGTGTGCCTAGAGCCTGTGCTCGGCAAGAAAGAGAAGCCACCACAATGAGAAGCCTGCGCACCTCAGTGAAGAGTAGATCCCCGCTCACTGCAACTAGAGAAAGCCCGTGCATAGCACTGAAGACCCAATGCAGCCAAAAATAAATAAATAAATAGATTTAAAAAAAAAACCAAAACATAGTGACAACAGCAAATGCTGACAAGAATGTGGAGAAACTGGATCACTCATACGTTGCTGATGGGTCTGTAAAATGGTGCAGCCACTCTGGAAAACAGTCTGGCAGTTTCTTAAAAAACTAAACCTGCAACAATCATATGACTCAGCAATTTTACTCTTGGTCATTTATCCCAGAAAAATGAAAACTTATGCTCACACAACAACCTATAGACGTATGTTCATAGCAGCTTTATCTGTAATAGCCCCAAACTGGAAACAACCCAGATGTCTTTCAGTGGGTGAATGGTTAAACAAACCAGAGTACATACATACCATGGATACTACTCAACAGTGAAGGGGAATTAACTTCATACAACAACTTGAACGAATCTCCAGGGAATTATGTTGAGCAAAAAAAAAACAGCTAAAAGTTTATATACTGTATGATTCCATTTATGTAATATTCTTGAAATGAAAAAAATTTAGGAATAAAGAGCAGATTAGTGGTTGCCCAGAGTTAAGGAAAGAGAATAGAGGGAAGGAGGAAGGTGGGTGTGGCTATGAAAGGGCAACCAGAGAGATCCCTGTGATGGACTGTGGTGGTAGATACACATAAGATAAAACTGTATAGAATGAAATACACACACACACACACACACACACACACACACATACACATGAGTACAAGTAACTCTGGGGAAATCTGAAAAAAGCTGGTGGATCATATCAATGTCAATATCCTGGTTGTGATGTTGTATTAGAATTTTGTAAGATGTTACCACTGAGTGAAACAGTAAAGGGTACACAGCATCTCTCTGTATTATTTCTTACAAACTGCATATGAATCTACAGTTATCTCAATAAAAATGTCAGTGAAAAGAAAATCTCAGGAATTCCCTGGTGGTCCAGTGGGGCCTTCCCTGCCAAGGGGTGGGTTCAATCCCTGGTCAGGTAACTAAGATCCCACAAGCCTTGCAGGGGTGGGGCAGGGTGTGGGGTGGAATCTCTGGTGAGACTGGATTGGATGGAGTTGAGTGAGGGCGGGAGCAGTTAGAGTGGCAGCTGGGACATGGGTTAAGAGGCACCTGCAGTGGAGATGATGACTTAGAGCCTGTGGGCTGGTGCGGGAGTGGCAGTGGAGAGGAAGAAAACTGAGTTTGCTGTGAACTCTGTAGAGTCTAGCCGTCTGACCTTTGAATGTAATTTTCCTAGAGAGCTTCCCAAGTCCCCAAATTTTCAAGAACCATAACATAATAAGGATGTCAATATCAATTATGTATGCTTAAAAATTCATTGATATCCCTTAGTCTCTTGGGCCACGATACAAAAACAAGAACAAAGCCCAATGATGAGCAGAGACTGGGCTCCGGGGACCCCTGTAGAGTCTCACCTTCCCTCACCCCCATCTCCTTGTAAATGGCCTCTGGCATCAGGCCTCACTACCGGCCCCACCTCACCAGCCCAAAGAGCTCCAAACCCAGCGCTGTGCTCAGAGCCCCGCCCCTCTCCATCTTGACATTGGATGACAAGGGGATAAAGAAGACGGCAAGGGCGGGGCTTACTTCCCCTTTCCCGAGTTCCCCCAACTGCATCATCTCATAGACACACCACAACCTCTTCTCATTCCTTGTGTCTTCTTCCCACCCCATCCCTGTGCCTGAGATTAAATACCGTACCTTCAAAATCACACACTTTCTACACAAGACTTCTGAGGCACTTTTACGAGAAACATTACATTTCTGAATACGAAAGGCCTGTTTGACTACTGTTTCCCTGTGGTGTGATAAAATGTCTTTTCCCCAGAAAGGCCTTCAGAGCCATGAGTAATAATTTAAGGTCTAAACAAGGTCCTAGTTCCAAAAGATAGGAGATAATTCAAAAGAAGTGAAGTACAATTCTAAAGCAAATGTTAAAAAAAAAGTAAATGATAATTAAGGAAGATACAATATTTATCTATATTTATTATATTAAAAACACTAAAAATGAGAAGCACCAAGTGGTGTAACTGTGAAATATCACAGATTGTGACTGTTTTCTCATCACTGGTTCATAGTGAGTTGAATTTTGAGGGACGCTCTAGACATCTGGCCCTTGGTAACTTCCACTGTGGCTTTCAAATCAGACCAGAGGAAGGAGGGAGGTGATGAGGTCCAGAATGTTCCTGATGAGACTGAAAAGGACAGTTTATTTGTCCTTTTGGACAAATGGCCCCTTCTCCACTGCATCCCCAAGTGATCAGGCACAGAAGACATCAGCTCTAGGAGAGCTAAGTACTTAGGAATCGCTGGCAAAGTTTGACAGATATTAAAAATTCAGTATCAACAGGCTGACAGCTGACTTACAGTTTTGGTAGATTTAAAACTGAAAAGAAGGTTCAGAAGTGAGTCAGATATCCAGATTCTTCAGAGTGGGAAGGAATATCACATTTGAAATGGAGTGGGAGGTGATAGAACCACCAGGAATGAGAATCCTGAGGGAGAATGATTAGAGGTAAAAAACTAAAAATAAAACACAAAATCGTATTAGGTACTGAAACACAATATAAAGCTTAAAAAAAACCCACATCTATTTGTTTCATGATAATTCACTATTTTATCTACTTCTTTATTCTTGAAAAATGTACTTTGAAAAAGATTTGCTCTGGAGCATAATGTAGGTGAAGATATGGACACAGTTTTTTCACCTGTTAGGTATTTTACTTAAAGCTGCTGTTTCAGGAGCTCCCTGGTGGCCTAGTGGCTAGGACTCACTACTGTGTCAACTACTGTGGTCTGGGTTCAATCCCTGGTAGAGGAGCTGAGATGACACAGGTTGCATGGTGTGGCCAAAGTATACTAAAGGTGCTGTTTCTTCCTATTCTTCTGTCTTTTTGTCCACGTACAAAAAAAGTCATTTAAATATCACTTAAATTTTTAAACCCTAGGTAAAATTTTAAGTAGCCTTATTCTTTAACTCCAAGCTGACACGCCCTTTCTTTGTGAAGTCTTCCTAAGAGAACATGTCTTCTCCTTGGTTCACCACTTCTTCATTAGATGGTAAATATTTGCTTCCCCATCTGACCCCTTTTTTTGTCACAGTGAGAATTGTGAGGGCCTTTTCCACCTTCCACTGAGATAAGTCCAGGACCTGTAACATAGTAGGACTCAAGAAAAGTCCGTTGAATAAAAGAGAAGCTAGAAAATTACCCAGCGGGACGGATATTAAAATCATTAGGTCTCTAGTCACATGGTTTGCAAAGCCCATGACAAAGTTCCAGAAGAAGAAGGTCTCATTTATCATTTTATGATTGGCATGCCAGCTTCTAGAAAATACTGAAGAACAACTTTTAGCTAAGGCGGCAGTACTGAGCCTCTGTATGACTGCGGAATAATGACCTGACAACCACATCCATCCTATCGAGCTTCCTGAGCAGTTTGTATATTGTCATCAAGCAGAAAAACAAGCTCTTCTCATTGCATCATGGCAAAAGTATTCACCTCACCCAGGGTCACTGCTTTAAGCTATAAGCTTATAGGTCCCACTAAAATCTGCTCCGGGGGAACTTGGCTGGACATGGATATTCAAAACATGAAACACACAAAAGCTGTAAAATACGTAAATAAATATACATATAAACAATCTCAAACTTAAGGAAAATTTGCAAGTACAGCACAAGAAACATTTTTTCCTTACCCATTTGAGAATAAATGGCTGACACTATGCCCCATTACTCTCCCATACTTTAGTGTGTATTTCCTACAAATGAAGACATTCTCCTACATAACTACAATATAGAAGTAAAATCAGGAAATTAGTATTGGTACTTTAATAAAATTCTCAGGCTCCATTCAAGTTCCTCCAATGGTCCCAGTCATGGACTTGGTAAGAAAAAGGCGCAGTCTTAAATCCAGATCTTGCAAAACAGACACCGAATTTAGTTATCATGTCTCCTTAGTTTCCTTCCATCTGAACAGTTCTCAACCTTTCCTTGACTGTCATAACCATGACACTTTTGATGTTTACGGACCATTTATTTTGTAGAACGTTCTTCCGTTTGGGTTTGTCGGATATTTCTTCATGATTAGGTGCCTGTTATATACCTTGGGCAGGAGTATCACAGAAGTGATGATGTGTTCTCATTTTATCCTATTCAATCGACACATGATGTGTGTTTCTACCATTATTGGTGATGTTAACTTTGATCACTTAAATTCTTGTCTGCTTAGCTTCTGCAGGGTGAAATTACATTTTTTCCCCATTGTAATTAATAAATATCTTGTAAGGAGGTTTTTGAGATTATGTAAATATCATTCCTCATCAATTTATTATTACTATTAATTTATTCATTATTTTTCATGTTTCTTATAATGATACAATTACATAATTGTTTCAATAGGTTAAGTGATCTGCCTAATCTTTTACCTGTTTTTTGCATCAGATTTATCTTTTTTTTAACATCTTTATTGGAGTATAATTGCTTAACAATGGTGTGTTAGTTTCTGCTTTATAACAAAGTGAATCACCTATACATATACATATATCCTCATATCTCCTCCCTCTTGCGTCTCCCTCCCACCCTCCCTATCCCGCCCCTCTAGGTGGTCACAAAGCACCGAGCTGATCTCCCTGTGCTATGCAGCTGCTTCCCACTAGCTATCGATTTTATATTTGGTAATGTATATATGTCCATGCCACTCTCTCACTTCGTACCAGCTTACCCTTCCCCCTCCCTGTGTCCTCAAGTCCATTCTCTACATCTGCGTCTTTATTCCTGTCCTGCCCCTACGTTCTTCAGAACCTTTTTTTTTTTAGATTCCATATATATGTGTTAGCACACGGTATTTGTTTTTCTCTTTCTGACTTACTTCACTCTGTATGACAGACTCTAGATCCATCCACCTCACTACAAATAACTCAGTTTTGTTTCTTTTTATGGCTGAGTAATATTCCATTGTATATATGTGTCACATCTTCTTTATCCATTCATCTGTCAATGGACACTTAGGTTGCTTCCCTGTCCTGGCTATTGTAAATTGTACTGCAATGAACATTGTGGTACATGACTCTTTTTGAATTATGGTTTTCTCAGGGTATATGCCCAGTAGTGGCATTGCTGGGTTATATGGTAGTTCTATTTTTAGTTTTTTAAGGAACCTCGGTACTGTTCTCCCTAACAGCTGTATCAATTTACATTCCCACCAACAGTGCAAGAGGGTTCCCTTTTCTCCACACCCTCTCTAGGATTTATTGTTTGTAGATTTTTTGATGATGGCCATTCTGACCGGTGTGAGGTGATACTTCATTGTAGTTTTGATTTGCATTTCTCTAATGATTAGTGATGTTGAGCATCCTTTCATGTGTTTGTTGCCAATCTGTATATCTTCTTTGGAGAAATGTCTATTTGGGTCTTCTTCCTATTCACTAATTTTTCTGATATCTGTATGAACTCACAGCTTCCTCTGTTATTCAATGCATTATAGTCTGCTACTATCATTATTTATTTTTTTGCTGAAATTGCCCCAGATCTGGGGAGGCCCTGCAAGGTAGCCTCTGTGGCACCATCATTCTTTATTTCAGCCTCAACAGGAGGTTCCAGGCTCATCTTGTACTTTCCCCACCCCAATACCAAAGTTAACCACTTCTCCAAGGGCCTCTGAAGAATGGTACTTAGAAACCGAGATCTGAATGCTACATGTACTCAATACTATTGGGGTATAACTGCTTCCAGATCCTCTCAGTGGACAAAACTAGGAATATATGTATTTGAATCTGTCTCTTTCTCCCTCTCTCTCTCAGTCTACTAAAAACTGTGAGTTCACACCCCTTATCTCCAATTCTAGCCCAATACCATTATCCTTAATATTTTCTTACTTGATCAGTCCCTCTGTAGGTAAGGATTCTCCTAGAGCTGACACAACCACATTCGTCCTGGGTGGATGCCCTCTTCGACACCCCTATGCAAGGCAATCTCTTCACGTGGATACCCTTCTCACCTTGCTTAGGCTGTGACACCCCACCTACACCACCGCGAATCTACTCTTGCACCCACACACTATGCACAGTCTTGCCCAGTCCCACCTAGTAACTTTCAGACTAAGCTGAGTATGGCCTGATTCCTCGTCTCTGTGCTGTGTCTGTGACCCCACCCACCTTTTTTTGGACGCACCATGCAGCAGGGTCTTAATTCCCTGAACAAGGATCCAACTCGTGCCGCCTGCAGTGGAAGAGCGGAGTCTTAACTACTTGACCTCCAGGGAAGTCCCTGTCTGTGACCCCTGGCTTTCTAGGTGTGCATCTTAATATAAACTGTGGCTCCGGGCTACAACTTTTGTCAGCCTCCTCTCAGGAACAATGGAACCCCATTCCAGTCCAGGGCTTCAAGCTGTGGATCTCACACTCTTCCACTGCCTGAAATGAGGCATCTTTATTCCCCGTTGCCCCACAAGGATCACACTTGTGGCCTGGCCTGCCTCCTTGCAGACCCAGGGCATGTCAAGCCACAGCTCCATCATACCCACTGCTCTAAGTTTTCTCCTCTTTCTGGTCCCTAAACATTGAACTCTTGTTGTGGGTACAGTCATATCTTTACCGTTTTTGTGCTTTACCTAACATTGCTATGTAATTTGAATACAGAAAACTAGACAGAATCTGGGAAGAGTTAAGAAATGGGAGAGATTTTTTGTACCTTTGAACAGGATGATAATATAAGTATAGAAAGGATCATAAAACGTTAAAGTGCCAAAATCCTTTTAAGAAGCAGCATGGAATTTGACTCCTTTGTTGCATTTATGTTTTTAAGATTAGAGTGCTATGTGAGAGAGTGAGAGGGCCACTGGTAAGGGGCTTCCAGAGTCTGGCCCTCAGCTTTGCAGGATGGGGCTGTGCACCCAGAGCTGATAGGCTCTCAGACCTACACCAACCCAGCTTGGCTTCGTCATGATGCTGACAGAGGTAAAAATTCGGGCCCACTCACTTGCACTCATCCCTTCCAAAGCCCTGGAAGCAATTTTATGTTTGCCATTTTGTATTCTTTTTCTCAAAGAGAGACCTCCTTAATTGTAAAAAAAAAAAAAAAAGATTCAGGTCTCATAAATTCTGGATCTGTCCCTGCAAGGGACTAATGGTTAAATTAGAATGCAAATTTCCGGTGAAAGGAGGTCATTTTCTAAGAGAGCATTCCGTTTACCAGTAGATAGAGGTGCTAGGAGGATGAATTCATCTTCAGAAAGTAGCTTAGGTTGCTTATAGAGTGAAAAGAGATGGGTGGTCTTGGGGGTTAGCTTATGCAGACCATGTAAATTTCAAAGCTATTCTCACCCACCTACAGAGTGTGTCTATAATTCCTGTATGGCCTGTTCAGTACATATGACTATCTCTTTCCAAGAACATATTTGATTAACTCTGCCCCAAATCTTACTTACTGGCTTTTTCTTTTTTTAAGATTCCATATATATCACCTTCTGCCAGTTTTAACATATTCCTTCCTTGTTAGGGTATAATATAGTTGATTAGGTAAACAGCTTTCAAGACATCCACCCTGGTTGCTACTTGATAAAATCTGATTGTTCCTTAATCCCCTCAACTTTATATTCACAGGTCATCTTTTAGGGTGTGTTAATTTTATCCCTCACTCTACGGATTTGCTGCTCCCAGGTTAGTTCTCTAAAGGTCACCTTGTTTCCAGATGATGGGATCACCTCTCTATTGTCCCCACCCATTGACTTGTATAGTCAGAGCCAGCATGACATTAAGTCTTGCAACTCTAAGCACAATTTGAAATTAATAACAGTTACATAATTTAACAATTAAAGCAAATCTTATAGAAAGTGGACACATTGAAAATCTTCTCCCTTTGTTAGATTACTGGGAGAGCTTCTAGAAATCTTAAGGCAATTAAGTTATATAGGCACAAGCAGAAGAAATATTTTGCATTTTCCTTAAGTGCAACTTCAAGTGATAAGGATTAATGTTACTGCAGACAACCACTGCTTTAGATAACAAGGCACAGAAAGCAGTGTACATAAAGCAGTGACAGTAGAAGACTTGCCTTCCAGGAGCTTAAATCTAACTCAAGAAGAAAAACATATAAATGAAACATGATTTTGAAGTTATTTTAAAATTACAAATAATTATAAATGTTTATTGGCGATAAGGCAAGGAAGTGAAACCTGAAAGAAATTAATATAAAAACAACAATGATGGGCTTCCCTGGTGGCGCAGTGGTTGAGAGTGGGCCTGCCGATGCAGGGGACACGGGTTCGTGCCCTGGTCCGGGAGGATCCCACATGCCGCGGAGCGGCTGGGCCCGTGAGCCATGGCCACTGAGCCTGCCCGTCCGGAGCCTGTGCTCCGCAACGGGAGAGGCCACAGCAGTGAGAGGCCCGCGTACCGCAAAAAAAAAAAAAAAAAAAAAAAAAAAACAACAATGATGACAGTGGCTGCCACTTATTGAAGGCCTGCTGTGTGATACCCCCAGGGTGGTACTCATAGTATCTACATTTTATGGATGAAGAAATCAAGGCTATGAGAGGTCTATTCAAGATCTCATGGCTAGTAAAAAGGAGAGTTATGGTTCAGATCATTACTCCACAGGGGCTGGGCAAGGGTTTGGAGAAAAGCAATCTAGTGAACAAAGGCACCCTAGGATGACCAGGCTGATTTAGCTGGAGGGCAGAATTCAAGTGGAAAGCAAGGAGGCCAAGGAAAGGAAAGAGAAGGTGTGGGCTGGCAGCAGAGAGTAGGAGGGGGCTGAGGGATTCCCATAAATTTAGTCCTTTGGAGCTGAGGTGATAAGCATGCAAGAATCGACCAGGGAGTGGTCCTATTCTCTTACAAGGTTGTACAGACCTGGAATCTACAGACCTGGTGGTAAATGGAACAGTCTTTGCAACAAGTAGTCTAGATGAATATTTACCCATAATCTAAGTGGTGGCTAGAGAAACAGTAAACAGAGATAGTAAAGCAAGATAGTAACAGTGTGGCATAAGAGCTATGAATGCAACAAACAGGGTGACAATAGAGTAACTGCTCAGGGGATCAATATTAGACAGGGAGATGTTGGTCCCAGAGGCGATCTTTTAGCCACACCTATTCACTTATGTAAACAGCAAATACTAATGAATTTCGGTAACTTTTTCTGAAATGCATAGAGTGAAGTATTTATATATACATATGTATATATATACACACGTATATAAATGTACTTCTAAATATACTTCATGAAATGACAAAAATGTCTCCTACTTTTTACAAGTGTTTCCTCTTATAGAACTAGTTATAAGAAATATGCCTTGAAGAGTATCAAAAAGAATATGAACTGAATTCAAAGTCTGTGATTTCGTAGGGAAGTTTCCAATTAGAACGGAAATATTCGAAACACATTCTGAAAGACTTAGAGAATGGTGGTGTTATAAGGCAATGTTTTCATTTCAAAATATAAACACTGAGTTTGAAAACTGCTGGCTTCACTAGATTTGTAAGTGAGGGTTTTGCCATCAGAGAATGATCCCAGGGGCGTCTGAAATTCCTGCAAACTCCAGGAAACTCAAATGCCTCTACAGCATGTATCCTGAAGGAAGCTATCTTCCTAAAAGCAGAACACCCTCAGGTGTAGATATTCAGATCCCATGCTCAGAGAGCACAGCATGAAAGGTCACAGTTATGAAAAAGGTCACATTCTTTTTTGCATTAAAGTAACACTGACCACTACCGCAAAAACAGAAAAGAGATGATTGACAACAGAGGTGGTTATACCACGTGGTTAAAGCATCTTAAGTTTCTGGAACGACCCCCAACCCCTACATTCGCACAGCCCCCCTTCCAAGGTCCTACAAGGGGCCCCTAGCAATGTATCCTCAAGGTCATATATTTTTGAAAACTTAGAGAAAGAGAGAGATTCAAATTCTCTTTCTTAAAGAGGGGCCCCTATACTGTATAAGCTGCAGTTTCCAAACCCTGGATCTTCCTGATGCCCACCTTGTACCACACACTACACTCAGTGTTGGAGATAAAAATGATGAACCAGACACACTGTCTCCTGGGGAGCAGCTCCGTGTAAAAGCAAGACAAGAAAACCAGTTACAGTGGGACACCTGCTTGCTTGTGGATTGTGCAATGGGAAAAAAGGTCCAAGGGATGCTCTTTTATTGTTGTTATTAGTCTTTTCACTAAAATTGTTAACTTATTCGCTTTCTTTTACTAAGTGACAAGTGCCCATTACGGTCCAATGGTAAAGAAATGTAGAAACAAACAGTTAATAACTTCTATAGAGATCTTTATTACCCTCCAGGCCCCATGAAATGCCTCATGTCATGAAGCTATTCACCCCAGGCTCTTTCGGGTGCTTATGGCTTTGTAGCACTTGCATGACACTTAAAGTAACATAGGAACATGGGACTGGTCAGGAGAACTGAAAACAGAACTGAAAACTGAAAAGGTATTCAGGTCTTGGCAATTAATCCTTAAGGTTCACATGGAAGAACATTAGGAGATAAGAGTGGGGAAGGAGGCAGGACTGTGGGCCTGGAGTTCCAGATGGGGAAATCTAGACTCAACTCCAGATGGTTTCTCTGCAGAGCATCAGTGTAAATAAGCACTGCTTTAGAATAGCAGTTGTGGGACTTCCCTGGTGCCGCAGTGGTTAAGAATCCGCCTGCCAATGCAGGGGACACGGATTTAAGCCCTGGTCCGGGAAGATCCCACATGCCGTGGAGCAACTAAGTCCGTGCATCACAACTACTAAGTCTGCGCTCTAGAGCCCGAGAACCGCAACTACTGAGTCTGCGCACCACAACTACTGAAGCCCGTGCAACTAGAGCCCGTACTCTGCAGCAAGAGAAGCCACTTCAGTGAGAAGCCCGCGTACCGCGATAAAGAGTAGCCCTGCTCACTACAACTCGAGAAAGCCCGCGCACAGCAGGGAAGACCCAACACAGCCAAAAATAAAATAAAGTAAATAAAATGGCAGTTGTGCCTAGAGTTGGATTTGGTGGTGTGGACACGGGCAGGGCAGGAAAGGCAAAGAGGAATGGGAGGCCTAGGGGCCTGAGTCCAGAGAGTAGCTGTGAAGTGAAAAGTAAGAGATGGGTATGAGAGACGTCAGAAGACGTTCAAAATTGATTTGGATGTGATAGTGGGAGGGATAAGAAGGAAACTCATATTACTCTGTGGTTGGGTGGAAAATTCATGGTGGCAAAAATTAATAAGAACTCAAGCGGAAGACTGTCTGGTTTTGGGAGGAAGACAGTAAATTTGAGCTTGGTTTTGTTGCCTCTGAGATACCAGTAGGTCAAAAAGTGGAAATGCTTAGTCCTTTGCTACCCAGAGTCAAGTGTGGTCCACAGAGCAGCAACATTGGGGTCACCTAGGAAATTATAAAAAATGCAGTGCTCTGAGTTGCAGACCTGCTGAATCCAAGCTGCGTCGTAAACCTCTACCTGTAAAGCCCTGTGTTCTGACTTGGTTCCAAACTGCTGTGGAATTCACCAAACTTCTTCTACTCCGAAGGTTAAAACTTCTAGGATTTAGGGCCTGTTGTATAGATGTGGTTAGTGCAAAGGAGCTGCAGAAAAGATAGATCTGTAAAGTTGTGTGGGACCCTTTAAAAACTTCTGCTTCTGAAGTACACTGAAGCCAAACTGAACACCTGTGGACCATGTGTAGGGCTGTCAGGGAGGCTGACTCATCTGCCCATCTGTCAGCTGCATCACACATTTTCCTCTGTATTTAAGAGGAGTGATAATAACATCAAAGAGAGCACAACTTACAGGGGTTTTAATGCACTTGTCAAACTGTAAGAGTTTGGGCATGGACAATAAGTGAGAATTTGAGTACACCACCATTATTATAAAATCAGGAGCTCATTCTTTAAAACTCTCCATGTTTATAAATACTGATGTTTCCTTGTTGATTACATAAGTCAGTTCCTCAAATTCACCACAAGACAGACATCTGTGTGTAAGAAATCATCTCCTGATCTTACTGTAAAAATCATAACATGACATTTTCTAATATCCAGTTTATACAAATGCATAGAAAATCCTTTTCCTTTTCTTTGTTTTCAACTTCTCTGTTAACTGTTAGAAGAGTGTTTATATGACAATGCAGTGCTACCCTTTAAATACTTGCAATATTATTTGACATGTCAGATGAATGTGTTGGGAATGGGTTTTTAGGTAACTTGACTCTAAACAAAGTGAAATAATGCATTTAAAGAATATGTAACTGGTAAAGACCGTCTGACAATATGCCACTATTATAAGATACATTCACACCGATGACTTTTGTGCTGAGACGTAATCCCTCAATTCTGATTGCCTACTATGTACCCAGAATTTGGTTAGGAATGTTACACATATAAATCCTTTATAAACACCTTAGAATCTCAATTTCACAGATTTCTTGGATGTTCGTATTTACCTGAAATCTTCAGCAAGAGGGAAAAAAAAGTCAGAAGTGATATGAAGATGCGTAGAATGTGCAAAAGTAATATGTTTACCAGTGTAGTGAACTTTAAAAGAAGCTGTAAATGAAATGCCACTGCTCCATGAGCAGCTTCAATCAGTATCAGAATTATTAGGATGAATCAAATGAAATTTCTGTCCAATATCAAACTGGCATCTGACCATCAATTATTGGCCAAATATTGGCATTTTCACATAGTTCAGCCTGTACTGTAATTAGGTAATTTCTTATGGGCCAACCTATGCTATAAGTAGACAACAAAGTTGACAGAAAACAAAGGGTGTACATGTAAGATTTTTTTCTTTCGTGTGGTTAGTTTTCAGGGTAGAGCCGTCTAATACTATTGCTACACAGACTCTTAATGACAACTCGGAAACTTGACTGCCAAGAAAGAGCCTAAATTTCGTGATGAGCCATTAGTTACAGTGCCCCGGTCTGATCATTGCTCCAATCACCAGAGAGAAGCTGACAGTGTGACAGGGTGCAAATCAGCCCCACAGGAAAAACATTCGTTGTTTCTTTAGCTGACTAGAAATGTACATGTGATGTTTCAGCTTATTGATTGTATCTTCTTTGAAAGGAAACTCTAAAACCCTAAACTGCAAAGACCGAAGGGTAAATGGCTATCTCATTGTTTAAAATCTGTTGCCAAGAAAGCTTACCTGACACAAATCAGAAGCTAACTCTGTTTATTTTCACGATATCTTATTTCATGTAATCAAATTTTGAATGCATGGCCAGTTCATGCCTCTGACCTCAGGGCTAAGTTTGTATCACAGCAGGATAATGAGATGAATAAGTTCTCAACCAGTTACAGTAAGTCCCCTACATACGAACCTTCAAGTTGTGAACTTGCAAAGATGCGAACATATTATAAACCTATTACAGCACAGTACTATATAGCTGATCGTGTTAGTTGGGTATGTAGACTAACTTTGTTAGATTTATGAACAAATTGAACTTATGAATGCGCTCTTGGAATGGAACTCGTTCATATGTAGGGGGCTTACTGTATGGGGAAAAAATTGTTATCTGGGAGTTTTTAAAGAGATAATATATATATCACATTTTAAATGATTTTATGAAACCTTAAATGGTCAGACAAGGGCCAGCAGAGTCAGGTAAAATTTATTTAGCTACAAAATCCTTCAAGTGAATTATTTCCAAGTTAAAAAAAAAAGAAACCCAAAACCTGAAAGGATAAACAGGAATTTAAAATGGGTGACATATGGGACTTCCCTGGTGGCACAGTGGTTAAAAATCCACCTGCCAATGCAGGAGCCATGGGTTCGACCCCTGGACCGGGAAGATCCCACATGCCAGGGAGCGGCAAAGCCAGTGTGCCACAACTACTGAACCTGTGCTCTACAGCCCTCAAGCCACAGCTACTGAAGCCCGCACACCTAGAACCCGGGCTCCACAACGAAGAGTAGCCCCAGCTCACTGCAACTAGAGAAAGCCTGTGTGCAACAATGAAGACCCAACACCGCCAAATAACTAACTAAATAAATAAAATCGGTGGCATAGATTAGTGGCTATATTAGTACAACACTAGAAAAATAACTCAGTGCTGAACATAATAAACATTCAAAATTTTTAAATATTGCTAACATCAGCATTACTATTACCATTATTATTGAATACGTAGAATTGCCTTTGAAGTAAGTTTTTTATAAATGTTGGTAAGGTGTTGATTTGGCTGCAGATTTCTTTATTCGGGTCTAGAGAATAAAGATGCTTTTTATTCCTGCAATAAATTATAAAATTAATTATGTATGCAACACATTACCTTATACTTATAATGGTGCTATAGTCAACTCTCACAGCAGAATGTGTACCAAATTGGAATCTAAAAACCTGGATTTGAGTGTGGGCTCTGTTACTAATGTTAACCAAGGAGGAGCCGCCGAGAGTCACGAGCTTTCGTTTCATTGTCTGTAAAACAGGGCTAAGCCTGTAGCAGTAATGATAGCTGACGTTTAGCGTGTAATGCTTCCTGTATGTCAGAGACTTTCCTAAGAATTTCATCCACATTGACTCAGTTACCAATACAGCTAATGTCTAGCATTAATGTAGTGAAAGGGGGATTGTGCTGATCAGTTTCTTTTTGCCCTGCTCTGCTAGGAAGCTGACCCCTGCAGATGAGTCCCTGGGGCTCCCTGACACCTGACTTTTGGTTGGGTTCAGACAAATGGAAGCACCAGCAAAAGATCAGAGGGTAGGAGGAGAGAGAGGCTGGGGTATTTCCTCGCCACTTCCTCCTTGAGTTAGCAACTCTATTCGAATTTGTATATTTGGGAGGGAGGTGTTCGCCAAGACTAAATCACCTGCCCAATAGCCTCTTTTCCATCTTTCCTCTTCTCATTGGGCTCACTAAACACTCTCCTTTAGCCTCTTCAGGCCCTGGGTGGTAGTGACCTCCGGCCATGGCTAGTCTTCTGTACCCCAGCATCCCTCTCTTGTCCCGTTAACTCCCTCCCCACAGCTCGGTGAAGAGTTCCTTCATTAAAGTGGCTTGATTTGAACCCTATGAGTGGAATACTCTTTCTTGCTGGGACCCAGACTCTTACAAGGATTTACTATTTTAGCATTGCAGTCAACTACTTGTTACTTAGTGTAAGGGTATCTTAAACAGAGTTTGTTTTGTTTTGAATGAATCGGAATGTTAGGAAATACGATCTTGAGTTTCAGCCATTTTTTAAAAAATTGAAAGGTTTTTTAATTTGAACTAGTTCACTATTTTTTTTTTAAATAAACAAACAAGAAAACCCTCATTCATTTGGTTTACACTTCAGGGAAACGATACTTGGGATTTGACTTAGTTTGGGATTTCAACAAATTAGCTTGATATATCCCAGTTAAATTGTTCATGGTTTGATTTGGTTCAAGTTCAAGCATAAAACCCTAAAATACTGGAAAAGGTGAGTTGGCGTAAACAGGTTTCTCTGAGTGGGACTAATGTGCACTCTAATTATGGTGATACATTCCTAGAATGGCAGAAACTCAAGGTCATCTTAGTAATAAAACAAAATGAGTGATTTTCACTGAAATGAATGGCTTATCAGCCACTGGATTTCCCAGTGTGTATAGCTTCCTAAACAAAATCATGACAAATTGTGTACGTGTGTTTTCTAAGCACTGTTATATCTCTCTTCTCTTTTTTCTAAGTGAATTCCCTTTCCAATGAGATCAGTATTTCTCCAAGTATGAGCCCTAGACCATCACTTGGAATTTGTCAGAAACGCAAATTTTTGACCCTGACCCCAGATCTACTAAATTAGAAATTTCTATGGGTGGGCACAGCAATCTGTGGCTTAACAAGCCCTCCAGGTGATTCTAATGTACAATAAAGCTTGAGAACCACTGACTTAGATTTTGTGTTTTTTGAAGTCAAGTCCTATCTAGTATTTCTGCATTGGGATTGCGATCTACTCAAAGATCATGCTGATATAATTAATTTCATGTGTGTGTCAGTGACAAGCTAACAGGGGCAACTGATGGAGTGACCAAAGACATAAGTGACAGAGGTAGTGTTTGAACTTGGGCAACATAACTCCAGAGTCTAGCTTCCTAACCATGAGGCTAGAATGTCTCTCTAATGGCCACACAGAGGGGAGACACAAAAGCATATGAAACCCTGAGCAAAACTTGAGAAATAATATTCACATAAACTTTTTAACCTTCAAACATGTTTAATAGAAGAAGCATCTATTTGGAATGATACGCATTCGTTTCATTATTTTACCCAGTAGAAAAAATCAAGACGGAATTTTGCTAATACACATCTAAATTTTCAAGCACAAGTTTCTGGTTATCCTGTAACTAAATAAGTTTTCACGTTTTTGCTCTTGAAAGCCAATTCTTTGTTTAATGAGACGCAGGCAGAGCTGCACACAGAGTACAGCTACAGTCTGTGATAAAGCCACGTACACCTAGTTCTAAGCATTCCAAATATGTTTAATTATATATTCTGGCTTTCGTATTTCTTTCACTAGGACAATAGATCTGTTTTATTATATATGTATGTATTTTTGCCTGGAGCCACAGCTTCCTGAGAAAGCACCAAATGGACAGGAGAAGCAGGAATGGGGGTGGCTTGGGGTTTCTAATCTAGGGATTCCCTTAGTCGGAAACTAATGATGTTTCACAAGGCAGGCACATCTTTAATCTCTCAATGAATAATGTATAATGGTTTAGAGAAAGATATAATAAAAGATCCCTATGTTCCAAAGCCAGTAATTTGGGAGTTATGCTAGTTCCTCCCTCTCTCGCCCCTAAACACAATCTGTCACCAAGCCCTGCCGATTCTAGCTGCCAAACTAGTCTCTTTTCTTTGCAGTCTCATTACAACTGCCTTAATTTAGGACCTAGACTCAGTTGGTCTTGCGTTCCCCTGCTCACTTTTGCCTCACTGTCATGACAGCTATACTTTTCTTAATATATTGTTTCTCTATTTTAAATGGCACCACCGGGACGTCCCTGGGGGCGCAGTGGTTAAGAATCCGCCTGCCAATGCAGGGGACGGGGGTTCGAGCCCTGGTCCGGGAAGATCCCACATGCCACGGAGCAACTAAGCCCGTGCGCTACAACTACTGAGCCTGCGCTCTAGAGCCCGCGAGCCACAAATACTGAGCCCGTGTGCCACAACTACTGAAGCCTGTGTGCCTAGAGCCCATGCTCCGCAACAAGAGAAGCCACCGCAGTGAGAAGCCTGCGCACCGCAACGAAGAGTAGCCCCCCCTCGCCGCAACTAGAGGAAGCCCATGTGCATCAAAAAAGACCCAACGCAGCCAAAAAAATAAGTAAATAAATAAAACCCCCCAAAACAGTAACATTTTAAATGTCACCACCAACCTCTCCCATTCCCCACCTGATTAAGTCCTCAGCAAGCTTACCTCCTATCTCCCCATTGCTCGAACTATATTCCAGTAATTTGCTGTACAAGCCAATCTGCTTCATACCTTCTAGGCTTTCCTTCCTACCCATTTCCTCTGCCTGGAATTCCCTTTTTCCTCCTAGACAAAGAGGGCAAACTGTTGTATTTCTCTCAAAACTTAGTTCAAAGGGAGTCTTTCTAGCCCCACATGCAGGGATTTCTCTATGTATTACCATTACTGCCTTATATGTGATCTCACAATCCATCTCTGATTATTTTAGTTTTTTATTTGTATGCCTTGTTCAGTTTGGATTTCCAGACATTGCACAAAATCCCCGACACAAAATAGGCACACATAAGTTAAGGAATGATTGCATTCATCAGCACTATATAATAGTCTGTAGCTATAAACAGTTTTAGGTGTGGATAAAACTTGAAAATGTTTTATCTCCCATAAAGTGTTTTCAAATGCCAGATGCTTGGAGTTGAAATAACTTTATCGCCTCTGTCTCCTGTAGCATTTGTTCACTCTGTCTTTTTTTTTTAACTAATTTATTTATTTATTTACTTTTGGTTGCATTGGGTCTTTGTTGCTGTGCACGGCCTTGCTCTAGTTGCAGAGAGCGGGGGCTACTCTTCATTGTGGTGCACAGGCTTCTCATTGCGGTGGCTTCTCGTTGTGGAGCACAGGCTCTAGGTGTGCTGGCTTCAGTAGTTGCAGCACACAGGCTCAGTAGTTGCAGCACGCGGGCTTCAGTAGCTGTGGCTCATTGGCTCAGTAGCTGAGCACGGGCTTTGTTGCTCCGTGGCATGTGGGATCTTCCCGGACCAGGGCTCGAGCCCATGTCCCCTGCATTGGCAGGCGGATTCTTAACCACTGCGCCACCAGGGAAGTCCCTCACTCTTTGTCTTGAGTCATGGAGTAAGTGCAAAAATTATTTCATTTACCGCAAGTCTTCCTGTTGTTGAAGTTATGTCGATAGGGCGTAATGGAATCAGAGAAAAACTAGCTGACCAATTTATTTGCCTTATTCTGCTCTCATCCCGTGTTTCAGTTGTCTGGTCCAGGTAAGCCTAGGTGTGCCCAAGAAATTTGATTTTGAAAATGAACTTGAACTGCCTAGATTATTAGGCAGAACTGTTAACCTCAACAGTCAAATTATAAACGTTTGAGATATAAAACAAAATGCAAATGTATTAATTAACAGTGCAAGATATAGACATGTTCAAAGGCCCTGCTATTTCTATCCACTCCTGCCTTGAACAGGAAGTAAAATTAGAAATCAGAGAGCTGTTTGTTGAGTGTGAACTTGGAACAAGGGGAAACTGCCAGTCTCCTGAGATATTTCTTCCAGACCAGAAAAAAGCCAGATGAACTATTCCTGCCTTCACTGTAACAGAAAACACTTATCTTCCGGGACCTGGACATACTGTGTCTGGCAGAGTAAATGATTTTCTCCTGGACAATGCAGGAGAAATACAACCAACTTTCTGTTTTGGGGGATGGGTTTGGTCACTCTCATTGCCTAGATTCTTGCCTTCTGCTAACAATTTTGTTTTGTTTTGTTTAAACAAGATGTAATAAACAGTGACCTCAGAACGCACCCCCTCTCACTCTTGGCTTTCTCAACCACTTTCGCTACTTGGCCCTTTGTCCTCATCTGGCCTTGTTATCCTAGTTATGATTTTCACTTTCTCTTGATCACCTTACAGATAGACCAGGGAATAAAAATAAGCAGTCACCCTGATAAGATTTGGATGGTCGCAGTTTTCTCAGGCATCTAATTATGATCTGTCTTCTCTATAGAAGACAGGTCTCATCCTCCATATTTTTAACTTACTGATTTTATTCTTAGAGAATAACATTCTGGATGTATCTAATAGTAGTTCCCTAGATACTGACTATACTTGACACATGATGGTCTTGACAACTACTGCCCAAAGATAATTTTTTGAAAAGGAAGAGGCAAATTTAAACATGAAGAGCTGAATCTTTCTCATAATTATCCTTCAAAACACTTCCCTTTCTGCCCCCACTTAAAAACAGAAGATGGGAGGTGACCTTCATAAAGTTATATTGGGAGGGGCTTCCCTGGTGGTGCAGTGGTTGAGAATCCACCTGCCAAGGCAGGGGACACAGGTTCAAGCCCTGGTCTGGGAAGATCCCATGTGCCGCGGAGCAACTAAGCCTGTGCGCCACAGCTACTGAGCCTGCGCTCTAGAGCCCACGAGCCACAATTACTGGGCCCATACACCACAACTACTGAAGTCCACACACCTAGAGCCCGTGCTCTGCAACAAGAGAAGCCACCTCAGTGAGAAGCCTGCACACCCCAAGAAGAGTAGCCCCCGCTCACCACAACTAGAGAAAGCCTGAGCGCAGCAACAAAGACCCAACGCAGCCAAAAATAAATAAATAAATTTTTTTAAAAAAAGTTATATTGGTTAGAATTACTCACTGCCAAAGGCTAGCAAGAGAGGCTCTCTGTTCACGTCGCCTCCCGCAGTGTTTTTCTGTGGTTGCAGAGGCTCAGAAGAGAGTGTGTGCAGATATTCTCTGTATGGCTCCGGAGTTGACTCCATTTTTTTTTTTAATTCCACTCTTGGGATGCCTGACTTCTTGGTTGGCCACAATTATTCATGGCCTTGAAGGGCATAACTTGTTCATTATCTGCATTATCTTTCACATCTGTACAATAGGAATCAATATACTTGGTCTTGATCTACTATACAGATATAAACTAAGGTCAGCTCCTAAGAAGAAAGAAATTATTCAGTGTATTCTTTTTCTTAAGGTTTTAATCCTGGTTGCTGAATTTGGGGCACTTTTCTGAAATGTGATTCTAATTTTTCATATAATACACATACACAAAAATACTAAGCCTCTTTCAGTACGTGACTCACAACTTTCTTCTACCCACGTGCAACTGTAAAAAATACCTTTATATAAGCATATTTTGGTGTTTAACTCTACTATAGCTGGCAACTTAGAAATATTAAATAGGGAGTTCCCTGGTGGCCTAGTAGTTAGGATTCCAGGCTTTCACTGCCATGGCCTGGGTTCAGTCTGTTGTCAGGGAACTGAGATCCCGCCAGCTGTGCGGCCAAAATAAATAAATAATAAAACTCTCGGTTGTTCCTGGGAGGATCACTTGTTTTGGGGACCCTTTTCAATAGATTGACTACCCTCCTACCCAGCCTAGATTTCTGATTCTTCTTTCTTCCCATCACAAAATAGTTATACATCTGTGCTAGGGACCATACAGAGAACACTAAAGAAAATGGGCTTTATTTTTAAGAAGTTTACATTTTTACAGAATACACTGATATGTAACATATGAAGAGAAAAAGTAGAGTAAGTCACTATACAATTAGTAAAATAGATTTAGAATGTCTGTATGAGGGATAATTGTATTTAGGGTTCATAAAAATAGATGAGGCCGATGCTACTGGCTTACAGGTATAAAATGGGTAGCAGTATAACCCAGTGATGAAGAGGTGACGATTGCAGCGAGATAGACCCGGGCTCATAGCCCAGCCCCACCACTTACTCGCCATGTGACTAGTTATGTGACAGCATCCTTTGGACCTTTGGCATTTAACTGATCTAAGCCTTCATTTCCTCTTCCGTAAAATGGGGTTAATGAAAACTTCTTGTTTGTTTCTTAAATAAAATAAATCATATAAAGCACTGAGCACAGTGCCTGGACATAGTGAGAGCTCAATAAATAGTTGTGTTTTAGAATTACAATGCTTTGTATTTATTCAAAGAGTTTTCAGATACATCATCTCATTTGATCTGGACACCAATTGGGGAGAGAGGATGAGATAGGTATTATATACCCCTCACAACCCCCTACACTCACATCCACCTTCCAATTAGATGAGGAAGCAGAGACACAGAAAATGGAAATGACTCGCTCAAGTTAGTGACAGAGCCAGTACAAACCGTGGCCTAGAACTCCTTCTACTCCATCTCACCGAATAGGAGGCCCAGCCACAGGCGTTCTCAGGTCTAGACAGAGTGACATCATGTAAACAATTACCGCTCTCTGACTAGCCTAGGAAAACGTAAAAGCTTTCAAGGACTACCTGAATGGCGAGAAAAGGGTAACTTTTGGATGAGGTGAGGGATTGGTACCTAGCTCTGCTCAGGAAAAAGCTTACCAGAGGTGTATTCTAAGGGGACAAATCCTAATCCTAAGGAAAATTTTATCAAATATGCCTTAGGAGAGTAGAGATGTATCATTTTTTTCTATACACCAAGGATATTACCCACTCACAGAACTGTAATAAAGATTAACTTGGGTAAAATGCATAAAAGAATTTGTACATGGAGCTGTTAGAGAAGTTAAGGCTCTGGAAATAAAGAAAATAGGAAAAATCTGGCTCGTCTATTCTTTTTCTTTTTGATATATCTTACCCTACATCATGTAAAACACTTTTACTTTGTTAGATTGGCTGAATTTACATTAATTAAGGATTCACTTGGGCTAATAGGCAACTATTTTTTTTTTAACAGTATGAGGACTTTTTTTCTTTTATAAAGTTATTTATTTATTTATTTTTGGCTGTGTTGGGTCTTCGTTGCTGCGCGCGGGCTTTCTCTAGTTGCGGTGAGCAGGGGGCTACTCTTCTTTGCTGTGTGTGGGCTTCTCTCACTGCGGTGGCTTCTCTTGTTGTGGAGCAGGGGTTCTAGGTGTGCGGGCTTCAGTAGTTGTGGCTCTCGGGCTCTAGAGCGCAGGCTCAGTAGTTGTGGCGCAGTTGCTCTGCGGCATGTGGGATCTTCCTGGACCAGGGATCGAACCCGTGTCCCCTGTATTGGGAGGCAGATTCTTAACCACTGTGCCACCAGGGAAGTCCCAATGGGCAACGATTTTTTAAAAAAATATTTATTTGTTTGACTGCTCCTGGTCTTAACTGTAGCACTCGGGATCTTCGTGTGGGCTCTTAGTTGCGCATGCTGGATCTAGTTCCCCGACCAGGGATTGAACCCAGGCCCCCTGCATTGGGAGTGCGGAGTCTTAACCAGGGCACCACCAGGGAAGTTCCAATAGGCAATCATTTTTAAGGTACACACGGTTTTGAAGTTTACTTACTTACCAGCCATTTATAGATTAATGTATTGTTTAATCAGATTGCTTTCCTAATTTTTAAATGACACCAAAGAAAACAGAAGAATTTTGGCAAGGAGAGGAGGCAGGCAATTTGAGGATAAAGAGTAATTTTGGGAGTATGCAATATTGGGGTCAATCAACTAGTAGGTACTCAAGTAATCTGAGAACAGGGGACTCTCAGAGCAGAGACTTGCAGAGAAGGAGATGGTAGAGTCCCAAAATTATTGTATGGCAAAATAATTTTCCAGAGTTATGCCTGTATCCAGAAAAAGTATGGAAGTATTTTTCTTCTTCACATTCCTCTTGCATAAAGGGGGCCCTTATGCATCCTATAATTTTAACTTAAGGTACCACTCACTGTTATTTGACTACATAATGGCTAAACAGATATTTGTGGGGTGGCCTGGCAGGTTATATTGTTTCTACAGGAAAATGATTCCTGAGTTTTAAATAAGGAGACTAAAAATCACATTTTTTTAAACTTAGGAAATGCCTAGGTTTATATTATACATATTGATACGATGTGCTGATGTCTTTAAACAAGAAACAGGCAGCTATAACAGCATTTATACCTTAGCTCTCTCAAAATGGAGTAAACGTCTTGGTTTCTACTGTTATTGGCCACTGTATTTTTCTGTATTACTTTTATTTTTTTTAATATTTCTTCCTTCCTTCCTTTCTTTCTCCCTTCCCCGCCCCTGCTTCTTTCTTTCTTCCTTTTGCCTGTGCCAGGTCTTAGTTGTGGCATGCAGACTCTTAGTTGTCCCAAGCATGCCGGATCTAGTTCCCCCCTCTGGGGATCGAACCTAGGCCCCCTGCATTGGGAGCACAGAGTCTTACCCACTGGACCACCTGGGAAGTCCCTGTATTACTTTTAAAATATAACAAAAAAGCAGTGAAAACTGATACGTTTTGTATTTTTTAAGGATAGTTCTGGTTGTTTATTTGCATCAAATTGGTTCAGAGAAATTGTTCAAAATAAGGAGATGATCCTCTGAAAATATCTAGTCTAATGCTTCACAATAGAATGTTGAATAAATTTAGGTATTTTTAAAATAGAACTGGACAGCAGTATCTACCGGAACTCTTTGCCAGTCATCAAGCTATCCTAAAGATACTTGATTTCTTTTTCTGAATACACTTTCTTCTTAACTTATTTGTAACTCTGATCGTACATACCCAAATATGCATGGCACCATATTCAGTACAAAAATCTCAGAGCAAATGACATTTATTTGGCATTGCCCTTATCCTAGCTGATCTCCTTCATTTTTCATCGAATTTAAGTCAAGTTTACCAAATTGTGAGTTAATCTGAGGCAGCTTCTGAAGTATCACATTAACACTGAAGACATTTAAATACAAGAATTTAGGCCAGTGCATCACAACTCACATGGTTTATGCCGCTCCCTCTCCATCTTAGTGCGAGTTACTACCATCTCTTAACTGGCATTTTACAACAGCCTCTGGAATTGGTTTCTTTGCTTTCAATCTGCCATCTGCAATCAGGTCTCAATCCAATGGCCAACGTGATATATATTTTTTTAATTAGGCGGTGTCATTTTCCAGCTGAAATCCTGCCAAGCGCTGACAATTGCGCTTAAGACAAAAATCCAGATTTCTTACCATGACCTATGAGGATCCCTTTTCTTGTCCTTGTCCAGTTTACCCCCTTTTTTGTCCTTCTTCCATTCATTTCTAGATTCCAATTCCCCTGGCTCCTCTGTGTTTCTCAAGGAAGTTTAGCCTGTTCCTTACCCCGGTCTTTGCACTGTAACTTCCATCAGATGCCTGACTCCTGGATTTCACAAATCTGGATTCTTCTCTTTCTTCAGATCTCAGTCATTCCCTGATCATCTCTGTAATGTGGGCCCCAGACCACCTAGTTTCTCTCTAGAATACGATCCTGTCTTATTTCCTTCATGGGACTTGCACTGAGTACAGTTATTTTAATGCTGATTATTACTTTTTTAATATTTATTTATTTTTGGCTGCATCGGGTCTTAGTAGCCACATGCAGGATCTTTTGTTGTAGCGCCAGGGCTTCTCTCTAGCTGTGGTGTGTGGGCTCCAGAGTGCTCAGGCTCGGTAGTTGCACACATGGACTCTCTACTTGTGGCGCACGGGTTTCAGAGGGCCTGGGCTATAGCTGTGGGCCTAGCTGCCCCGCGACATGTATGATCATAATCCCCCAACCAGGGATCGAACCCACGTCCCCCGCATTGGAAGGCGGACTCCTAACCACTGGACCCTCCGGGAAGTCCCCGAATACAGTTATTTTATTTACAGCTATCACTCTGTCTTTTCCTTCCCACCAGAATTTAAGCTCTATGGCAGCAGGGATCTCGCCTTGTTCTTAAAAACTGTCACTGAGAATTGTTCTGGTGTATATGGTAGTTAAACTGATGCTATTTTAAACTCTTATAACCTATATTTTAGAATAGGAGACTTTAAGTACTATAAAGTATAACCTTTTCATGTTATAGATGATAAAAATTAAAGCATAGAGAGATTAAAAAACATATTTGGTAAGTTATAAGACCAGTACTAGAATCCAGTTTTCCCAACTCCACAACTTCACATGACCTCTCAGTTATAGCTGGCTGCCCTGAATTCTCCCCAGTTCTTCAGCTAGCTTGATCATACTTCTCTTCCTTCCTTATACACTTTTTTCTAAGCTACTGTTTTCTTCGTTCATTGCTGCTAACATAATTTATTTATTTCTGAAGCTTACTAGCTTTATTATTAACTCTATGATGCACTTTGTGATGCTCGTTATGAAGACTATCTTATGAAAATAAACGGTAACGTGAAAAAAGCCACAGTGTACAGCAGTACTGCACACAGTGCATATAACAAAGGCTCAGTTGTGCTGTTTCAGGGAAGAGTCAATAATTAGTAACACATTTCTAAAGGTCTCTCTTGCATAATTTTTGTGTCCAGATGTCTATGACATTTGGGTTCTAAAATAGAGTTCCAAATACCACACATTCATGCACATTTTCCAAAAATAATTGGATGATTTTTGAATCTTTCTATTTAATAAACATCAGGCCTAAAGATGGGCTACTTCACAATGTCAAATTTATTCGTTTTAAACATCCATTTCGATGTGGAAAGTGTTTGGAACAAACACAATTAAAAGAGTGCCAGATTGTAAAGCCTTTGAAGTTTTTGTTTATGATATGTGTCTTCCAACTGCTAGTAGCGTAAAAATGGAAAGTAATTTACATAAAATTTTTCAATTCACATGTTCTTGGAGATGAACTTTTTCTTTTCTTTTTCTTTTTTTGTTTGAGTTTAACTATTAGCGATTCCCTCAAAAGCCTTTGGTGGATCCCCACGGCCTGGAGTATAAAGTCCGAGCACCCTAATAAGGTACGAGCTCCTTTTCTTGCATCTGGCCCTGCCTACCTCTCCAGCTTCAATGGTTTCCACTCCTCCAAGGTTTATGCTCCAGGAACACTGAACTGCTTGTGATTCCTGGAACACAGTAGAATGCTTCTTTTTTCAATGCCTCTGTCCATGCTGTGCCCTTTCTCTCCACGTCTCCCAGCTTAGTCCTAGGCACCTTTAAGTTCCGCTTCATGCTCCACTTCTTGTAGGAAACCATCTCAAGATGGGTGATGTGGTCCTTTTGGGAGCACAACTCTTCCACTGGGTGACACTGAATTGTAACTAATTACTTATTCATGTGTCCTGTTGGGCCGTGGACTACTAAAGGGGGCTCACCTTTGTCTCCATGCCATTTAGTAGGATTTAGATAAGAGAAAAATGAATAAATAAGGGATTTTTTGCATTAAAAAATTAAATTACAGAAAGGCAAAGGTTAGACTTCAGTGATTGCTAGGTGCAAGAAAACCTCAATTGATTAGAACCAGCTAACTGTCTGGATTTACTGGAATTTTTGAAGAGAGAAGATTCACACTGTTGATGCTTAAAAAAATCTTAGGAAAAACATGGTTTTACCAAGGATCTCTTACAAATGAATGAAAGAATGAAAAAATAGTTTCTAGGGTATGTCATAGCATAAGCAAGATTTAGCACAAACTTCTATGTCTATTTCAGCGGCTGCCAATCCTTCGAGAACTGGCGTTCCTCAAAATAATTTAAAATGATCTTTAATCTACTACTGCAACCTGAGTGTCTATGTATACATAATATAATAATGGTGCTATATGAATATTTTAAAATGTATGTTGATATTTGAGATTGATAAGATACAAAACCATTTAAAGCAATACTTGATTCACAGAACCAACATCATTATATATATTTTCTCAATCCTTGTTTTCAGACATTCACTTGACATATATATATATTGGGAGCCTCTTGTGTGCCAGGCCCTGTGCAGGTCCTGGGAATTCAACAGGGAACAAGTTAGTTGTGGCTTCTACCCTCAAGATATTTACAGTCTAGTAGGAAAGAGATAAACAAATAACACATTGAATGAGCCCTAGGAGAAGAAACTGGGAGCTATGTTAGAAACCAATAGGAGAGAAGAAAACATATTCAAAGGAGGCTTTTCCAGGGAAGTGATTTTAGATTGAAATCTAAAGATTAAGAAGCAGCCAGCAGGGAAAGAGTTGAGGGAACAGCATTCCAGAGAGAGGGATCAGCATGTGCAAAGAAAGGTCCAGTCAAGAAAGAACCTCAGATGTTTTGAGGAACAGAAATAAGTCCATTGTATTGATATATAGCACACTAGGCAAGGAGTGAGGAAGAGCTGGGGACAAAACCAGCTCATTCAGTTTGGGGCATCGTAAGTAACAGATTTCCCTCTAAATCACAGTGGGAAAAAAGTGGAAAGGGGTAGGCTACTCACTGTCTATCTAAATTACTTAATATAGTACTAACTTGTGCTGTGTGTAAATAAACAGTTAATTGTGTTTCCCAGATACCCAAGTATTATTTATGACAGTATTTATCTTTCAGAATACAGAAAGAACACTGGAATACTGAACATTTCCCCAAAATGTGAATAATTTATTCTAACAGATCTAATCAAGTGTGTATTGATAGAAGCTTGGACTCACACGACACCCTTCTCAACCAACCGTAAATGAATATCCACAGAAAAGAAAGGGCAATTTTTTTCTTTTTCTTTAACTCTGGGCACACTGGTTCCAAATGGCAACATTTTGTCCAATTGTTTCTTGTCCTGGCCATGAAATTTCAAAAGCGTTGTGACTTGAGATAGAGCTCATGACAGAAGCAGATGCATTTAGCCAGGGATGGATACTGTCTTCCTACTTGAATTCCAGAGGATCACTATAGTGTTTGCTCTAAATTCATTCTCATTATTTATTCTCACATAAGCTGAATTTTTGTGCCCCCGAGGTACTTTTCCAAATGAGGAGGAGGTTATGTTTCCACATCCTTTTGTGTTTGAAACACAGTCTCAAACTTAAAATAAGAATATGGTGATCATAAACATACCTTAATGAATGTCTACGTAGTATTTTATGATTTTTAAACACCTTCATCCGTTTGTGACTGCATGGATCCCATAACTGGAGGCATTTGCCCTCGACAGTACCCTGAGGAGATTGAGAAATCAGCTGTCAGTGATTTCCCTGGGGTCTCGGGAGCTTTGGTGATGTAAGCACTTTTCTTCATCATGTTAAATTTAGGAGGAAAGAAAAATCTGCTGAGTTTGTGTTTTTTATGGCAATAAGCCAATTTTCCTTTCCATATGTTGCTTGCCCTTGGGCACTCAGAAGGTACATGGTATTCATTTCCACTGAAGGAGAAGACTTAGAACAAGGGGGGAAATTGAATGAGACAGGACAGTATGATTAGCTATTACTATGATCTGCAAAAGAATATAGAAATTAGGACTGGAGGCTGGGGATTAGGAAAGGGCACAGTCAGGCTGGCATCCATGAGAGCATGTAGATTTTCTTGATTTGTTGTGCAAAACAGGAAAGTTGGAACTGCAGGCTCTCACTGAAATCACACTCCAGTAAATTTCAGGCAAAGAAGTGAACCATCCGTTGGGTTAAGTGCTCTGATGAGGGAAGTGTAGATTACTGGGATGGTAGTGCGTGTGAAGGACGTGGGACCTGTGAGGAGGTAGGCTTTCTGGAGGAAGTCCTTTCTAAGCCGAGATCTAAATAATAAAAATGGAATTTCAGGGCTTCCCTGGTGGCTCAGTGGTTAAGAATCTGCCTGCCAATGCAGAGGACACGGGTTCGAGCCCTGGTCTTGGAAGATACCACATGCCGCGGAGCAACTAAGCCCGTGTGCCACAACTACTGAAGCCTGTGCGCCTAGAGCCTGCGAGCCACAGCTACTGAGCCCGCGTGCCTAGAGCCCGTGCCCCGCAACAAGAGAAGCCACGATAATGAGAAGCCCCCGCACCGCGATGAAGAGTAGCCCCCTCTCGCCGCAACTAGAGAAAGCCTGCGCACAGAAACGAAGACCCAACACAGCCAAAAATAAATAAATACATTTATTTAAAAAAAAAAGGAATTTCAGGCACAGGAATGGGATGGGGTGAGCTAGAATGTGGAGCATGGAGGAGGAAGCGCTACTGCAATATATAGTTAAATGGGAGGTGCATTCCAGGAACTAAACGTAATTCAGTGTACTGAAGCATAGTGTGCAAAGAAGGGGGCGGGCAAGGGGTGATTAAGAGAGGAGGTTGGAGCTATGTACCCACTTATTTGTTGTTGTTGTTTTAAAATTCATTTATTTATTTTTGGCTGTGTTGGGTCTTCATTGCTGCACGCGGGCTTTCTCTAGTTGCGGTGAGCGGGGGCTACTCTTTGTCATGGTGCATGAGCTTCTCATTGAGGTGGCTTCTCTTGTTGCGGAGCATAGGCTCTAGGCGCGCGGGCTTCAGTAGCTGTGACACGTGGGCTCAGTAGTTGTGACTAGCGGGCTCTAGAGCACAGGCTCAGTAGTTGTGGTGCACGGGCATGCACAGTTAGTTGCTCTGCAGCATGTGGGATCTTCCCGAACCAGGGATGGAACCCATGTCCCCTGCATTGGCAGGCGGATTCTTAAAACACCGTGCCACCAGGGAAATCCCTATGTTTCCATTTATGAAGGGCCTTCCAGGACAAGCTAAAGACTGATCTGAGGACAATGGGGACCCAATATGGATTTTAAGATGGAGAATGAGCTTTTGAGAAAGATCAGTTAGGCATCCTTGTAAAGAACGGATTGGAGGGCTCAGGAGGTAAATAGAAGCCAATAGAAAGCTGTTGCAATGATGCAGATGGTAATGATGACCCAAACTAAGGTAGTCATAGTGGAGTGGGTAAAAGTGGATGGAGTTAGGAAGCGAAAATAATGAGAATTGATCATTGGTTGGAAGAAAGAGGTGGAAGAAAGAAGGAGGCCTACGTTTGCCTAGTTTTCTGGTTTAAAGAACTAGTAGAGGATGTGTCTTTTCTCTAGGAGGAAACCCAAGGCAGTTGGGTCAGTGTTCTTTGCACTAAGTCCTCTGTCTCAGATCACACTAGGTTGAGAGGGAAATCTGGGCAGCCAAAGTACAGCTATGAATCAGGTACCATAGTGTGATTTCCCAAGAAAATACTGTTTTATGCCTATTTTCCTGATATTTCATCTGGTTTAGCATTTTTCTAGAGAAGAGTGTCCTGGTTTGTACCATAAATTATATTCACCCTACTTATGCGTAACTGCCCGTAGCAGGAAAAGTAAGTTAGTTCTTTTCTTGAACACACATTTTACCATTTTACCGGGGTTGCAGTCTTAAACTAGTGTGTAAAAGGGATGAGTTGGCTGGAATAATTTAGTAAAGAATCATTTTCATTTTTCATATCGTTTATCTGAGTAAAATTACTGTAGAAGGAATTCTAAGTTATATCTATCCTGATTGAAAAAAATTCAAGTACTTGATGAACTTTGTTATTTCACCTCAACTTGCCATTTTATTTTTTCAGTTGTGAGTATAAGTGATTCTAAATTCTCCAAAGGGGGTTAGTAAACCACGTGGACATGGCTATAGTATTATAAATGTTTTGCACAGCCTTTTTTTCATATAGATGTGATCTATGGTAGATGAGATTGTTTTTAGGATAGGAAGTCCCATTATAGCCTAAAGTGAATAGTTGATTTCAGGGCTATGGAAAAAGAAGATATTCAGGATGTCTGAACTTGGTGAAACCATTCTAGACCACTGTCTTTAAAAAACTCAAAATCTACCTAAATATTTTAATATAAACCCCTCATTTCTACATTTACAGCCCATCTTCTCCTTCCAAAAAGTATATATGATAGCTCCAAAAGATTCAGCCCCCATTAGAAACCAGTTTTTCACAGAAGTGGATATGTTTCTTACTGCAACTGTTTTTTGAAAGATGACTTTATACAGGCCACCCGGCTATTTCACTTTCAAACAGATTGCATTCCAAAAATGCGTTTGAGGGTTGGCTCTTTGAAAGTTGGAATTCATTTTTCTTTCAGAAACACTGTGATGGTTGAGTTCCCAGGCGAGTGCACAAAAACCTGGTCAACCTTGGATGTATACCGCTTGCTTGAATTCTGGGTCCTAAAAGTATTACTGAGGAGAGTGGAATGAAGACAGCTTTCTCCCATTTTCTCCATAAAGAGGAAAATTCTAGCAAATGTGAAGCCTGTCTTGTTATCTCCATTTTTCCCTCTGTTCTCTCTCCTGCTGGTGTTTCTCCAGGCTGTCCCAAGTCCTCACTGCTTCCCCCCACTTGGGTCTGTTCCAACTCCTTAAAAATGTCTTATTTTCTAATGATTGCTTCTTTCTTCCCTAGTAAAATTCTCAGGCACTCAAGTGGAGTTATCTTAATTTTCTATTAAAACCTTCTAACTGAACACCATATGTGAAAGACTAATGGATTCTGAATATTTGCAGAGCTCTTTCTTAAAAAGATAAGGAATATATTATTACTTCAAACATGTATATTTTGGAGAGGAAGAATGTAATGCAATTTAATAGGGGAAATTCGGTTAAGACAAGGTACTTTTGGACAAAGTTTCCAAAATTTGATTCTTTAAGTTCCCATTTTTATTTATTTTTAAATTTTATTTATTTATTTGTTTTTTTGTTTATTTATTTAGGCTGATCGAACTGGGGGCCCAGCAGTGAAAGCACAGAGTCCTAACCACTGGACAACCAGGGAATTCCCATAAGTTCCTACTTTCATTTATTTGTTTATTTACAATTTCTGCTTTTACTTTTTTTTTTTTACATTTTATTATTTGGCTGCGCTGGGTCTTCATTGCGGCGAGTGGGGGCTACTCTTAGCTGCAGTGCACGGGCTTCTCATTGCGGTGGCTTGTCTTGTTGCGGAGCATGGGCTCTAGACGTGCGGGCTTCAGTAGTTGTGGCATGCGGGCTCAGTAGTTGTGGCTCACAGGCTCTCGGCGCGTGGGCTTCAGTAGTTGTGGCACATGGGATTAGTTGTTCCACAGCATGTGTGATCTTCCTGGACCAGGGCTCGAACCCGTGTCCCCTGCAGTGGCAGGTGGATTCTAAACCACTGCGCCACAAGAGAAGTCCTGCCTTTACTTTTAAATGATGGCAACAATTAGCATTTGCATATCACCTTATAATAAAATTTGATATACATTTGAACCTGTAAGGTATTATTCCTGTTTAACAGAAAGGAAACCAAAGCTCAGAAAAGCTAAGTTTTGCTTAGGGTTTCCAGCTCAGACTGGAAAGAATCCAGTTCCTGAGACTCAGCTTCCAGGAGTTCTGCTGTATTCGGCTGCCTCTCCATTTTCCAAAGTTCCCAATATCTCCAAGCTGACAGCGAAGTTTCTGGCAACAGGGGTGAGGGGAAGGGCATGGAAAGTCAGGAATTTAGTTCAGGACTGCCATCTCCAGAAAACCATTTACATGTGTCTCCTCTTACAAGAAGTGGTTGTTCTGCTAATAGCTGTTGTAAACTTGATACCCGGTCAGAAGGGGTGGAGGAAGGGAGTCAGGAATAAATGGAAACATTGCATAGTCAGGGGATGCATCTATATACTATATAGATATAGGTGTGTATGTATAATGATGGCTTTACATTGCACATCAGAGAACACAGATCAATATCTACCATATTGATTTTCAGTTTTCCATTATTGATGAGACAAATTATGTAGCCTATAAATGTCACTGTTTAGGAAACTTTTGCAGAGAGAGAACACACACTTGACCAAATAGTAAAGGAAAGAAAAAAAGGAGGTACAATTCAAGAAGTCATAATTTTCATAATTGTAATCAGAATTAAAACGAAGCCTGGGGCTTCCCTGGTGGCGCAGTGGTTGAGAGTCCGCCTGCTGATGCAGGGCACACGGGTTCGTGCCCCCGGTCCGGGAAGATCCCACATGCTGCGGAGCGGCTGGGCCCGTGAGCCATGGCCGCGGAGCCTGCGCGTCCGGAACCTGTGATCCACAACGGGAGAGGCCACAACAGTGAGAGGCCCGCGTATCACAAAACAAACAAACTAACAAACAAAAAACGAAGCCTGTCCAAATGAAATTAAAAAAAGAGTCTGTATCTTTGGAAGAAGAAAAGTGCCGTGGTGGCAGGTTCTGATCATGGCAGACAAACTATCTTCCTGTTCCTAAATGACATGTGGATCTGTTAAGAAGAACCTTCTCTTTGGAGGCCAATCCAGCTAATCAGTAGTGACAAAGTTTACACAGGAAAACACAGATCTTCAGAAGTCCTAGTCAGGGCTTTGGACATGAAACACCAAGTGGACCAATGAGGCACCCACTCCTTTGGGTGCTTAGAACCATGAACCCTTGAAAATCTTGCTTTGGTCTGCCTAGTACTAGAAGTGCCCTGAAAATGCAATAGGGAAATGTACATCTCTTAACTCTTTCCATATTAAAGAGACATCTGGACTTAAAAATATTAGGCAAACATTTATCAAAAGTTTGTCAAGGAAACAACAAACATTGCAACTGTGCGATAAAAGGAAGGTACTAGACTATTGCCTACATTCAAAAAAAATGAGTCATATGATCTTTTGTGGAGAAAAAGGGGGTTTTGGGGAGTGGCGAGGAGTGAGGAGAAAGACTTAAAGAGTCCTGTGATGGTGGGTCCTTTTTTTTTAATTGCTGATAACCTATCAAAGCTAGATTGGAGAAAATCCCAACAATGAAAATGTTAATCCACTTACTTTAAACAAGGCTAGGACTTGAAGTAGACAGGCTAGAGTTTGTCATTATTTGGGAGTGATTGGATTTCTCTGAAATTCAGAACATCCTCAAAGAATGTTAAAGTTAAATTGGAGCAAAAGGAGCATTTTTCATTTTGTTTTGGTGGATATGGGGACTTCTATTTTGTATAGCAGCATGTTTGGGTTTACTAAAGTATAGAAGTCACTACGATTAATTTACTATACTATATTTTATTAATAAAGGAAAGATTCTAAAATCAAAGACATACTTCTATGCAATGGTTGTTCTTAATATTCTTTACTCTAATTTGTAATTATTTATTTAGATGTAACCTTAAATTCCATTGCAAATTATGATTCTATTCTGTTATTTTCCATCAACATACTTTGCTTATGCTAGCACATAATTCTTATAGTTTGATAAAGGAGCTTCTTTTGTATGTAAGAGACATTTACAGAGCTTCTTTTGTATGTAAGAGACATTTACAGAGCAAGTATACAGTCAGCCCTCCTATTTTTGGGTTCTGCATTCACAGGTTCGACCAACCACGGATGGAAAGTATTCTGGAAAAAATAATTCCAGAGAGTTCCAAGAAGCAAAACTTGAATTTGCCATGCACCAGCAACTATTTACATAGAATTTATTTTGTATTTACAACTATTTACGTAGCATTTATGCTGCATTAGGTATTATAAACAATGTAGGGGTGATTTAAAGTATACAAGAGGATGTGAGTAGGTTATTATATGATGCAAATACTATGCCAGTATATGTAAGGGACTTGGGCACTCGTGGATTTTGGTATGGGTGGTGATGGAGTTTGCCTTAGAACCAATCCCCGGTAGATCCCAAGGGATGACTGTAATCTTTGAATGAAAATAATATATAAATTACTTTCTGGATCAATTTATAGTCAAATCTGCTACCTATATCGATTTATGAGAACACAATACTTTTTGTTTAATGAATATTTCTTTTTTTTGGCCATGCCACGTGACAGGCATGTGGGACCTTAGTTCCCCAAACAGGGACCGGGGATCGAACCCGTGCTCCCTGCAGTGGAAGTGAGGAGTCCTAACCACTGGACCATCAGGGAATTTCCAAATATTTCTTGAATAAATGAATTTTATATTGAGAATTTAAGAACAAGGTAAATTTTTTAAAAGCAGATTTCATTGGCTAAGATGGGTGATGCAGTACAGATATAAAGAGCAGATACAATGAAGCCCCATTGGTAGCAGAATAACTCAATGTCATTCTCTCTGTTCAACAAAGCTCAGAGGGGTGATAATAAAACTCAAAGCATACCCAGTATTTTGTACTTTACTAAATTTGTTCAGTTCATTATTTCATAAGGTCTTCATAATTTCTACCTCCAAAATATGTCTTAAGTATGTCTACTTCTCTCTCTGCCTACATTGTCACTCCTCAGTCCAGGCCTTCACCATTGCTGCCGTGGGTTACAGTTGATGGCTTTTACTTTATTCCATTCTCCAAGCAACTGATAGAACCATTTAAATCAGATTATGCCACTCCCTGGTTTAAAACCCTCCAGCTATCCCTTAATCCTAGAATAATATGTCTTATTACAGGCCGAAGGCCCTCCAGGTCTGGTCCCTGCCTACCTCCAACATAATCTCATGCCATTCTCATCTCTCATTCACTGCACTCTTAGCGAGAGTCTTCTTTCAATTCCTCCAACATTAGAAAGACTTTCCCATCTTAGGGTCTCTGTACATGCTGTTCTACTTAAAAAAACTCATTCCCTACCATTAGCTAAGCTAGCTCCTTTTCACTTTTTGGCTAAAATATTATCATACTCATCCTTTTCTGAAGTTTTTCTTTCTTGCTCTCTTCTTTGTTTTCTTCATAACATTTGTCACAATTTGTAACTGCTTCGTTTATTTTTGTTTTACTTTGTGTTTTTATCTTTTCCTTCTTGGATCCCTGAGCGTGCAGGCTGTGCCCATCTCGTTCCGATGAATGCCCGGTACCTAAGGGCAGAGCCTGGTAGGTAGTAAATATACAATAAAAATTCATGAAGAAATGAACAGTAACCCTGTGAAGTGCACGGGCTTTTCAACAAGACCCAAATCATTTACTCACGGTCACATACCAGTTGAATGGTGAACCGAATAGAGGTTAAGCCTTTGTGATAGTTTAGTGTTCCGTCCTGTTCACTGATTGACTGTCTCCATTCTGTCACACACCTCTGCTGAGAAAATTACTTAAGAATAGGAGAAAAGCTGAGAGTAGTCATGGAACAGGAAGGGCACAAACAGATAAATTTGATATTTTCTATACATGAACAATGAATGAGCAGACCAAGTATAATAATTGAGAAGTATGTAAAAACCAGACCAGAGAAGGCCTTAAATATTCTTAATTTGGGAGGTCATGAATAGCATTTGAATGTTTCAGACTAGAGAAATGGTATGTACAAAATGGGACTTTTTTTGCATTAAAAAGAAAAGTTTATTTTATTGAAGTATAGTTGATTTACAATGTTGTGTTAATTTCTACTGTACAGCAAAGTGATTCAGTTATACATATATATAAATTCTTTTTCATATTCTTTTCCAATATGGTTTATTACAGGATATAGAATATGCTATACAGTAGGCCCTTGTTTTTTATCCATTCTATATATAATAGTTTGCATCTGCTAATCCCAAGTTCGCAATCCATCCCTCCCCTACCCTCCTCCCCCTTGGCAACCACAAGTCTGTTCTCTATGAATCTGTTTCTGTTTCATAGATAAGTTCATTTGTGTCTTATTTTAGATTCCTCATGTAAGTGATATCATATGGTATTTGTCTTTCTCTTTCTGACTTATTTCACTTAGTATGATAATTTCTAGGTCTATCCATGTTTCTGCAAATGGAATGATTACATTCTTTTTTATGGATGAGTAGTATTCCATTGTATATATGTGTCACATCTTCTTTATCCATTCCTCATCTGTCAATGAACAACAAAATGGAACTTTTGAATGAAGAATGTGAGGCTGTATGTCAGAGGGAAATGGCAGGGATGTCCACGAAGGAAGTTACTATTTGATTATGTGGTTAGCAAAATCACATTTTTCTTGTACATGGTTTTAAAATGATAAAATGAGGAGAGTCCAGAACTGAAAGCAAGTGATCCCTCTTCTAGTCCTGCACTAACTACCTAAGCATTATCTTATAACCTCTCTGGGTTTTCCTAACCACTGAAATAAATAGCTTGTATCAGATGAAACTCTAAGCTTCTAATTCTAGCACTGAGGAAAGCTTTAAGCACTAAACAAATACTCATTTGTTAAACAAATTAACAAGTAAATGAAATCTATGACCATATGATACATTTTTCACATTTTAAGATTTATAGTTCCTTATAGAAACCTTGAAATTTCAGAAAAGTATGAAGAAGGCAACAAAAATCACACATAACCCCACTAATCTGAGACAACTCTGGTTAACATTCTCATGTACCACCTTTCTGTCTCCTTTTTCCCCCTAATTATTTTTTTCACTTTGTTTCTTCCAATCTATCTTTGTAAATATTTTTGTTATTAATGGGGGGGTCTGATTAATATATTCTCTATGTGAAACATTTAGAAACTCCAAAAGAAGAAAATAAATCGTTAGAATCCAACCCTGTATGTAATTTTGTATCCTACTTTTAAACTTTTTTTTAATTAATTAATTTATTTATTTTGGCTGTATTGGGTCTTCGTTGCTGCATGCGAGCTTTCTCTAGTTGCAGCGAGAGAGGGCTACTCTTCATTGTGGTGCACGGGCTTCTCATTGCGGTGGCTTCTCTTGTTGCGGAGCACGGGCTCTAGGTACATGGGCTTCAGTAGTTGTGGCACGTGGGCTCTACAGTGCAGGCTCAGTAGTTGTGGCGCATGGGTTTAGTTGCTGCGCAGCATGTGGGATCTTCCCGGACCAGGGTTTGAACACGCATCCCCTGCATTAACAGGTGGATTCTTAACCACTGCACCACCAGGGAAGTCCCTTGTATCCTACTTTTAAAAAACTGTTGTAGCACAAACATTTTCTCATATTACTCAAAATTCTTCAGAAACATGGTTTCTAATATCAACAAAGTAGACAATAATATGCATACTGTCTTTTTAAAAATAACCAGAACCTGGCTTCATGTCCATCAGTCATCTTCTAATGATTTGTTGAGCATAGATTGTGCATTATACCTGAATGAAACTACCAAGCTCAGGGTTTTTCCCCCAATCTTATTTTCCTAGAATCTAGTACTCATCTTTTCACACTGGGAACACATCCTGGACTTCTACAACTTCAGCTGAATTACTTAGTCCCTCCTCTGTGTTACCATGACACTATATTTATCATTCTATTAACATAGCTCTTATTTTCTAACATAATTAGTTGTCTATTTCCTCCTGCTAATTAAGGGCTCCCTAAGGGCAACAGCTGCTCTTTATCCTTATGTCTTTAGGGCCTAGGATAGGACCTAGAACTAAATTGGGGTTTTGTTTTGTTTTGCTTAAAATCTCAAAATCAAAATGAATCTTATGGTATAAATAGCCATCCATCAGAAATTTTCACCTTTAGGGATTTACCGTCATTTCAACTCAACATATCCAAAACTATTAAAACTCATATCTCCTCCTACAAGAAAACAAACAAAATAAAATAAAACTTTTTACTCCTCTGCAAGAGGTACCTTGTCCTTGATACTTTATTTTCTCGGTCAAGCTTTAAACCTTGAAATTATTTTGACTCTATCTGGTTGGTCCCCATTTTCCCGTAACTATTTATTCCACAAATAAATACCGAGTGTTACTTTACACCAGGCATTGCTCTGGGTGCTAGGTATATAGTAATAGTAAATAGGGCAGACAAGGTTCCTTATCTTTTTGAGCTTATGTTCTAGTGGAGGGTGACAGTCAATAAGCAAAGAAGAAAAATGTCAGATAATGGTTAGTGCTTCCTGGAGGATTAGAACAAGATATAGAGAGTAGCTACTTCAGGTTGATCTCAGAAAAGGCCTCCCTTTAGGATGCTTCTCCTCTGTCTCCTCTCCTCTTCAGTCCTCTGGCCAATAGGCCCTCATCGCCTCGTGCCTGCGTTAGTCTAAAAGCTTAATGGATGGGCTTCCTGACTCCAGAATCAACTCCATATCCTGCTACTAAACTAATCTTCTATTTGATGGTTGTGGGAAAGACAGAACATCCAAGGAAAATTGTAATTTTCTCCTTTGTTAAGCACACAGATAGCAGCCTAAATTACAGAACTCAGATCCAGTTTTTACTCACCAAACCAAAAAGTTAATTACTCGTTAAGTGAATAAGGGCTTAAAATTGGAGACATCTCTTTGAGTTTCAGCTCAGAGACCTTTCTGATTAGTGCTGAGGGAGAAGGGATTCAGAATTACACCCTGGAGTGAGCAAGGAGTCCTTTTTCTTTAACCACTGAGGCCAGACAGAAAAGAACATTCATGGAGCTCCTACTAGGTGCTATGAACTCTACTGATTGCTTTATTCACCTTCTATCACTGAGACCTCATAATAACCCTCTACAATAGAGATAATTAATTCACTTGCCTCAAATCCTCACAATGAGTCAGTGGTGGTGCTGTGACTAGGACTCAAATTTGGGTAGAAACCTAAATTTTATATATTGTTTGGTTATAAATGATACGCTGAGAAACGTAAACAAACTACAAATCAGTTGAAAGAGAGTGGTACCTAGAACAATTCTTTTTTTTTTTTTAAATGCTGTCTCTTCTACTCTGTTCTTTTTTTTTTTAAATAAATTTATTTGTTTGTTTTTATTTTGGGCTGTGTTGGGTCTTCGTTGCTCTGCACGGGTTTTCTCTAACTGTGATGAGCGGGGTCTACTCTTCTTTGTGGTGTGTGGGCTTCTCATTGTTGTGGCTTCTCTTGTTGCAGAGCATGGGCTCTAGGTCGCAGGCTTCAGTAGTTGTGGCACTCGGGCTCAGCAGTTGTGGCTCACGGGCTCCAGAGCACAGGCTCAGTAGTTGTGGCACACCGGCTTCGTTGATCCGCAGCATGTGGGATCTTCTCGGACCAGGGATCAAATCTGTGTCCCCTGCATCGGCAGGTGGATTCTTAACCGCTGCGCCACCAGGGAGGCCCTAGAACAATTCTTTGTAGAACAAATGAATAAACAAATGAGAATAATTAGGAACATTTATACCTAAAGTAGTCATTTAGGAAAACGAGCAGAGGAAGGAATTAATCACAGTTAAAGATAATTGTCCATTCATTAATGCAACAAATCATTAGTACTTTGTGGCAGATGTTGTGCTTGGTATTGGGGATATTGTTCTTGCTCTCAAGGACCTTATAGGGCAGTGGGGCAGGAAGATATTAATATATATGTGCTTTGAAAGACAAACACAGGCTACTTTGAGAGTTGGGGACCCTGAGCTACTCTGGAACTTTAGTTCCTAGGTTGGAAGCTAAAAGGTACATAGGAGTTTTTCAGGCAAGTAAGTAGGTATGAGCATTCAAAGCTAGTGAGCCTTTCATGCAGCATTACACCATTACATCTCAAGGTAGAAAGCAGCATGGTAAAGAGTGTTGGGAAGTGGAGTGAAGGAGATCATGTAGGGACTTAAAGATATGGGGTTTTATCCAAAGACATTAAAAGATTTTGAACCAGAAAGGGACAAGACTAGATGTGGGTTTTAAAGAGATGACTGTGTCTGCTTGGTAGAGAACAAATTGGAGGGAAATCAACTTGAATGCAGAAAACCTGCTTAGGAGGGTTATTACCATAGTACAGGCGAGACTTGATAATGCCTCTCACCGGATAGAGAGGACTGGGTGGGTTCAAGAAACACCTAAGAGGTAGAATGGATAGGATTTGGTGATTGATTCCCTTAGAGTATGAGGCATGGGACTGTTTCTGGAATGACCGGCCATATTTCTAAAGTAAGTAAGAAGGTGGTGTTAATTAATGGCGTTGGGACCCCAGATGAAATGAGAAGAGTGTGGAGAGTGAATATCATTAAATTAAATCGGAAGAGGTAAGCAGTGAGAAGAATGAGGCCTAGGCTGGGCTGTATCAGCCAGTTGTGATAAAGGAGGGTTTGAAATTCATTGGCTAAGAACAGTGATCCCTAAACTTTTTTTTTTTCTTTTTTTAGGAGAAGAGACCCTGGAGCTATGGCAGGGTCCCTCCCCTCCAAGGGAGAGTGGGGGGAGGGCTAGATTGCTCCTGGGTATGGGTCCCCAGTCTAAACTTTTTAGTGTCCTATGCCTATGGGTAAAAATAATTTTTTTTAGTAAGCAGCTCCATAAATTATATTTATTTATAAATCTTAAAATATTGTCAATCTCTATATTAAATATTAGTAATTATATTACTGTATAGATAAAATAATAGAAATACAAACGGTATCAATATCTTCATGTAACCCAATAGATCATGAAACTTCAGAGGTATCTGGTCTAGAGAATTTTGAAAAACAAAGTATTGTTGTTTCAGACATACAACTTCTAAAAGTACCAAAGCCACCTTTAAATCTTTTAATTTAGATGAAATGAAGCAGTCAAGTTAAGCTTTTTAAGGTTAACAATCAATCAATCGATCATCAAACAAACAATAATATAAAGGAAGGCTCCTCAATTCTAAGCTAAACATCAAATTTCTTATCCAAACTCAGAGGCTGGCCAACCTGGGGCCAAGTGGGAACTCCAGAAAAGTACTCAAAGACTGGCTGCTCCCAGAACACACACAAGACTTCAAATCTCATAGGATGTTAGATTGAAAGTATGTATTTATCTATTACTTGTTAAACTAAACGGTTTTACTTCTGAGTGACAGAGACACAATTTGAACCTACTTAAGCAAAAAGGGGAATTGATTAAGAGGACTCTGGAGTGTTTTATGGGACCTAAAGAGGGCAATATGGGTATTGGGGAACTGGACCCAGAGACTTGAGTCATATCAGTCCCACAGTCTCAAGTCTTTCTTCCTTACACATCTACTTCCTTCCTTTCTTTTATATTCATTTAATTTTCGTAACCTATGAAGTTGATACAACTGTTGTTTCCATTTTATGGATGAGGAAACTGAGGCACAGTAACTCGTTCAGGGTCATAAGGTTAAAATGTGGCAGAGCCAGGATTCAAACCCAAGCAGCCTATTGACAGAGCTCACACTCATTAACTTTTCATTATGGAATATTTTAAAGATACACAGAAGTAGAGAGACTCATATAATTAATCCCACATATGAACTAATCATCTAGCAGTAACAATCATCAACTTATGTTGACTTCAGTTTCATACATAACCCCACCAATTACTTCCCATTGACACTGGTTTATTTTGAAACAGATCCCGTACATAATTTCATTTCATCCGTAAATATTTCAGTGCATATCTCTAAAAGAGAATTTTTAACAATGGCAACACTATTATTAGAACTAACAATTAACAATAATTTCTTAATATAATCAAATACCCAGTGTTAAAATTTCTAGTTGTTTCACAACTTTTTTTCCCTACAGGTGATTATTGGCATTGGGATCCAGATGATACCCAAATATTATATTTGATGGCCATATCTGTTAAGTCTCTCATTCTCTTTTTTTAAGATACTATACTTTATTAGGATAGGTAAGACCTAACTAGTTATATTTGAAGTAGAAATTGATAGGTAGCAAAAGATACAGAAAACTAAAGTAGAATGGGAATTCAAAAATAACTTTCAGTGACAGTCTCCAAGAATAATATTAGTGTTCTGAAAAAAACAAAACAAAACAAAACAAAAACAGTGGAATAGTACATGATACCTATTACACCCCTTGGAAAAGACAAAGGATTCTTCTACTTCTAAGCACTCAAATACTTTCCTGTCTAGGAAACCCAATGTACAAATATACACAGGAGATGAAAATACATTTATTCCTAACTAGTTTACAGATTCCTAAAGACTTTATTATGGAAAATTTTAAACACACAAAAGTAGACATAATACCCTGGATAAGCTTCAACAATAATCATGACTAATCTTGTTTCATAGATAACCCCACTCACTTATTCTCTCCTGTATTACTTTGAAGCAAATCCCAGACATCATATCATCTTATCTGTAAATATTTCTGTGTTTATCTCTAAAAAATAAGGATTTTTAAAAACACAACAAAAATGCCACTATTATCACACCTAAACTATTAACAATGATCCCTTAGTATCATCAAATATCCAATCAGTATTCAAATTGCCAGTTTTCTCATAAATCTCATAAAGGGGTTTCTTTCATACAGTATGTTTGTTTGAATGAAGATCTAAGTAAGGTCTACAAATTATAGTTGGTTGATAGTTTCTTAAATCTCTTTTACTGTGTAGGTTCTCCCTCCATTTCTCTCTCTCTTTTTTTTTAATTGAATTATAGTTGATTTACAATGTTGTGTTAATTTCTGCTGTACAGCAAAATGACTCAGTTTATATATATATATAAATTATTTATATGTATATATATATATAAATTATTTTATATTCTTTTCCATTATGGGTTTTTCCTTTTTTTCGTCAGCTGCATTGGGTCTTCATTGCTGCACGCAGGCTTTCTCTAGTTGCAGCGAGCGGGGGCTACTTTTCGTTGTAGTGCATGGGTGTCTCATTGTGGTGGCTTCTCTTGTTGTGGGGCATGAGCTCTAGGCACATGGGCTTCAGTAGTTGTGGCACTCAGGCTCAGTAATTGTGGCTCGCGGGCTCTAGAGCACAGGCTCAGTAGTTGTGGCGCATGGGCTTAGTTGCTCCACAGCATGTGGGATCTTCCCAGACCATGGATCGAACCCGTGTCCCCTGCATTGGCAGGTGGATTCTTAACCACTGTGCCACCAGGGAAGTCCTCCATTATGATTTATCCTAGGACATTGAGTATAGTTCCCTGTGCTATACAGTAGGACCTTGTCCATACATTCTATATGTAATAGTTTGCATCTACTAACCCCCAACTCCCAGTCTATCCCTTCCCACCCCCTGCCCTCTTGGCAACCACAGGTCTGTTCTCTATGCCTGTGAGTCTGTTTCTGCTTCGTAGATAGGTTCGTTTGTGTCATATTCTAGATTCCACATATAAGTGATATCATATGGTATTTATCCTCCCTCCATTTCTCTTTTTCCTCCCTGCAGTGTATTTATTGAAGAAACTGGGTCCCATGATATATCCCGCAGCCTGCATTTTTTTTTTTTTTTTTTTTTTGCGGTACGCGTACCTCTCACTGTTGTGACCTCTCCCATTGCGGAGCACAGGCTCCGGACGTGCAGGCTCAGCGGCCATGGCTCACGGGCCCAGCCACTCTGCGGCATGTGGGATCTTCCCGGACCAGGACACGAACCCGCATCCCCTGCATCGGCAGGCAGACTCTCAACCACTGGGCCACCAGGGAAGCCCGCGCAGCCTGGATTTTGAAGGCTGTACCCCTATGATGTCATTTAACATGTTCATCTGTCTCCCGTATTTCCTGTTAACCTAGTCATTTATCCTAGAGGATTGACCTCATACAGGTTTGGTTCTTTAAAAGACTGTTTCGGGAGTTTCCTGGCGGTCCAGTGGTTAGGACTTGGTGCTTTCACTGCCGGGCCCAGGTTCAATCCCTGGTCAGGGAATTAAGATTCCACAAACTACATAGTGTGGCCACACACACACACACACACAAAAGAGAGAGACTGCTTCACAGGTGGTGTCATGTACTTCCATCAGGAGTCACATAATATCTGCTTGTCTAACTACTTGATATGTTGACAGTTAGTGATTATCACTGTCTACAGCAGCACTGCCCAAGAGAAATATAATATGAGCCACATATGTAATTTTAAGAGTTATAGTGCCCCTGTTTTTTTAAAAATAAAAAAATATATATATAATTTTTGGCCATGCCATGCAGCTTGTGGGGTCTTAGTTCCCCTACCAGGGATTGAACCCAGGCCACGGCAGTGAAAGCACCAAGTCCTAACCACTAGACTGCCAGGAAACTCCTTTTTAAAAATAATTTTAATAATATATTTTATTTAACTCAGTATATCCAAAATATTACCACTTCAACATTTATTTAAAATGTTTAATGAAATCTTTTATAGTCTTATTTTCATACTAAGTCTTCAAAGTCTTGTGTATTTTTTCCACTCATAGCTGGTGGGTGCTACAGCCTGTTCACACTAGCCTATGAGAGTCAGCTGTGAGCATCTCAGCCCAACTCTATGCTCATGACATCCTTTCGGTTGTTCGAAATTGGCTATGGTGGTAATATTCACTCCACAGCAAACACCAAAAAGAGGTTTTTTTCCATCTCAGAGAGCCAGTTATTAAATATTTATCAGCACACTATTTCTTATATCACATCTTATTATGGACCAGCCACATTTCAAGTGCTCAATAACCTTGTATGGCTAGTAGATATCATATTGCATAGCCCACTAGGCATTTGCAAATGAGTGTAATTTAGTCTATCATTCCTTCTTCTTTTATTAGCCGGAACAGCTCTATAAATTTTTCTTTAACTATATTTTTTTTACATTTTTATTAGAGTATAATTGCTTTACAATGGTGTGTTAGTTTCTGCTTTATAACAAAGTGAATCAGCTATACATATACATATATCCCCATATCTCCGCCTCTTGCGTCTCCCTCCCACCCTCCCTATCCCACCCCTCTAGGTGTTCACAAAGCACTGAGCTGATCTCCCTGTGCTGTGCGGCTGCTTCCCACTAGCTATCTACCTTACGTTTGGTAGTGTATATAAGTCCATGCCACTCTCTCACTTTGTCACAGCTTACCCTATTTAGCTACCCTAATGTACAGTAAATTCAAGGAAGGCAGGATAAATCCTTGATCTTTTTCCTTTATTAACTAGTGTTCAAAATAATGAGTTGGTTCTCCAGTAAAAGTGACCAATCAATGTTTTCTGGTATCATTATGGACTCACGGATTCTAACATTTAACTGTTTCCATCCATTGCATTTGTTATTTTTATTGATATTTAAATTGCCCCATCTTTGGCCAGTGGAAGCCCCTTCAAGTTGAAAGCCTACACTTTAGACTGCTGTGCTACCACTAGCAAGACCCAGACTTTACATTTTATTTTCTAGATCAAAAGTTCAAAAAATGGTGTGTTAGTTTCTGCTTTATAACAAAGTGGATCAATTATACATATATCCCCATATCCCCTCCCTCTTGCGTCTCCCTCCCACCCTCCCTATCCCACCCCTCTAGGTGGTCACAAAGCACCGAGCCGATCTCCCTGTGCTACACACCATTGTAAAGCAATTATACTCCAATAATGATGTTAAAAAAAACCACAAAAAACCCATTGATTTAAAGAGAAAAACGATCACCCAGCAAGCACACCTCTTTAAAAAAAAAAAAAAGTTCAAAAAAATGTGGGATTCATTGGCCCAGCTTGTTTCAGTTGTCACCACTGTGAGTGGCAGTGTCACGTGGGAACTTGGCAGCTCTGATAGGAATTGAGGGAAGGGCTGTCTCAGAAGAATGAGTGTTTGGTAGACAAAACAATAGAAGTCCAACCATAACATATTTAAAATATTACACAGAAAATTTTAAAGCACATGATCCTTCTCGTGTCATTGATTGGTTGCTTTGTTTATTCATTCAATACATACCTATTAAGGATGTATGATACTCATGGAAATATTATTCTGACTGTAAAAGTTAATTAAAAGAAACACGAGGGCTTCCCTGGTGGCACAGTGGTTGAGCGTCTGCCTGCTGATGCAGGGGACATGGGTTCGAGCCCCGGTCCGGGAAGATCCCACATGCCACGGAGCGGCTAGGCCCGTGAGCCATGGCCACTGAGCCTGTGCATCCGGAACCTGTGCTCCACAACGGGAGAGGCCACAACAGTGAGAGGCCCGCATACTGCAAAAAAAAAAAAGAAACACGAACCTATGTGAAATTCTTGAATCCCTAAAGATTTTTGACTTTATCAAACTGAAAGAGAGTGAGTGCTAAAAAAAAAATTTACATACATTAGAAAGTAGCACAGAAAGCATAGCTGCACATATTTAAGAAGACAGAGAGCTTCTTTTTGTTTCATGTGAATTCAGGGAAGAGGCACCTTTTAGTCAACTGTCTAAATTTCACATTAAACAATCTCATTTAAAATTCATCTATGGTAAATTAAATGGAACAAGAAAGAGTTCTAACCAAGCAACTATGGTCTCTCTAACTTAGTATCTTCTTACTGAAATCCCTGAGGGCACTAACATTGATCCAAAAATCCTACTAATCAGCTAAAGATTGGCAGATAGGTATTTATGTCATGCCCATATGTTTGCATAATTTTCAGTAAGCAAAATATGAAGAACCTGTTTTCTAGTAGAAAGAGAGTGCACAATAATCAAAGTATTCAAAGAATGTGTTGTTATGATTCATCAGGTACTCAGAAATAAGCAAAGAAGTATTTCCATGATTTTCTTTTTAAAGATGAAAATATCAATAAAGCTTTCAAACCTGATGTTTAATTTTATAGTTGTCTTGTAATATTTAAGGTTTTCCATAAAATCCTTGTGCAAGTCAACCATAAAACATGTTAGTAGGGAAAATAAGTAATTAACCTGGGGAATAATCAGGGAAACTTACTAGGCAAAGAAAGGCAGAGATTCTGAGAGCCACAAATGAGAAATTGTTATCTTGTTCATTTTATATTAGAATCTTGGTTATCAATTTTTTTGGGGGGGCGGTTTGGGGGGTTAGGGGGAGGCTTAGGAGATAATTTAGAAAAATAAAAATGTGATGGATATGGACTGTATTTAAATTTTTTCATTCAATATGGAAATAGTACTATGGGGAGAAAATATGTACACATTTAGAATTCAATTGATCTATTTTATTGAAGGGGAAAATGGGGCATAACTAGCCATTCTTTCTATTCTTATAGTACTGATCATTCTAGTAGTCCTGTGCTTTCAAAAACAGTCATACATTTTTATGGATTTTCCTTCTAAGAGGGGCTTGTACTCCTCCAAAAAAGAAAAAATGTTCTTTTGGTCTAAATACTTTCCTTTAGAAGTGTGTTACTTAACAATCCTGATTTGGTTAGCAACCTTTAAATATATTACTTAGTCATTTATGAGAGTTTGGCACTAAAGTTAAATAATTATACTTATTCATGTTTGTCATATTCATTTTAGCATCACAGGCTTCAATGACTTCTAGGGGACTTGAAGTACATGAAGATTTATTGTCCTTGCTTAGTCACTGTATTTTGTATTATCCATTTTGGTTAATCAGTTGCAAATTCAAGCTGATGATATTATTGCTTCTACTTGTGTTCTATTGCACGCACCAATAATGATACACTCTGTCATTTTTTTTTCAGTCAACATCCATAGAAAGATTACCAGTGCAAGGCACTATGCTAGTGTGTTATGGATGCAAAGGTAAATATGACATGATGTCTCTTTAGAGAGTTCATAGCGTGGTGGTGCAGACAAATCTATGCACAGGCATGTTAATATAATGTGCTAAGGGCAATGGTAGACATGGATCCTGGGTATCATAAAGGCACAAAGGTGTGTGTGTGTGTGTGTGTGTGTGTGTGTGTGTGTTTGTGAGTGTGTGTGTGTGTGTGTGTGTGTGTGTGTGTGTGTAGGTTGGTAGAAAAATACTTTCTAGGAAGAGATGGTAACTGAGGTTGGTTTTATTAAAGAATAATTAGGAATTAACCAAAGGATGAGGAAGAGCGTTGAAAGGGGGAAGGTGTTCCATATAGAGACAGAGAAGAAAAGAAACAGCACCATTGCTAGAGAGGAAAGTGAAAGACAAGATGTATAAGGAGATGATGAGGGATTAAAATAGAAAGTTAGATGGGGGCCAGATCACAAAATTCTTGAATTCCAGGTTAAGGAGCTTGAACTTTATCTTACAAGCAATGAAGAGTTGCCGAAATTTTAAAATAAGGGGTCAAAATGGTAAGATATGGACAGGGCCAGAACAGAGATTGGAAGATTATTTAAGTGGCTGTTGCAGTATTCAGGATATGAGAGATAGGACAGTGATAGCAGAGGCAGAGAGTAAGAAAAGCATTCAAGAACTAGCTAGAAGGTGGACTGGAGAGACTTGGTGATAGATTGAATGTGGGAAATACAGAAAATGGAGGAGTTAAAGACAACTGTGGGGCATAGCATCAATACCAAACACAATAGAGATTATAGGACAAGAAGGAAGTTTGACAGGAAGTGATGACTTTAATAATTTGAGACTTGTTGAGGCTGAGCTGTACCCAGAGGGTTCAGGTAGCAGGCAGCAGCTCTGGGGAAAGTTTTGGGGTGTAGCTGTAGACTTAGTGTCATTACCAAGTGATACTTAAAATCATGTCAAAGGTTCAGGTAACTCAGAAAGAATGTAGAGTGACAGAATGTTTCTCAACTCACTGCGAAGTTATACTTTTTGAGCACTTATCTCCACCATTAACCGTAGACTTTAGATGCAGTACCTATCATGAGTGGATCAACCAACTTGACTGATCATTAACTTATATATCTTTGGGGTTATTCTCCAAAGCCTAGACATGGAGGCTCATGTTAAGTGAAGAAGCACAGAAAAATACCACCAAAACAAAGAAGCAAACAAACAAAAGTATTGAAAGTTGGATGTGGGCTTCCCTGGTGGCGCAGTGGTTGAGAGTCCACCTGCCGATGCAGGGGACACGGGTTCGTGCCCCGGTCCGGGAAGATCCCACATGCCGCGGAGTGGCTGGGCCCGCGAGCCATGGCCGCTGAGCCTGCACGTCCGGAGCCTGTGCTCCGCAACAGGAGAAGCCACGACAGTGAGAGGTCCGCGTACCGCAAAAAAAAAAAAAAAAGTTGAATGTACTGACAGTTCTTCAGGACTATTTATTATATTCCAGGCACTGGACAATAGCCCCAACATACTAATTCTTTTTTTTTAAATTTATGTATTTATTTATTTATTTGGTTTCGCCGGGTCTTAGTTGCAGCAGGCGGGCTCCTTAGTTGCGGCTCGCCAGCTTCCTTAGCTGCAGCATGCAAACTCTTAGTTGCAGCATGCATGTGGGATCTAGTTCCCTGACCAGGGATTGAACCCAGGCCCCCTGCATTGGGAGCATGGAGTCTTAACCACTGCACCACCAGGGAAGTCCTCTAACATACTAATTCTTCAGTTTGTTCTACCTCTTAGTTCAGCTTTTACACCAAACTCTACCCATCTGGCAAAGACGTCACTAAAGTCTCAGTGATAGAGTTCCTGGTCTAGTACTACACCTCCTGATAATATGCTGTCAAAGTAACAATTAGCAATAACACCATAAGATTATTTGTGGAACTTTTAAAATGGCAGTGGAATTCTTTAACTTCAAAAAAACCAAAACAAAACACCCTCTATTATTTTCGTTGACTTTTAAGTTAAATCAGAACTATTTTCTGAGCAGCTTCCAGGAAAGAACTGTGAACAAAACTCTTGTAATGACATTTCAGAACCATGTGTGGCAACCTGCAGATTAGCACTAACACAATTTCCAAGAGCTACTAAAAATAGGCCTTGTGCAATTGGGCAAAATGAGTGGGTGGATAGATGTTTTTTAAAGCAGGGCCATGACCTCTGAGACTTTCTGTTGTTTTTGCTATGATCCATAAACGGAACAAAGTGCTGTTTTCTTTCTTATAGGAGTAGTCCATGACTAGTCTGGGACCAAGACATTGTATAGAAATGAAGGCATAGTCCTGTTATTGCTTTTAGTGGCAAATATGGGCTACCCACGCCTCCTCTCGTATTTCCCATGTCCACGGTAAACAGTTTGCTAGAGCAATTCACAATTCTAAGTCCCAACAGTTCCAATTGGCCACAGCAGGTTTTGATGATCCAGGACTCTGCTTCAGAGTCCTTCTAATCACATTGCTCAGGAATAAGTAAATTACTACTAATCAATTGGAAATGACAAGCAAGATGGAAGTCAAGGGCCATTGCTGGTCAAGACCTTCCTTTTCTACACCGGATTTAAGGTAGGCACCAAATGTGATTTTCCTTGAGATAAAAAGTGGGCTAAGGGACTTCCCTGGTGGTCCAGTGGTTAAGATTCCGTGCTTCCACTGCAGGGGGCATGAGTTCAATCCCTGCTCGGGGAAGTAAGATCCCACATGCCATGTGGTGCAGCACCGCCCACCCACATCAAAAAAAAAAGTGGGCTGAGAATATAAAGATAATCAGAATTGTGCTCTTCCTTCAAGGAGTTCTCAGTGGAGTAAGGGAGACAGACATGTGAGATAAGAGAAATACGGGAGGTTCCTTCACATTTAGAGTTTAATCTGATTTCACAGTGTAAACGAGAAAGGAGAGATGAAAAACAACATGCTCTTAATCTATGTCATCCTATGCAAGTACACGGAGTACAAAGCTTCTACCTCCTGCCCAAACTGATATCCATGAGACCAGGGACAGATAACTTATTTCATCTGGTCACATCAGGGTATTGAGAATTATGTCTCTGAAACATCACAATCAAAAGGAACTTAGTGTTAATAATAAATACAAGCTAGTTAGACATAAATAGCCACAATAAACTGGTTTACTAGAAATCCTGTATTTCACATGGAACAGATCCAAGCATAACATTGAGATACATAAAGTTACCATATAAGAGATTTAAGAAAGTTCTTCCATAATCCTCAGAGTGAGTCTCGAAAGTACAATGCCCAAGGATTCTGCAAGTTAAAGAGGTTTGTGGAGAAAGTGGAAGGGATTCAACAGAGTCACAGAGATGATTAAAGGGTTGGAAAAATAGGAGCTAGAAATTATTTAGCCTAAGTTAGAGATGACTACCAGGTTTCTTAATAACAGTATTCAAGCAAAGGAAGGGTTGTTATACACAAGATGATGAACTGCTGCTTTCTGTCTCAGCTAGAGAGTGGACAGAAGAAATAGACATTGATTACAGCAGGACGGATCTAAGTTAGATATAAAGAAGTACTTTTGAGAATGAGCATTGTTGGATGAGAGACCTTCTCAGGATCCTCTTCTTGCACCTGTTCCTTAAATGATGCCATTTCACTGTTTTTTGTTTGTTTGTTTGTTTGTTTTGCGGTGCGGGCCTCTCACTGTTGTGGCCTCTCCCGTTGCCGAGCACAGGCTCCGGACGCGCAGGCTCCGCGGCCATGGCTCACGGGCCCAGCCGCTCCGCGGCATGTGGGATCTTCCCAGACTGGGGCACGAACCTGTGACCCCTGCATCGGCAGGCGGACTCTCAACCACTGTGCCACCAGGGAAGCCCCTCACTGGTTCTTTTTAAATTCTATATCTCTTCTCACTTTACATGTTCTCCTTAGTTTATTTCATTTATTCTGACTTTAATTACCCATTATAAGCTGACAATTACCAAATATATATCTCTAAACATTTCCAGTCCAGACTACTTTCTAAGCACCTCCTGGACGTCAGGCTTTTTTCTTTCACCTGTTCTATCGCAATAGCAACATAACTGATACCTCTGTATCTCCAATTTCATTCTCTGGTGTATATGATGGTCTGAACATTTCTATCTAAAAGTAAGTCTAATATGTCATTTCTTTACCTACAATCTTTTTTTAAAATTAATTAATTAATTTATTTATTTTTGGCTGCCTTGGGTCTTCATTGCTGCACTCAGGCTTTCTCTAGTTGCAGTGAGCAAGGACTACTCTTCGTTGTGGTGCGCGGGCTACTCATTGCGGTGGCTTCTCTTGTTGTGGAGCACGGGCTCTAGGCATGTGGGCTTCAGTAGTTGCGGCTCGCGGGCTCAGTAGTTGTGGCGCACGGGCTTAGTTGCTCTGCGGCATGTGGGATCTTCCCAGACCAGGGCTCGAAACTATGTCTCCGGCATTGGCAGGCGGATTCTTAACCATTGCACCATCAGGGAAGTCCCTGACTACAATCTTTTAATGAGTCCCATTACTCACTTACTTTCCATCATTTGGTCCCTTTACCTAGCCAATATCATCTCCTGTCACTCCCCAAATGTTATTAATTCCAAGATAATTTCACTTCTTTCATCCCACTGTGCTTTTTATGTACCTGGGCTTTTTAAAGTCTCTGTACTCTTCACTCCTCCTAGAGCATACTTTCTCACTTCTTTTTATGGTCAACTTCTACACTTCAGTTCCAGGGATTTTTCTCTGACCTTACCACGTTGGACTCATGACCCTCAATAAATGTTCATGAATTTCCATGAAAGCTTCCTCTGAATACTTTAATGTTGAAGTTATTATTAATAAGAGCCTTCCAGGCTTCAGATTCAATAACTGCTTATTTAGAAAACATCTGAGTTAAGTAGCCCACTAACAGATCTTGTGACCTTCAGACGTGGTATATATCAGACTATTCTCATCACACTGGATACAGGATGCTGCTCGTCTGATACTCCTTGTAGGATCTTCTCAGGCATTTCCATATTACTCTTCCGCTACTGGACAAAGTACCATTTCCTTACTCTCTGTTACCCCAGCACAGTCATTCACATATGCTTAGGTACTTTATGTTCATCATACAACATTCCTATGAAGCAGGTGTAGTATTCCCACTTTATGGGTGAAAATGTCACCACCTATACGCAGATGACATGTGTAGTGTATGTGCGTGTGTGTATACATTATACTTGTCTATGATACATATATATCCTCTGTGCTCTAGCCATGAATAGCCAAAAAAAACCCTCAAATTCAAATTTCCAAAAAATGAATTCATAATTTTACCCCCAAACTTTGTTCTTCTGACATTAACTGTCTCAGGGAACGCTGTCAGAAGCCTAAGAGTGATCCTCAACACGTTGCTCCTTTTTTTTTTTTTTTTGCGGTATGTGGGCCTCTCACTGTTGTGGCCTCTCCTGTTGCCGAGCACAGGCTCCGGATGCGCAGGCTCAACAACCATGGCTCACGGGCCCAGCCGCTCCACGGCATGTGGGATCTTCCTGGACCGGGGCACGAACCCGTGTCCCCTGCATCGGCAGACGGACGCTCAACCACTGTACCACCAGGGAGGCCCCAACACTTTGCTCCTTTTTAATCTCTATATCCAATCCATCACCAACTCCTATAAATTATCCTTCCTAAATATCTCTCAAATGTGTCCAGTTCTCTCCACCTTTACCATGATCAGTCCAAGCTTTCATCATCTTTTAAAATTTTGCCCATGCCATGCAGCTTGTGGGATCTTAGTTCCTCAACCAGGGACTGAACCCATACTCCCTACAGTGGAAGCGCAGAGTCCTAACCACTGGACTGCCGGGGAATTCCCTCATCATCTCTTGTAATAGCCTCTATTTCCTCTGGTCCTATTCCTATACATATCCTACAGCCAAGATGATCTCAAAATCCAAACCTGATCATGGTACTTCACGCTGCCCTTTCCTCCCACCTCATTCAAAAGCCATTCAGCAGCTTCTCGCTGTTTTTATCAAAAAGACAAACTTACAGCTGCTACACAATGGATCCCGCCCACTTCATCTCAAACCCACCTTGTCTCACATCCTTCTCCCCTCCCTCAACTTCTCCAGCCACTCAGCCTTGCTTTCCAACCTTCAGACCTGTGGTGGCCATTCCTCTGCAGGCCTTGACACAGGCTGGAAAGCCATCTTTCTTCTCCATATCACTGAATTAACTCTTCATCAACCTGCAGATAGCAGCTCAAGAGACACTTTCCCAGAGAAATCTGCTCCGAATCACCCTCTGGAGTTGTCATATTTTTCTATTATAAGTTCCAAAAGCACCATCTTCTTCTCCTTCTTGCCCCCCTCTTCTTTTTACTTTTTATTTTATGATTAGTTGATTGCCAACCTCCTCCATTCCATTAGACTGTAAGCTTCATGAAAGCAAGAACTGTGTCTATTCTTAATCGCCATTTTACCTCCAGTACTGAGTATAGCACCTGGCACATAGTAAGTATTTGAAAAGTTGAGTAAGTTAATTTATTGGTTGATATTTGCCCCACACTGAGCTAAGTGCTTTACATATATTATCTCATTACGTTTTTAAAACAGAGTTATGAGACTACTACCATTCTATTACTAGCTCCATTTTACAAATGAGTAAAACAGGATCTAGAGATATTAGGTGATTTTCCCAAGTTTCACAATATGAACACTGAAGTCCTCGGCAGTAAAACTACATGCGTGACTGTTATCCATCATTTGTGGATATCTTTGTAGATGTAAACATATTAACTAAAGTACCATTATTGAGCGTGTGAAAAGGAAGAAATCTCTGAATCACAAATTGATCATTTATGTCTCTTGAGCAAACCTGAAAATCCTGAAATATTTAAGAGTCAACAACAGAATCCCACGGTTGTTAGGTCAGGTTACTTAAACAGAAGAAAAAAGTAGGCTGTACCTGGATTGTACTTGTTCAATGAGTCTAATTGTTTCACTGACCAGTGAGGCATAATACCTTTGCACAGTACAACACTAACTATGACTGGCCTGGGAAACACATCTCAAAGCGGTGAAAAAACACATCAAGCCACAATTAGTGACTTGATTCTCATCGCACCAATAGGAAAACAAGTTACCTCATTTATGTTGACCGTCTTTATACATGCCCATGACACTACTGAGCAACTGTAAGCAGTGCAACTACTTTGAGCAGTCTAGGCAAAGGTACTTAGGGATTTTTCCTTCTCCCCCCGCACCATCTGGTCCACCCAGATGAGAATACAGGTATGACAGCATGGCTATTCTTAATGGCTCTTGTTACAAGAGCAATAACTCAAAATTTGAGGCAAATTTTATGTTAGTTGATCACATATGTTTATAAGAATTTCATCTTCATTTCTGGAAGTTGTGTTAAGGATTTTTAAAGTATCACACTATCTTTTATGAAATTATTGCCAGTGTGACTGTGGAATTCTCAGTATACCTGATAGGTATGTACTCTTCAGGGTGCTGTACAGGATGTCGTTAGAAGTCTTATTAGCTTCTCAGGCAGGACTTCAAGAGGTGGCAATAACTAGATCTCAATAATACCTCAGATCTCCAGCTCAGGTATGGGCATCCCCAAACTGGGCTTGATTGCTATATTTAAAATCTATGAGATTTTGGACACTACCTCAAACCAATCAAATTTAGAAGAGACTGCCAATTCACTGTTTTTCAATGGAACATTTATCTGGCAGGATAACCCATTTCATTTACTAAGGGAATTTCTTCCTAGTGGATGACTACATAGAACGCCCAATTAAAGATCAGATTTTTGGATGAGCGACAATTAGGAATTAAATGTTATTAAGAAGTATCCAGAGCTTCCCTGATGGCGCAGTGGTTAAGAATCCGCCTGCATCAAAAAAAAAAAAAAAAAAAAAAAAAAGAATCCGCCTGCCAATGCAGGGGACACGGGTTCAAGCCCTCACCTGGGAAGATCCCACATGCCTCGGAGCAACTCAGCCCATGCGCCATGGCTGCTGAAGCCCGCGCGCCTAGAGCCTGTGCTCTGCATGCAACAAGAGAATCCACTGCAATAAGAAGCCCGCGCAACGCAACGAAGAATGGCCCTGGCTCACCGCAACTAGAGAAAGCCCCGAGCACAGCAACGAAGACTCAACGCAGCCAAAATAAATAAATAGATTTAAAAAAAGTATCCAATTTAGTCATTTCCTTGCTTAAAAACTTTCATTCTCCCCATTGCTTTCAGGAAAAAATACAAACTATTTATTGATCTTTCCCCCTCCTTTCTTTTCAAATCTCACTTCAAGCATTTTTATAGTCCACACACACTGAACGACTAAAAATTTCCTTACTTTTATGATAAATTTCCTTTCATTTTGGCGACATTCATATCTATATTTCAAAACGCTGCTCAAGGATCTATATTCCTTAGCAATTCAATTTTTCAAACAGTCATTCTATCCTCCATGTTTTCATAGCATTTTGTACATATCCCTATCAATACTTAACTGTTATAATTGTTAATTTACATATTAATCTCCCTCACTGAAATGTGAGTTTCTCGGGGGTTGGGACAATCTTCTTTATCTATTAAATTCTAGTGTTTGGCAGGCAGTAGGAAAAAAAAAACTTTAAAATGCTTGTTGCTATGTCCATTAAACTAGGTGGTAAATTGGCTGTCTCAATTCCTCAACGATTCCAGAACATTCTGTTTTATAAAATATTCCCCTTTACATTCTGTTAGACCAGTGGTTCCCTCAGGGTTCTGAATTTTGTGTTAGTAAAAAATTTTTTTTAACTATTTTGGGGAGCAATAAAGAGCATTAAAAAAAAGCTGCCATCTGTTAACATCTTAATTTCAAAATATATACCTTAAGCTTAAAACATCAGAAAGGATATAATTTCAGAATAATCAACAGTCTTAAACTGAACAAATTTAACTTTACGAAAAGTTCTGTAGGTTGTATTTAGTTTTCATTTTACCACCAACTGGTGAAAAATAGCATTTGGGAAATGCTGAAATAGTTCAGTGTCCTCCCCAAAATAATTTTGAAGAATTAAGTACCCTTTTATGCATTCTTTTTTTTTTTTTTACTTTTTATTTATTTTTGGCTGTGTTGGGTCTTCACTGCTGCAGGCGGGCTTTCTCTAGTTGCGGCGAGCGGGGGCTACTCTTTGTTGGGGTGTGTGGGCTTCTCATTGTGGTGGCTTCTCTTGTTGCGGAGCACGGGCTCTAGGTGTGCGGGCTTCAGTAGTTGTGGTGCGAGGGCTCAGTAGTTGTGGCGCAAGGGCTTAGTTGCTCCGCGGCCTGTGGGATCTTCCCGGACCAGGGCTCAAACCCATGTCCCCTTAATTGGCAGGCGGATTCTTAACCACTGCACCACCAGGGAAGCCCTCCTTTTATGCATTCTTAAGGTAGCATCTGAGATATTTTCCTTGTAAGTTCAAATTGTTGTAATGAATGTCATTTCTGGCATGTTGTAAATATTGACACTAAAAAATACAATTATATCTTCTTAGAAAATCCAATCAATGGAATCTTTACACCATATTCATTTGATACCCACAATCATTCACTTAAAAATATCTCTACTGGGGACTTCTCTGGTGGTGCAGCGGTTGAGAACCTGCCTGCCAGTGCAGAGGGCACAGGTTCGATCCCTGGTCCGGGAAGATCCCGCATGTCACGGGGCAACTAAGCTTGTGTGTCACACCTACTGAGCCCGCACTCTAGAGCCCAAGAGCTACAACTACTGAGCCTGCATGCTACAACTACTGAAGCCCTCACGCCTAAAGCCTGTGCTCTGCAACATGAGAAGCCACTGCAATGAGAGGCCTGTGCACCACAACGAAGAGTAGCCCCTGCTCGCCGCAGCTAGAGAAAGCCCATGAGCAGCAATGAAGACCCAAGGTAGCCAAAAAATTTAAAAAATATATCAATACATGCTCATACAACACAAGAAATATAGCCAATATTTTATAATAACTATAATTTATTTATTTTCTTTTATTTATTTTTGGCTGAGTTGTGTCTTTGTTACTGCACGCGGGCTTTCTCTAGTTGCAGTGAGCGGGGGCTACTCTTTGTTGTGGTACGTGGGCTTCACATTGCGGTGGCTTCTCCCGTTGCAGAGCACGGGGCTCTACGCGTGCAGGCTTCATTAGCTGTGGCTCGAGGGCTCTAGAGCGCATCCTCAGTAGTTGTGGCGCACGGGCTTAGTTGCTCCGCGGCATGTGGGATCTTCCCGGACTAGGACTCAATCCCGTGTTCCCTGCATTGGCAGGCGGATTCTTAACCACTGCACCACCAGGGAAGCCCTATAATAACTATAAATGGAGTATAATCTTAAAAAATTGTGAATCACTCTGTTGTACATTTGAGTATTGTAAATCAACTATACTTCAATTAAAAGAAAAATCTAATGGGACTTCCCTGGCGATCCAGTGGTTAAGACTCCGTGCTTCCACGGCAGGGGACACCGGTTGGATCCCTGGTTGGGGAACTAAGATCCCGCATGCCATGCAGCCAAAAAAAAAAAAAAAAAAAGAAGAAGGAAGAAAGATCTCATTAAAAAAATACATGAGCGGCTCCTTCGAAAAAAAAAAAAAATACATGAACACACAGATGGAAAATCTACATTATTCCTTTATTTCCATTCTACTTCCCCACAGAGTTTTATAATATTTATACTCAGAAGTCTATTATCAATTTAAATTTAATTTAAAAAATTTCTATGACCCTAAATGTTATAAAATATCCTGAAATGAGTTACCATTATAATTATTAGTGCATATTTGGTCAAAGGAACATAAATATGTTGATATTAAATATGACATAAACATTTATTGGAAATACATTCCTTAATTAGCTGAGTTTTTTCCAACTAATTAATGTGCCAAGAATTTGTTTTCTAGGGAATTCCCTGGCAGTCCAGTGGTTAGGACTCGGTGCTTCCACTGCAGGGAGCATGGGTTCGATCCCTGGTCGGGGAAATAAGATCCCCACAAGCCGAGCAGTGCAACCAAAAAAACATTGTTTTCTACAGTGAAAATGTTCTTCTTTTTTTGAATACGTACTGAGGACATTTGTTCACAAAAAAATATGGATGATGGGAATAGAAAGGGTTTTGTTTCAACTACATCACAAAATTCTTTAAACTCCTTCCAAGATATGTGCAAAAAACCCCTAGTGATCTATCGTTGAAAATTATTTTTAATGATCAACTGACACTTCAATTAGGGCCTTCTTGAGTTTTGATGAAAGTAAAAGCTGGAATCTATTAGAGCTGCAAAAGCATAGCTACCAAATAATTATGACATTTACTTTCTCTATTTGTCTCTGGTGCTCTTTTTCCATCCTTGGGCAAGGTAAAACAGGAAGATCAGTGATGGGTGGACCGCTTGCCTCTTTTGGTGAAGTGGAAGAAAGGTTATTGTGAAAAGGGAGGTGGGAAAGGAAAACCAGCTTGAGAGGAACATTCTCCAGCAGTTCAGTTTTGAAAAACGAATGCATATGGAAGTTGAAAGCCTGACAGCTTATTATCTTAAAAAACCATCTATGTGCTCACATATCCCTTGGAAATTCTGTGTATACCTCCAGGGCTAAGCACACCCCAGTTTGAAGGGCACTGGACTAGACCTGAAAGTATTAAGTGTTTTCTTTGAAGCAGTTACATTCCAATCCTGAGATGTACCCTCAATCTTGCACACATGGGAGATACCCTAATCACCGCTTTGGGATGGTATGTTTCTTCTGTAAAGACCGATCTCATGATTGATATTGATTCTCTCAGCTTTAGTTTCAAAGTGTGGTATTTTCTGACCTTGACATTACCTTCAAATTCTGGGAGAAAGGAGTTACATTATTCAGAATGTAAGCCTCCTATGAAGTTATTGCCTGAAGTTATGTAGAAAGTCCTGCTTTAGGGTATTTCTTCATGACACTGTACCTTTACGGCCTGGCCATCTTTCTGTCTTCCGTGTTTTCTCACCTGGTCCTTCTGAAGGTAATTGGTTTGCATTTGCAAATTTATGAAAAAGGTGGGTTAGTGTGGAATCTATGGCTACTGAATAGAGCCTAGTTAATCAGCCTAGCAGGAACATGAATCTGTGAATCAAACGGTATCTGTAAACTAAATATTTGGGATGGAACTCCTACAAAAATCAGTATTCTATATGTGGTTTTAATAATTCAGTTTTCAATAAAAATAAATATCGACCTCCTCCCCTACTCCATAGTTCTCATCCTTTGAAGCCTATATAAAAATTCATATTGTAAAAAGAATCTATTTTTGTGCAACTCATATATACAAAGGAGGCATTTTACTTTTTACTTCCTCTCTCTGAGAATAGAGTGAACTAACTCGTTTTTGTGATTAATTAGAATATAGACACTGCAATCACAAAAGGGTTAGCTATCATTAAATTTAGAATTTAAAAGCATAACTTCAGGGGCTTCCCTGGTGTCACAGTGGTTAAGAATCCACCGGCAAACGCAGGGGACACAGGTTCAAGCCCTGGTCTGCAAAGATCCCACACGCTGCGGAGCAACTAAGCCTGTGCGCCACAACTACTGAGCCTGCGGTCTAGAGCCCGTGAGCCACAACTACTGAGCCTGCGCTCTACAGCCCGTGCTCCGCAACAAGAGAAGCCACCACAATGAGAAGCCCGCGCACCGCAACGAAGAGTAGCCGCCGCTCTCCACAACTAGAGAAAGCCCATGCACAGCAACGAACACCCCATGCAGCCAAAAAAAAAAGAAAAAGAAAAAAGCATAACGTCACAGATAAAGCGGTTTTGTGTGAATTTTTAATGACGTAGTAGTTGAAATTGGAATCTTTATGCACTAGCTTTAATTAAAAAAAATTTCAAAACAACCTTTCTACAACTACATATTTTATGGAAATGCCTTACATTGTATAACATGCAAATATTATCAACACTTAAAACCTACCATAACATATTTCTATTCTACTAGTTTATTCAGTAAAACTCTGTTTTAGTCTTTTGTTGAAAGTTCAAGGTTGTGTGTACCTAGTGCCTGTCAATCTGCACATTCATATATTGATTCATTTAACAAATCCTTCCTGATTGTATGCTATGTCATAGTCACTGTTTCTAGATGCTGGAAATACAATATTGAGCAAACCCAGAAATGGTCCTTGCTTGCATGGAGCTATCAGTCTGTTAGCGGAGTATGCAATACTCAAATAATTATACACATTTAAAAACTGCAATGTTGGACTTCCCTGGCAGTCCAGTGGTTAAGACTCTGCACTCCCAATGCAGGGGGCACGGGTTTGATCTCTGGCTTGGGAACTAAGACCCCGCAAGCTGCAGGGTGTGGCAAAAAAAAAAAATATATATATATATATACAAAAATAAAAACTGCAATTTTGACATGTTTAAAAACGGCTGTTGCCACAAGTGCTGTGAAGGAGAGGAAAAAGTGCTGGGAGAATCTGCAACAGGATATTTGAATGTTGGGGAGTGTGGGTGGTCAGAGAAAGCTGCCCTGAGGAAGTGATGTAAGAATGAATGTGGGGGGACTTCCCTGGTGGCACAGTGGTTTAAGAATCCACCCGCCAATGCAGGGGATACGGGTTCCAGCCCTGGTCTGGGAAAATCCCACATGCCACGGAGCAACTAAGTCCGTGCGCCACAACTACTGAGCCTGTGTTCTAGAGCCCGCGAGCCACAACTACTGAGCCCGCGTGCTGCAACTACTGAAGTCCGCGCGCCTAGAGCCCGTGCTGCGCAACAAGAGAAGCCACAGCAATAAGAAGCCCACGCACTGCAATGAAGAGTAGCCCCTGCTCGCCACAACTAGAGTAAGCCCACATGCAGCAACAAAGACCCAATGCACCCAGAAAAATCAATCAATCAATTTATAAAAAAAAAAGAATGAATGTGGGTTCATTAGAAAAAGGGAAGGAAGAGCGTTATAGACAGGGAACAGTTCAAAGGCCAGACAGGGCTCAAAGCAAACCTGAAGGACAGAAGGAGGCTAGCTTCTGGAGGAGAGGGTTAGAGGAAGGAGAGCCTGGAGAGGTGGAAGGCAGCCAGACTTGCTGGGCTCTGCAGGGCTTTAAAGTGTTTTGATATGTAGACCAACAGAAAATTAAAACTTTTGTAGGGTTTTAATGTGGGTGGGGTGATAAAATCAGATTGGCATTTTAAAAAGATTACTGGCTTCACAGTAAGAATGGATTAGAGGGCAGGGCTAGAATGTATGGTTTATTGAGATAGATGCTACCCTGAACATATGCATGTAAACACAAGCTTTTGAAATATAAATCATGTTTTAAAGGGATTTAGAATTTTCTAAGAAAAGAATCACTGGTTTTTATCTTTTAAATCTTTGTGTTTATTTTTGGGGGCCAGGGCACAGTTGGTTCACGATACATGGAGAAAAAGAAGAAAGAACAGTATTTTCCAGAAGACCTGGGGAAAAACATATCATCAAAGTTAACTTTTTCCCCAAAACTGAAAACAGCTTTATTTTTTGGATTATATACTCAATATAAATTATAATATCAGTATAAGACAGTATGGAAAGTACATCCTTTTAAACTACTTTTTATGCTTTTAGTCACATACAAACGTATATATACACTCTTGGGAGCACGGCTGTTTTGTTCAGTAATGAATATATGCCCAGTACTTAACAAAGTAGGTGCTCAGTAGCTATTAATTGCATTAATTATTGCTGTTTTATCTGTTAATATACATATTGCTTTTTTCACTCAATAATAAGCCCTGGACTTACATAATATCACATCAACCTTTTTAATGGCTCAATAATTCATTATAGGCATGCCATAAGGTGTGTAAACAACCCCACACTGATGGAAGCTCAAGATTTTTAGGCTTATAAACACATCCTTGTGATTCAATGAGCATCCTGGCACAGACATTTTAATACTTGTCTAGGATAAATTCCTAGAACTGAAGTTGCTGAGTAAAAAGTTATATACACATTTTATATTTTGATACCTATAGCCAAATAGCCTACCAGAAAAGTTGTTCCTATCCCCATTCTCAATTGTATTCATTTTCCTATACCTCTGATGGGTTAAAAAATTTCATCTCCTGGTGTTTTTACTGCACATTTCTCTGATTATTGGCCAGATCTGCACGTCTTTTCATAAGTTTACTAGCCACTTGTATTTTCTCTTCTGTGATTTTCTAATACATGTCCTTTGCACATTTCTTTTTCTTCTACTAGATATGTGTTTATCTTATTGATTTATGAGAGCCCTTTGGATATTAGTGATATTAAGCCTCTTTCTGTCATATATATCCCTATTTCTTTTTCCTAGTTCACTCCAAAAAAATCTTTATTACATCTTTGGAAAACAAAAGTTTTATAATTTATATAGTCAGTTCTGACAATCTTTTCCTTTAAGGTTTCTGGCCAGTGTATTCTGCTTAGAACTAGGTCTTTCACTCCCCAGTATTATAAAAATACCTCCCTAATAACATTTTCTTTTGGTACTTTTTACACCTTTGAGAACATTTCTGGAGGGCAATCAGGTGATACTAATTAGGACCTTATAAAATGTTCATTCCCTTTGCCAGAAATTCCCCTTTTAGAATTTATCCTAAAGGAATAAGATACAAAGTTTTAGTTTCAAGGATACTCACTAAAGAGTTATTTATAATGGCAAAAAACCCAAAACTGTAAACAATGAAATGTTCAACAATGCAAGACTGGTTAAATCAATTATGGTATATCTATATCCATTAAAATACAAAAAATTTTAATCATATTAAAACATATTAAAAACTAAAAGCAGAAATATGCTAAGTCCAATTCATAAACACCAAAAAAACTTTTTGGCTAGGCACAAAAAAAGAAGACTGTATTTGCACAATAGTGGTTAGTTCTGGGCACTGATGACCTTTTTTTCTTTTTCTTTTCTTCTATGAGAGTATTTGAACAATAAAAATATTTAAAATTTAGTGTAGCCTACAATTATGCAGATACAACATTGTTAAGTGTGTTATTTGTGTTTTAGTAGCCAAGGGGGCCTTAGACTAGAGAGCATTATCCTTGTCTTCAACTTGCAAAGGCAAATTTTGCCTCATCCAATAACTTAAGCAATAACAATAATTTAAGCAAGTGAATTAACCTTTTCGTACTTGGGTATTCTCATCTGTTGAATGAAGATAATAATACCTACCCCGATTTAACTCACAAGGAAGTTGTGTAAATTGTAATTCACTGTAAGCAACATAGAAAATGGTGCTAATATTATTTATATTCAACTCCATGATTATCATTGTTTTTGCTTTAGCCTCTTTATTGAGGTATGATTGACATATGAAAAGCAGTACATATTTAATGTACACAATTTGATGAGTTTGGAGATAAGTATACACTTATGAAACCATTACCACTACCTATGCCATAAATGTATCCATCATCTCCCAAAGTTTCCTACAGCCCAGTCTGTTTACTGATTTTTTTTGTGATAAGGACACTTAAGATCTATCCTCTTCCCCAAATTTGAAGTGTACGGTACAGTATGGTTAACTATAGGCACTATGCTATACAGTAGATCTCTAAGACTATTCATCTTGTATAAGTGAAACTGTACCCTTTGACTAATACCTCTTATTTCCCTCTCCTCCCAGCCCTGGCAACCACCATTCCACCTTCTGCTTCTATGAGTTTGACTAGATTCCTCACATAGGTGGCATCACGTAGTATTTTTCCCTTTTTGTCTGGCTTATTTCACTTAGCATACTGTCCTCAAGGTCCATCCATGTTGCTGCAAATGGCAGGATTTCCTTCTTTTTAAGGAAAAAAAAGATGGAACCCATCGTGTGTTATATGATTATTGTTGCTTTTAATGTAAATGCAATGGAAATGGTAGGTCAATATCTTTAAAAAGAGTATTTTTAATTATCTAAGGGAAAGAAGAAACAAAAGAAAAAAGTGGCCTACCAAAACAGATTGCAAGGGAAGATGATTATCCAGTAAACACTTATTAATTGTCTACTTTGTGCTGGGTTGGTGCAGGGGTAGGGGAGAATAAGAGTGAATAATACAGAGTCTCTATTCTCAGGTACTTTATTCCCGTGGATGACTCATGTCAGTGCCACAGACGGAATCACAGACCATTGTCCCTAGAACCTAAAGAGGCAAAGTGCTGACAGAGGCAAAGTGCCTTTACCAAGGCAATAAAGGACAGTCAAGTTCGACTGTCAGAAATCAGCTGAACCAGGTCTAGGAGCTCAGCCTCATCACAGAGTTACAGTGGAAGAGTTATCAAGGTAAACTGCAGCAGTTCCACAGAGCCTAAAGTGAAATTAGGGGACAAATTGGTTGGGGGTGCCCCATTCTGAAGGGGTTCCCCTGGTAAGCATAAGGGGGAATCCCCTTAAATATGGTAGAACCCCAACAGTAAATATAGGGGCTAGAGGGGAGAACAGATCCTGGCTTGCTGCTAGGAGGCTGGAAGGGGTGGGGGAATTCTTAAAAACTCCATTTACAGAACAGGAGATCCCCTTTTGTTACTCAAAGTTCCCTTGTACAGGGTATTCGTAGCCATTTGTGGATTACTATCCTCTTGAACTTTGTTTCTAATTCGATCTTCCTTCAGGGTTTAGAAGAAGACACCTGAGTATATATTTATACATATAAAATGATAAAAATATAAATACATACACACACATACACCACACACTCCCACTGTTTGGCTGTTAGGCGGTCAGTGGCCCTAGAATTTAAGTCATTTATTTGTACCACTTGAATCTAGTGTTGTTCATTCCTCATCGGTGCATGTTTAAACATAATTCCAGACAGAAGATGATGTGAATTTTACAAAATACAAGGTAAGATATATGTCTGAGAAAAATACAGTTCGGACACAATTAACAACTTTATGGATTCAAGCATTTCTGGTGATTCTGGTGCTATCGGAATCAGCAAAAATAATAATACTAGCATAAACTTATATATTGCCTACTATGTACTAGGCATATACGATGAAAAGAAGCAAAGATATGAATTTAACAGTATGGGAATGAAAATAATCTTTAAAGTTGAAATTTAAAAGTTCTTAAGTACATTTTACTTCCCATCACCTTAACCCTAGATAAGCAATTAACTTCAGTAACTGTTCCCTCCTTTTATGGAGGAGGCAGTGGTGGTTAAAATTGAATAAATAGTGTATATATATTTATTTGCAAAGTGCCTGGAATTTAAAAAAATGCATTAAGGGCAAAGCACAGTATTATTATAACATTCTTCCATATATTACATGGAAGCACATAATACATACAGCCAAGCAGGCAGAATCCTCTCATTTCTCCAATGTACAAATTAGGTCATCATAGATTCCACTGTCCTAAACTTTCCAACTAAAACAAAGCTGGACAAAATTTTTTAAAAACCCACAAACTGAGGCTCCCCTGGTGGCGCAGTGGTTGAGAGTCTGCCTGCCGATGCAGGGGACACGGGTTCGTGCCCCGGTCCGGGAAGATCCCACACGCCACGGAGCGGCTGGGCCTGTGAGCCATGACCGCTGAGCCTGCACGTCCGGAGCCTGTGCTCGGCAACGGGAGAGGCCACAACAGTGAGAGGCCCGCGTACCGCAAAAAAAAAAAAAAAAAAAAAAAAAAAAAAAATATATATATATATATATATATATATATATATATAAAGACAAATGGTATTTTATGTCTGGGAAAATCTGGCTTTTTCATTAAAGTTACTCTTGAAAAACATAGCATATTCCATATCCCACATGGTATATTCAAAGCTTTAAATATTATTTTAAAAGAAGAAATTTCTGAATCACAAGACTAGAGAACCTAAAAATTGTAACACATGCTCTTTATTAAACATACACAATTTTCATTAATATGTAATGTAGAAGATTAAAATCTCTAACACAGGATAATCTACAACTGTAGTTTGTATTTTTTCCCCATGCACGTCCTGACATATATTAATGTAAGAAGTAACATATCATTTTTTCCCACTCAATAATTATTTTGAACATATTTTACATTAGTTTGTGATTCAACTTTTAATATATATTTTTAAATTTTTAATTTACTGAGTTATTTTAAAGGTTACATACACTGTTTCATTTAGTCCTCTTATTATATTTCTTAAAAGAGTAAAAAGCTCCTCCATAGTTTGAAAATCTTTTTTTAACCTGAAATATATTTGAATAAAAATAATTTAAGATTTCACACTTCTTGGTTTTTTTGCTTTTCCTTTTATTTTTTCTTCTTGTGTTTTTACAAGTTTGTTTCACATTTCAAAATAGTAAAATGAATCTAAGCACTTTAGATTTTGCTAAATTTAGCATATTAAAAAATTTTAAATAGGAGTATAAGGGCTCTAAGATGGAAAATCTTCTGAAAAACTTGACTACGATTATTATTGTAAGAGTTTCATTTCCAGCTCCATCTGTTCTTCTAATCATTCTAAATTCCAAATGCAGTGTAAACAGTTAAAAAAAACAAGTCTTACAAATCAATTCTTGCCTTTACACACACGATCTTCGGAGTCGCACGCAGCGTCTGTATAAGCAGACTCCTCCCCACTCTTGGGGAAAACCCTGCCTAATATTTATAACGTTATGACATACTGTAATACTCACAAGGTGGTTGTAGAAGTATAAACACGACTGGAGTTATCTGATTGGCTGCTGGTGATGTAACACCCATGTCAATACTTCCCACTGAACGCACGTGTTCGACCTTTTATTTAAATTTCCATTTCATCACAGCAATAAGACACTCGGGGCGGTGCATTTTCTGTGAAATGATTATTGCCTTGGGCCTGAGGTGCTGCCTCGCACACACAATACATCAGACGAGGAGGTGTCCGTGGTTGCAACCTCCTCGCGTGAAAGGCACAGCCTGGTTCAGTCTTTGTGAAGGAACAAAATAAGTTCACTTCCTTGGGCACCGCCACCCACCCCCAGCAAATGACAAGGCTGGAGCGCAGCTCCCACCGCACAGTTATTTCCAAAGTCCCAGGTGAACTCGTGGCGAGAGAAGGAAAATGTGCTTCCCGGGCGCGGGTAGGTGCGTGCGGGCAGCGGGGAGACGGCCAGACCCTGACACTCGCCAGCTGTTAGTCCTCCGCGGAGCCCGGCCCCGGCCGCACACGCCCGCCCCCTCCCCGAGACCCCCAGCCCGCCGCCCGGCCTTTTGTCCCCCGCTCCTCGGCCGACTTCCTTCCCCGCGGCCGCACCCCCGCCCCCAGGCCGGAGGCGCGGCCCGGCCCCTTTCCCGGTCCCCTGGCGCCCCCACCCCACCCCAGCCCAGCCCCAAGCCCAGCCCCCCTCCCCCAGCTCGGCCCCCACCCTTTCCCCCTCCAGCGGTTACTGCTACCCCGGTGCATTGTGGGCGCACGGTCCGTTGTTCATTTGCCATTCGACCTCCGCCGGGGCCTGGTCGGACGGAAACGCTCCGCCGGCTTTATTGTCGGTTCGTTATGTGGCGGAGCCCGGCAGTTTAACGTGCTTCTTGCCCTCAGCGCCTCGGAAGCCGGCAGCGGGTTGGGACTCCTCGGCGCGCCGGAGGAAGGATATCTGTTTGGAGGGTCGGTTTGTGCGCGCGGCTTTAAAGAGGGGGCAGCGGAGGGTCTCCCCGCACTCCGCCTCTCAACTTCGAAGGCCCCACGCGCCCCGGCTCGCTGCTCACCTCTCCGCCGCCCGCCCCCTTCTCCGCGCGGGACGCTGCCCGGAGCGCAGCGGGGCGGGGGTGGAGGATTAGGAGGCGGCCGGAGGCGGCGGCCCGGCGGGAGGCGGCGGCGGCGGCGGCGGCGGCGGACGCGTGAGGCAGCCCCGGGGAGCGAGCGCGAGCCGGGCGGGAGGGCGAGGCCGAGCCCCGCGAGACCGGAACGCCCGGGGTGGGGGCGGGGGCGAAGCGGAGGGGGAGCGCGCGGGACGCGGCCCGAGGCCGGGCGCGAGCCGGGGCACCGGGCGGCGGCGGCGGCGGCGGCGCGCGCCATGTCGTTCAGTGAAATGAACCGCAGGACGCTGGCGTTCCGAGGAGGCGGGTTGGTCACCGCCAGCGGCGGCGGCGGCGGCTCCGCGAACAATAACGTTGGCGGGGAGGCCTCGGCTTGGCCCCAGCACCCCCAGCCAAGACAACCCCAGCCGCCAGCGCCGCAGCAGCTCAATGGGCGGGGGGCCGACGAGGAAGTGGAATTGGAGGGCCTGGAGCCCCAAGACCTGGAGGCCTCTGCCGGGGTGGCCGCCGCCGCCGCCGAGGAAACCAAGGAGTTGCTGCTCCCCCAAGACGCGGGCGGCCCCACCTCGCTGGGCGGCGGTGGCGCAGGGGGCCCCCTGCTAGCGGAAAGGAACCGTCGGACTCTGGCCTTCCGAGGCGGCGGCGGCGGCGGCGGCGGCGGGGGGCTCGGCAACAATGGCAGTAGCCGCGGCCGCCCCGAGACCTCGGCGTGGCCCCTGAGGCATTTCAATGGGCGAGGGCCCGCGGCCGTGGAGCTGGAGCTGGACGCGCTGGAGGGGAAGGAGTTGATGCCAGACGGCGCGTCCCTGAGCGACAGCACCGAGGACGAAGAGGAGGGGGCGAGCCTGGGCGACGGCAGCGGGGCGGAAGGCGGCAGCTGCAGCAGCAGCAGGCGGTCGGGCGGCGATGGCGGGGACGAAGCGGAGGGCAGCGGAGTGGGAGCTGGCGAAGGAGAGACTGTCCAGCACTTCCCGCTCGCGCGGCCCAAGTCCCTAATGCAGAAGCTCCAGTGCTCCTTTCAGACCTCCTGGCTCAAAGATTTTCCCTGGCTGCGCTATTCCAAGGATACTGGCCTTATGTCTTGCGGCTGGTGCCAGAAGACCCCCGAGGACGGGGTAAGCGGGGACCTGCCTCCTGTGGGGCACGACGAGCTTTCGCGAGGGACCCGCAACTACAAGAAAACCCTCCTTCTGAGGCACCACGTCTCTACCGAGCACAAACTCCACGAAGCCAACGCCCAGGTACGGTGTATTCTGCGTCTGCTTGGGGGAAAGGTTTATCAGCTGAAAACCCCGTTTTCCTGGGTGAAGACATCTTTCCTGTTGGGAGAGAGGTGTCGGGAGCTTACGCGTGGGGGGGTTAGAAAACCTGGAAACAAGTTTTCAAAAGTTACCGGGGGAGGGGGGAATAACAATTTTCTAATCGTAGCGCTGAATTTGTTTTAATTTTTTCATGACGCAGATTTCTTTGCCCATCAGGTTGAATCAAAAGGAAAGTTTAATACGCGAGGTGGAAGGGTTTAACCCTGTAAGGTTAGCTTTGTGGGGTCAAAATGTTATTAGCTGTGGTTTTAGGAAAGCTGCTTTATGTTGGTAGTCTTTCAGCTTGCCGGTGGAAGTCAAATCTGGTAACTCTTTGAAGAATGAATTAAACAATTTCCTTAATCTTTGACGCAACCCCTTTTAGGAGAACATCCAGCGGAGAAAAATATTTTTTATCATATCAGGATAATGTGAAATATGAGAGCAGTATGTAAATGTAGGGGAAGCTACGTGCATAACTCCTTTTTCGTAGATTATTTTACTAAGTTCATCTCCATTAAACTTGTTGAACTTCTCTTTCCAAAGGCATACTTTTGGTAAATTGTGGTAGTTTTTGTTTCCTTCTACCCAGATTTTTGTGCTGAGATTTTCTGTAATCCCCCCTTTTCAAGAAGTTTCTTATAAATGCAGTTTACTTTAAACTTAGCATATTTGAGATGTTTAATGTAAAGTTACTTATACTAAGTAGTTGATTTGGACTGGTAGAGCATGTATTTACCGGATTCCTTAAAATCATAAGTTCTTAGTTATAAAACAAGCTATACTTTAGTTGTTCTTAGCTCTTGTTTTAATATTTCTAGTCTAAAGATAATAGTCTTACCATTTTGATAATCCTTTTTCAAGCCAAATAGATGTTGATCAGTGCTTCGAAGACTTTTAGACAACCTGTGGTGGTGGATGGAATTTATTCTTTTGTATTGCTAGCCATTGATTTTAGAAAGTCACCTTTCGGATATTAGTCCCTTTGTGTTTTTATTGGAGTGATCTTGCTGTTCAGAACACTTATACTGGAGTTAGTTAGGCACTATCCAATAACCCTGTAGCCCAGAAGTTTCTCAGAAGTTGAGGCTTTAACGTTAAAGCATAGGGTTGTTTTTCTCAGGGGGCAATGGCAACAGTTTTTGCACAAGTTTTAGTTGCCTAAGCCCTAGAAGGAAGGTCACTTAAAGATATAAGGCCCAGAAAGGTTAAGTAAATTGTCCCAAGTCTTACAGTTCTTCGTGATAAATGAGACTGAAGTCTATAAGGAATGTTGCAATGGAAAAAAAAAGTTTTGGAGTAAATCTAGGTTCAGATCTGAGCTTTCTGCAATTACTAGCTTTGTGAGCTCGGGCACTGGAGTGCCAAACTTGTCTTCTGTATGCCGAATACAGATGTCCCTTACTCTGCCAAGTAATTATTCTGTTCCCATTTTTCAGAAGAGGAGTCTAGAGGTTTTAAAGATTTATATATTCCTGAGGTTATTTAGTAGTATGATGGAGAGGTGAAAGGCTTGTGAAAATGAAAGTGTGCTTTTCTAAATGGTAAGTTGGTTATTTAGAAACATTTAAAAAGACAATCAATGAATTTTCCTAATCCAGTGGACCAGTTACTCTTATCTTCTTCAGCGTAGTCTACGTGTAGGCAGATCTGAATGGGAGTACAAATTATAATTAGCTGCTTAGTGAACCTGAAATCAGAGGAAGGGGAATTAGTTGGATAACTTTATGATAGACTTAGTGTGGTGTATCCTTCTCCCCTAGGCATATGTCTGGATTAGGGAATTCATTCCTAGGTAAAACCTTTTCTAAACTTAATCCGTGAGTTATCCCTCCCTTACCCTTTGCCCCCTTAAACTCCCTTTTTACAGATATAATCTTTAGACCACCTTTTTTCTCTTAGGACATTATTTCATTAGACTGAGAGTAATAAAGTTTAGTAGTCATGTTTGTCTAACATGACTATTTATTGGTTCCCTGGTTTGGATTTTGGATGTTATTTGTTTTCTTTCTAACTAACCTTAGTTTGAGGTGTTACCTTGTGATTGACCCCAGGTACCACCTATAGAATCCTTTTGTCTTGTTATTACATGAGTGTCAGGTTCAAGAACTGACTTATTTTTTCCTATGGGCAGAGTTAATCACTTTTTTTCCATTCCATGTAGCCTTTGATTACCTGTAGGAGGCAGTATAACACAATCTGTAAGAGCATTCTTGAGCTTAAAGAAGGGGGACCTGAGTCCTAATCCTCTTTCTTGGCAGGAAAATTAGTTAACTTCTAGTTTCCTCATGTATGCAAAGTATATATGCCAGCACGTAATCACTCAGTAAATGATAACTGTTATTGTCATCATTACTTATTTTCGTTGTAGGTAACTATAACAACACTTTTTTGGGAGACTTGGTACCTCATGTCTCAGTGTTACCAGTTTTCTCAGTTTGGGAGCCACTTTATCTCATGGAATCACTCTTGATTCTAGAGAGCAAACCAGTTCTCTTCTTCATACTTTTAGAGACTCTGGCCATTCAGTTCTTTGAACATTGAGACTTTCTCATCATACATGCAGTTTTTCTTACCTTCGTAAGAAGTATCTTGCATTAGCCTTGTCCTGTCTTAAAAATGCTGAAATAAGAGTTTTGGAGTTCCTCCGGCAAGAATTAAGTTTGAGGCTAGGGTGTAGTTCACTCCCTTTATCCTCCCCTCCCTTTTTTTTTTTTTAAACCCAGAGGACTAGCAAGATAGTTTTATTATTATGAAAATAATATGAAAATAATACATGCTTATTTTCAAAAATTGGAAAAGTATAGAAGGATAAATAATAGATGAGTCTCCCTCTTACCTAGTTCCCCCTCACCTCCCAATAACAATTTCTTCTATCTACTTCCACAGTCTTTGCACATAGACGCATCTGTGTGTTTATCCTCTCTTATTTAAACGTAATCAGGAGCACATGGAGGCCTGTTTTTTTAAGAGTTTGGCCAAATCAGTATGTGAATAAGGGTTACTTTACTTTTTGTTTCTTATGCCTTCTGTAAGAGAAAAGTTATTTTCCATTAATTCCATGGTGGTGGCCAAAAAACTGTGGCACATTCTTTTTTTTTTTTTTTTTTTTGGCTGTACCTCATGCCTGTGGGATCCCTAACCAGGGATCGAACCTGTGCCCCCTACATTGGAAGTGTGGAGTCCTAACCATTGAACCGCCAGGGAATTCCCTGTGGCACATTCTTAAAACCTTTGATATTCTTCTGTTATTTGGATGTTGGTTGTTAAGGATTGCTCATGGGAGAGTCCATAAATATGCTTTCAGAATCTGTTCTGGAGCCTTCTATTTCAGAAATACCCTTGTATTTATAAGGATGTAAGGGACAACATGTAGTTTCTGTTTTGAGTAACAACTGCCTATATCTTAAGAGTCAGGTTCAGTGATTAGCTCATGTAGGATTTGACCATTCGGCTCAGAGGACTTAAAATTGCTTTAATAACAGTGATTACCACTGTATCTTGGTTCAGATCACTTTCTACCCAGTTGTGAAATTTTCGTAGCCTAAATCACACATTCTGTCAACTCTTTCCAGTTTAGTAAGCTTAAAACATGCACTCAAATGTGTTATTGTTATAAATTTAGTTAACCTTTCCAGAAAGTAAATATTTAATTCAGATCAGTGATCTGATTAAAATTACTAATTGGAATATGTTGGTGAGCAACAAAAGCAAAGGTGAGACAGATCTACCAGCCTTCTTTGCATTTGGCAAAAATAAGTTGTTTGTTTTAAAGATTTTGGAAGAAAGACTGAAAAAACCTTTCACTAGGAAGGAGAAATAGGTATTACAGAGGATTGCGGAGCCTATGGCCCATTAAGTAATCAGTTTGTATAATACTTAAATAGGTTCTCACAGTCATTCATTGTGTTTGATTTGGTAAAAGCTGGTTCCTTTCCCTTGTGGTTTTTACTATATGTTACAGTGTATCTAGAATTGGCTTGTTTCTCCCTCTTAAACTTACGTACACATATTAGGTAGATACAAGGCACTGAAGATAAACCTATATAAATAAGACATTTTTCTGCCCTCAAGAAACTTGTACTCTAGTAAGGAGAGACAGACATAAAATGATAGCTACCATGTTAGAAGTATATTCAAGTTACAGTTAAGACACTAAGGAAAGTCATCAGTTCTATTTGTGAAGGTTGGGAGAAGCTTGTAGAATTGGCTCCTGACTTAATTGTGTTAAGTGAATAAGTGTTGAAGAGGGGAGGGCATTCCAGGCATTGCAGTTGGAAGCAGCTTGAGCATAGTGGAAATTGATGTCTTGATGTGTCTGAGAAGTTAGATGATTTGGTTGTTGAGCAGGATGAAAAATCAAGTTTGAATGGGTAGACAGACTCCAGGTTATGGATGATCTTTTTATGTTGAAATGATTGTATTGATATTTTATTCTGCTAACAATGGGCAAACTATTTAGCAGTTTTAAGCAGGGGAGAACCACGATGAAATATGTGTAAGTTGCTGTTTAGAAGCACCTGTGTAGTGTGTATGTGTGGGTTTTGAGGAGAGCTCGTAATAAAGCATATTTTTGGCATCTAAAATTGGTTGGAAGTTGTAATCACCTGAAGGCTAATACCCCAGGCCTATAGATTTAGAATTTCTAGGGATAGTACTTAAATTGCAAGGAAAGATGCCATCTCTCAGGGAGATCAGAGAAGTGATAGAAGATTGCAAAGGAGATCTTCCTTTCTTTCTCTACTGACTGTTACATAATTTGTCAGTACTACTAGCAGGCACCTGTTCGCTGTGGCCTTGTTTGTCCTCATTACTAGAAATTGAATTTGGGTTTGTAAGTGGACACTGATGTTTGAAATCTTTCAGTATACTGTTCCAGTGGGTTGCTGCAGCAAAAGTAGTAAAGATTTTTGGTTTTAATGCTTTTAGCTTACACTTTGATGTTTGTGTTGGAAATTGTGTTTTCTACTAATCCATTTATCAAAAGAGGACTGTAATTCTGGGTATGGAGGTAAATACTAATTACTTGATTTTTTTAGCCAAATAGCATTTTTTAATTTATGGATTGACTACAGATGAGCTCACTGCAACTGAAGTTCCCTCTCCCATTGTACCCCTCAGAAGGGTGGGGAGACTGGGTAGTGTGGTCTTGGATTCTCTACAGGTTGGTGGCATTATCTAGCTCCCCCAGCTAGAATGCTGTGAAGACCCTTTGATCTCCCTCCCCACCCCTACCTTGAAATCTAGTTAATCACTCAAGTACGGATTTTACTTTCCAAACTTTTTTCCAGGCTCTGCGTCTCTACCTCTTCCCCCATTATTATCTCTCTTACCTAATTAAGGTCCTTGTTTCTTGGCAAGTGCAGTGTGTTGCACTATTAACAATAGATTCCCCTGGTCACAGTATCTCTAGTCTTCATCCCCTGATAATTATCCTCCACTTTGCTGCCACAGTCATCTCTATCTGCGAATTCAGTCAGATCACTACTTCTAAAGCTCTGTAGGCACCTATAGCAGTGGTTAATCTTGTGCAGGATTCAAATCTCTTGATAATCTGATGCAACTTATAGACACTTAGCTCCAAAAACATTCATAAGAGCATATTTGCATTTCTTGGGCTTTTTTGGGATCACCTTGAAGGTCTTTCATAAATCTAGAATTGTGAGGATCTGTAGACCATCTTGGTTCTTTTTCTCATGCCATCTCATTTGCTTAGAGTGCTCGTCCTGCCATTCCACTCTTGCATCCTTTAAGGTTCAGCTCAGATCTTTCTTTCAAAAAGCATCTCCTCCCCCACCTCCAAAAAAACTGGATTAGATGCACTTCCTCTCTGCTCTCATAACATGCTTGTTATACTCTTCAGTACCTTAAGAATCTTGCTCAGTAGTGATAACTGCAGGTTGGGAACTAATTCATTTTGGGTCTGCAGTGTACAACCTGTCTAAAGTAGGCATTCACTTCATGCTTATTAAATAAGTGAGTAAAGTCAGGATTTTTCAAGATTTTAGCAGCTTTTTCTCTGAGTAAAATATTTACTATTTTTTGGCCTCTCTGGAAATAAATTTGAAGATAATAAGCTGTGAGGATTTTAACCAAATGTATACTTTTCTATATTTTCTTAATTTTGGAAAAGTTAATTAAGGTGTCTTCCAGATCTAAAATTATAATTTTACGTATGAGCATCTTCACAAATAAAATAACGGAAGACTTTTCATATTTATAGATCCTCTGGTATAGCAAATTATCTGATTTTTGAAGTCTGTCCATTTCCTTAAAATCTCCTTGTTTATCTAGTTTAGACTAATGTCTGGGCTAAGTCGTGTTTTCCTTTTTGGGAAAGGGAATAGAAAATTTTCCAACTGGTCTTTAAAAAGACTAGTTTTGGAAATATTTAAACCTTTTTATCAGTATATTTTTACTTATCAGTGATATCTCATGTTTATCAATATACTGAGAATGGACATAGAATGTTAAAGAACTAGAGAGAGAGATGACTTCTTAGGGATCTATAATGATTTTTGTCTTTAGTACTAGGAATTTATTTGGTTCAGCAAATAATATTGGCAGTTTATTTTAGTGCATATTTTGCTCTGTTTTACCCATATCCTCAAATAATACTCCCACTTGTTGAATACATATACTCTTGACTTGTAAACCCTTCATTGTGAAGAGCATGTTTAATAGGTGCTACAGAAACATGGCATAGTGCTCTGATCGATACTGAAGGAGAAACAGCTAGTGTTGCTTGTAAAAACAGGTAACTTTACTGTTCTTGCACAATAGTAATGAGAAAAAATAGTGGTTGAATAGCGTGTTTGGTTTTGTATAGTTTGTGTCAAAAATGGAATGGGCAAATATTTTGATGGATAGGCTTTTGTCTAAGTTATTTTTAAAAATTAGGACATTTGGTCTGATAATGGCAGAGAATTACAGAAATTAGGACTGGCCCAGAAAATTCAGAACAGTCACCATGGCCTAAAATAACTGCTATGACGTAGCCACCTCCTTTTTAAAGTGTTTTGAACTGCCTAGTGTATAAACTTCAGGCACTTCTTGACTTGTAAATGCTAATTCACTGCTTCACAGACTCTTCATGATGTGCTGCTAAATTTTGATCAGTGCTTAAAATTTTTGCTTCTTCCAAGTATTCATACTGTTACTACAATACCTGTTAGAACTTCGAACCGAATGAGCTTTGCTGGGCAGGTATGGCATGCATAGCAAAGCTTAGTTTTAGGCTTGCATCAAAGAAAGATGCAGTTTGGAAATTTGCTGTAGTGAATAGAGAGCATAAGCAAATTAGTAAAAAGTCTTTTAGTAAAAGTAAACAGTATGATGCTTCTGTAGAAAATTATACTACAGCAGTAACTATTTTAGATATTTTTAGTATTGGTTTAGTTCTTTGTATATTCATACAAGTCCTAAACATTTCCCATCCCCTTTGCTAAATAGTTTGAAACTTCACAACATACTGGTTTATGTACAAGATCTAAAAGTTAAAATGTGTTTTTTACCTCACTTCCTTTCCTCCAGCCCCTCAAAGCAAACATTTGGGACTTAATCATGAATAACTTGATTACTTTACTCCAACTGTGGCTGTTAGCAGGTTTTGCTTAGGACTGGGTGTTCCAGTAGGAGAGTATAGCCAATTTAGAATATTTTGGTCTGACAGAGCAAGAATGTGGGGGTGGGCTTAGAGTTATAAGTATGCAGTATAAGTGCAGTGTGAAAGTATGAAGTATAAGTATGCAGTATAAAAGTATGCAGTATAAGTATGCAGTATAAGTATACAGTGTAAGTATGCAGTATAAAAGTATGAAGTATAAGTATGCAGTATAAGTATGCAGTGTAAGTATGAGGTATAAGTATGCAGTATGAGTAAGCAGTATAAGTATGCAGTATAAAACTATGCAGTATAAATATGCAGTATAAAAGTATGCAGTATAAGTATACAGTGTAAGTATGCAGTATAAAAGTATGAAGTATAAGTATGCAGTGTAAGTATGCAGTGTAAGTATGAGGTATAAGTATGAAGTATAAGTATGCAGTATGAGTATGCAGTATAAGTATGCAGTATAAAAGTATGAAGTATAAGTATGCAGTATAAGTATGAAGTATGAGTATAAGTATGCAGTAAGTATAAGTATGAAGTATAAGTATGCAGTATAAGTATGAGTATGCAGTATAAGTATGCAGTAAGTATAAGTATGAAGTATAAATATGCAGTATAAGTGTGCAGTATAAGTATGCAGTAAGTATAAGTATGAAGTATAAGTATGCAGTATAAGTATGAAGTATGAGTATGCAGTATAAGTATGCAGTAAGTATAAGTATGAAGTATAAGTATGCAGTTGAGGCTCTGGGAAGTGATAGGGATGCTGCCAAGGGTCAGTTGGAAATGCAATGGAAATTCTCCACTTTCTGCGCTTCATTCTGTCGTGATCTTGTACTCCAGATTTGCAGTTATCTGTAATGTTTCACTATTGCGAAATACTGAAGTGTCCCGGAATTCTAGTGTTTCGGTTCTTTCAGTTGACTTCTCATACCTGGAAGCAGCACGAAAATTCTTAGATAGATTATGTGATCTGGTTTAGTTTCAGAGAATTGGGATTGTTATATGCATGACCCCATGTGTTCAGGACTCAGAATGAAACCTGTTATTTTTGTAATTTAGCCCTACCCATTGTGGGGTTAAATGGAGATGTGGGATTGCTTCAGGAATCTCACCACCATTTAAAATATTCAATGAGAAATATTTTGCAGTCCTAACAGCTTTGTTTCCTACACCCTTTTTTCCCCTAATTCCTCCTTCTCTTCCTCTCCAAGCATATCAGTCCTCCCAGCATGTATCTTTTCCATGTTTTTCCCAGGCTCATATATTCATGGATCTGTATATATGTATCTCATTATTTTATAGTAATGACTTGTATTTAATATTTTGTGCCAAAGAAAGTAATGAATCTTTAACACTTAAATAAGGTCAGCATTGTCAGTTATCTTTTCTACTAGAAATGTCTAAGCACGTTTTTTTGCTGGAAAACAATTGTTACTTCAGTTATCTACGAAGTTATTGAGCAAGGTGCTGAGAGAATAGACACCTAGTCACTCTGTGAGTAAAGTCCTGAAGTTCTTAATTAGAAACATTCGTAGTACTTACTGCTTTCTAGTTTAAGAAGGCATGGTGACTTGCCCAAGGACACACGCTTAATAACTAGCATAGGCAGCATTCCAAATCTAGATCACACTCCTTTATTTTTTCTGTTGATATCACATGTTATTTTATAGGAAATTACCATAGCTTTAGTGATGCTAAAATGAACTGTAATGAGTACTTATAAGATTGCTAAGAGGGAAGATTATAAACATTAAGAATTTTGAGTTCAGGAATTTTACCTGATGGATAGTATTTATGATCCTAAAGAGATACGTCATTTTGAAAATTGATTGGGAAATTATATACTTGGTTATTCCTGTAGTTTGAAGCACATTTTTTATTAGGGTCCTAATTTTATCATTAGTTAGATTTAATTAACTTTGTTGACCTAAACTATTTGACTCAATGTTTGCCAAGAGTTTTACATATTTATTATTTTATTTATTTTTATTTTTGGCTGCATTGGGTCTTCGTTTCTGTGTGTGGGCTTTCTCTAGTTGCGTCGAGCAGGGGCTTCTCTTCTTTGTGGTGCACTGGCTTCTCATTGCAGTGGCTTCTCGTGGTGGGAGCACAGGCTTTAGGTGTGCTGGCTTCAGTGGTTGCGGCACGTGGGCTTCAGTAGTTGTGTCTCATGAGTTCAGTAGTTGCGCACATGCTTTGTTGCTCTGTGGCATGTGGGATCTTCCCGGACCAGGGCTCAAACCTGCACTGGCAGTCGGATTCTTAACCACTGAGCCACCAGGGGAGTCCCTTAAATAATTCTTAATCCATGTCTTCAGCTATATTTGAAAAGATAACATGATATGTGATACATATTCTTTAAATGAAATTCTGCTGATCCTCAGGATGTTTCTTTTTTTTTTTTATGATAACAGTGGCTTGCAGCAAGCTAAGCTGTTCACTCACTCCTTTCCTCTCAATATTTGGGATTGTCAATACTTCAGTCTCAATATGTAATGATTACTAACAAATTAGTGTATTTCATAGTGCTTTTTAAAAAGTTACTGATAATGATTTGTTGTCTTTGGTCTGATGGCTTTAAAAAGTAAATAGAATTTAATATTAATGTTTTCCATCTATTACAGGAGTCAGAAATACCATCAGAGGAGGGGTACTGTGACTTTAATAGTAGGCCAAATGAGAACTCTTATTGCTATCAACTTCTTCGACAACTAAATGAACAGAGGAAGAAGGGTATTCTTTGTGATGTCAGCATTGTGGTGAGCGGAAAAATCTTTAAAGCTCATAAGAACATCCTGGTTGCAGGCAGCCGTTTCTTTAAGACTTTATATTGCTTTTCAAACAAAGAAAGCCCTAACCAAAACAATACTACCCATTTAGATATTGCTGCAGTTCAAGGTTTTTCAGTCATCTTGGACTTCTTGTATTCTGGTAACCTGGTGCTCACAAGCCAAAATGCCATTGAAGTAATGACAGTGGCCAGCTATCTTCAAATGAGTGAAGTTGTTCAAACTTGTCGAAATTTCATTAAAGATGCCTTAAATATAAGCATTAAATCAGAAGCTCCAGAGTCTGTAGTTGTGGACTATAATAATAGAAAACCAGTTAACAGAGATGGCCTGTCTTCATCACGGGATCAAAAAATTGCCAGTTTTTGGGCAACACGGAATCTTACCAATTTGGCAAGTAATGTAAAAATTGAAAATGATGGTTGTAACGTCGACGAGGGCCAAATAGAAAACTACCAAATGAATGACAGTAGTTGGGTCCAGGATGGTTCACCTGAATTGACAGAAAATGAGTCTCAAGGTCAAACAAAAGTGTTTATTTGGAATAATATGGGCTCCCAGGGAATTCAAGAGACTGGCAAAACAAGGAGGAAAACCCAAGCTACGAAGAGATTTATTTATAATATACCACCTAATAATGAAACAAATTTAGAAGATTGCTCAGTGATGCAGCCACCTGTTGCCTATCCAGAAGAAGATTTGTCATTCATCAAGGAAGAACCAGGTAAATATTGTATATACAGAGGTATTTCAGTTTTCATTCTTATTCTGGTTGGATATAATCTTGTGTGTATTCTTAAAGTATTTTTTTCATTATAAAAAGAATACATATAAGTAAGACTAAAATTTGAGTCTTTATAATAAAAGGGAGAAAATCACTCAAACAAGCACATATTATATCTTACATAATCTTATACTAAATGTAAGATTTGGCGTGTCTTAGTTTTTTCTCTAAGCATGTAGATGTGAGTTTCTCAAAGGTTGTGTTAAATATAGGAATTTGCCCATATTTTATGGAATGTGGACACCATGTATAGTTCTTTGACTTTGCTGATCTTTAGCCTCTGATCACTTTTTGTACCCAGTACTGGAAAAGGTAAAATCTTCTGGTTGTAATGTGTGATCCGTTTGTCATTTCAGGACATTTTTGAGATCTAGTTAACATTCTTTACTCTCAATTTTCTTCGTAAACATATAATTGTTTTATAGAAGTTTGCAAATGTTAATGGGATTATTCTACTTTGTTTAGAGTTACTGTTCTGTGCTCCGCATAAATCTTTCAGAAGCTGGAATATTTTAAGTTTGTCCCACTGTTACCTCATTTTCATTCTCATTTACATTAGTTAAGTAAGAGAGAGGCCTCTGAGACCTTTCTCTTCAATATATTCCCAAAGGAATATATATAAGAACCTCAACATATCACATTTGTAGTGTAGGTTTTTAAAAAAATGGAGTGAGTGGGGGACCATTGTTGAAGAGTGAAAATAGATTTTGAAACTTTTCTTTACGTTTAATTTGATTGTCTGTGTTTAACTTATTTGAAGAAGTAGCCCAGTGGGTTTGAGATTTTCCTATGTGGACTTTTCTACCACTGTCGTATTTAGTGCTTGTGTTGCTTCAGAGCTCTATAACTGTTCAGTGTCTGAGTTACGTGATGGTGATCATCTGGGAATGGAGTACTTTCTGTTAAAGAGAATCGTTGTTAGTTCCCAAAGGGCAAAATGCCATAATCCTGTGAAATGGTTCCTCTGGCTGTTTAGGCTTGGGTTTAATTTTCATTGGTAGAAATTTTTAATCATGTGAAAATCAGTATGCATGTGTAATGAATACTATTTGCTGATCTTTCCCCTCCTACTTATCAAGTCTTTAGCAATAAAACCCCAGAGGTAGTTTCTTTAAAGTATTAATGGTAAGTAGACTTTCTTAGCAGCACTTTATATTTTGTCTTAATTTTTAATGTAGAAGACCTTGAAGCAGTTCTCAGAATTAGAGCTACGTTGTCTTTTTCTGCATGAATTAATCATTTAGTAGTATGGTGGGAAACCTGTAGTGTTTTTTTTTAATTTATATAGATAACACGCAATATAAGGAGTTAGCAGATTTTTTTGTATAGTAGTTGATTGACAAAACTAATTAGAGCTAACCCCATTCTTAAAATTAATGCCACACATAATTGGAGTGATTCAAAGAGAAGAAAAGCAGTAATTTGAACCACAGTGCATACTTTCAAAAATAACATTGCTAGTGATTATCTTAGCAAGCACCCCTAGCTGTATCAATGGACTAGGTCTATCATAAATTAATTTTTGGTAGTCTAGTATGCTTTTAACTTATCTCTAATATCTTATAAATGAAAATTCTGTTATGTCGTTGATATCACATTAGTATCTGATGAGCCTTGCTTAACTCACAAGTTTGGTTGTATCAGTGATGTGCTACATTCCAACTGTTAAAACTTTTCACAACTTTTTAGTGCCTCTGAATCCACCTTCATTCAGTGGCAGAAAATGGGTCCTGTAAGAGCTAGAACATAATATGATACAGAGCCAGAGGCTGGCAAATTTTTACTGTAAAGGGCCAAGCAGTAAATATTTTTGGGTTCGTTGGTCATAAAGTCAGTTACTTGAGTCTGTCATTGTAGCATGAAAGCATTCACAGACAGTATGTAAACAAATGAACATGGGTGTGTTCTAGTGTTGCCAACTTTTGGTATAGAGCAGTGGGTCTTAATCATGGCTGCATGTTGGCATTAATTGGGAACTTTACAGGCCACCATGATTCTTGGATCTCTCTGCTAGGGATATAGATTTAATTGGTCTGGGATGTGGCCTGGTTGTTGAAACTTTTATAAACTCTGCAGGTGATTCTGTTGTGAACCAAGGTTGAAATCTGCTGATGTAGAGGAAAGCCCAAATTGAATCAGGATTGGGAAGTGAGCTCTGCCACTTATATGTTACCATAATCAAATTAAGCTAAACTCATGCCCTCGGTTTCCTCTTCTTTAGAATATGCTATTTATTTTATAGGGTTATTATGAAAAATGACAAATATAAAAACATAGCTCGCATGGTCATCTTAGTCCCCCTTACAGACTATTGAGATTATTTAAAATCAGTTTTCCAGTGCAGTGTACTTTCTACCAAATTCTAGATAGGTGGTCTTATTATAGCCTCAGCCTGACCTTTTGTTTTAATACTTAGAATACTTTTTGAAGCAGCCTGTTCCAGGGTTAAAATGAATATCATTATTAGGAAGTTACTTTATATTCAGCTAAAATTTGCTTCTCTTTAACTCCTAATTCTGCCATTTTTAGTAGTATAATCTGAGCCTAACCTCTAATCTCTAATCAACCTGATAACCCTTCAGATATTAACATTTGAAAAATTCCCCTGAAGTCCCCTTCTTCTGGGCTAAGTGCTGTACCTCCCACCTTGTGAATGCCAAACCCTTTTACACCCTTCTTAACAGCCATAGACAGTTTGTTTCACCCTGAAATTTTGATGCACAGAATTGACTAGAACTCTCCAGGCAAATTCTGACCAGTAAAGAACACAGTGGGTCTGTATTTACCAAGGTTAAGGCCTTTCTCAAGGTCATTCAGTTAGTAAAAATATAGGCAGGTTCCATGTTTAGGACTGTCTGGCATTAGAAGCTTGGCAGTTAATAAACTAGTGACCCAGTCTTAAAAAATGAGGCCCATTTTAAAACTTGTAACATTTTAATGAATTCCACATTAATGGTTATACTTCTTTTCATTTTCACTTATTGAAAAAATAGTGAAATTTTTCGGTGAAATAAATGCTTTTAAACGTACTTAAAATTCTATACCTAAACATGTGAAAAGTCGTGGTGAATTATCCATTTAGTCTATAAGCAGTGCTTGGCATATTTGGATTTGTGGGTCTCTTGTAGGAACTGTGACTTCCCAGATTCTTAAGCCTACTATTTGTAAATCACAGCTCTAAATACTGTTGTCTTCTTGTCATATAATGTTGAAGGTGGTGTTTGGATGCCTCATAAAGAAATATAATTGAGATACTGAGATAGGAAGGTTTATCAGGGATTGTATTCAGATGGTATTTTTTTTAATCTTAAAGAAGCTAGTATACCTATTATTTGACTCACTACTGGGATTCCCTTCAAATCATTTTTGATAATATGAAGATATTTGGAAGTGGAACTCCAGAAAAGTTAGAAACTTCTGTCTTTTTTACTGTCTTATTGGGGTTTATTGGATAATTAAAACTGTTAGGAAAAACAGTTCTGGGTAATAAAATAGGAAAAAAAGGAGTCATTTAATGAGTTCCTTTGATAATGTAAAAATTTCAAAACCTCATCTTCCTGATTTACAGCCAGAAAACAAGTTTCAGCCAAATAAATAAAGTACATGTAAATCTTAAGATTAGAAATTAAATTGTAGGGGCAAAAATAACTAATGCCTACATTATTTTACACAGTGTGTTCATCTGTACTGTTAGAACAAGTCAGGTATGTTAATCCCATCTTTGATCTACTCTGGACTCATGGAACATTGGGTTTTCTGAATCTGTATTTTTGTATTATTTGTGCCAGTCACACTGGCAAGTTGCCCCATTGTAAATAACTGTACTCTGTACGTAATACATTTTATATCTGCATGCAATACATACCTCATTTTGAACAAAGATTTTGAATGACTGACAAGAAACAAATTATCAAAATACAAATAAAATATAGCAATAAAGAAGTGTGCTAGCCAAGGGTGTTAATATGGTTAGCCTAATTAAAATTGCTTTTTGTTGGTTCTAAGATGATAAGAAACCCTTCAAAGTGAGGAAACGTACCAGTTCTGTGGGATGACAAACTTTTCTGGTACTGAATTCTGAAAGGAATTTCTCCAGTGGGGTTTTGTATAGTTGACACTAAGTAGTATAATTGGCAATTTCCTCAAAAGCATTTTCTAGTAAATGCAACAGTAGATTATAGAATTAATTTTTATCTAATAAAAGCTGGTAAAATTTCATCTAGATAATTGAATTTTTCATGATGCCGTACAAATACTCAGACGCAAGGTGGTTTTAGTTGATCAAAGGATATAATTTAGCGTTCTTTTAAACAATCTAAAAGTTCCTTTCTCTCATCTGTACTTTGGATAGGAAAACAGCTTTGTGGCATTTGTGAATTTTTATTAATTCCTACAAGTAGAGTTGAATTGAGGTTTAAGCTTTAACATCTTTAATTTGTGTAATTGTCTATTGGTTAAAAAGCATTTAATTCGAGTATTTAGAAAACAACTTTGAGAAAAGAATGCTCAAATTATATATCTTTAAGATATCCTAATGAGTCATACTTGAAGTAGTGAATTACCAGCAGTTACGCCCTTCTATATTTGGGGTGATAATTGATACGTGGCATCACTTTCAGATGTTGCAGAATCTTGAAATGCTTTCTTAAATGATCTTTTTTTTTAAAATTTAAACATTTTTACAACTTTGAAAATTGGCCATCTGATTTGAGATTTTCCAATATTTTGGCCATGCCATATAAAGTTACTGTATGAACTACTTAAAATGTTTCCACTTAACTTGGCTTGAGTTTATCACACATAATATCTCTAATTAGAAGGAAAGAAAATTTCATAATTATGAAATCTTGGAGGCTATAAATCAAAGCTTTTAAAAATCATTTTGGCAACAAAACCTGATAATCAATTGGCAGCAAAACCGCCTATTTATATTTTTTACTTATTTCCTAAAATGTGAATATCCATATGTTTTGTTGCAGAAATACCGTTTTGATTACAGGTTGCTACCCTACATCCACTGGGGGTGTTGTAGTTATTACTTGCCTAAAATCTGAAAATTTATGCATTGTACATCTTAACCCAAGTGTTTTACATAACAGGTTTATGGACCTGGATTAGTTCGTTCTTCTTAAGGGATTCCAGATGTACTGCTCTACGTTACAGGCATCCTTTTGGTTGAGTGTGTTACAAAGGATGAACTACAAGTGATTTAAGGTCATTTTTCTCTAGAAACTGTTACATTTGGGTATTAAATGGTAGTTTGAAGGCCTGAGGCTCATTTTAAAAAATGAATGTCCACCACTAGCTAATGGACTGCAAAATATACTAATATATGACTCCTCAATATTTAATCTTAAAAGGATGATAATAGGTAACTATATGGTAATAGGAGTATTCTGCCATGTTTTTTCCTTCTCCTTTACTTTCCTCTGCCTTGTGTTCCTTTCCCTTCCCTGTCTGCCGTATCTGATCCAAGAGATGGCTACACTAATGATCATTCTCTTCAAGTTATAAGCCTTAAAGAAATAGAATTTGTGTGGCCAGACTAAAGCTGTGTGTTGAAGAAGCCTTGTGTGGATCAGTTATAAAAGCATTTTTGTGACTTCTATCTGTTGATGGTATTAAGTTGTCTAAACCCACCCTGTAAGTGTCAACCCCTGAAAATTTTTGTAAGACTAAATTTTTTATTTCTGATATAATATTTTGGGGTGACCAAAATATTATATTATATTATATTCTGGGGTTTAATATTCTGGGGTGACCAGAAATTTTATCTTATAACCACATATTATTACTTTTCTGGGACTCCAAACTTTCCACATCATAAGAGGAAATTTGGTAATAAAATTTTTATTTAAATCCGCAAGAAACTGAGCAACAGGTCAGGTCATATTGCTGTCAAGATTGAGAACTTGTTCACAGTAGGATGGCTGTGGGGTAGAAACATACCAGTGCAGTGTGATAAATGTTAAAATCAGAAGTATGGCAGAGGGTGCAATGGGGGAGGTTCCTGACTGCTCATAAGAGTTGGAGAAAGCTTCATGGATTTGGATCTTGTATTATATAGGAGTTTGCCAGGAGAGGGTGCAAGGTGGCAAGAAATTGGAGTAAGTGGGTGAAAGAATAGAAAGGGCAGTGTCATAGGGGTAGATGAGGTTGGGTCAAACGTTAGGGCCAGATTGTAATTCTCTGTTTGACATGGTAATAAATTGTGAATTTTATTTTACGGACTCTGAGGCAGTGAGAGGTTTTAAATTAGAGATCCGAGCTGTATATATTTGCCTTTAACACAAAGGCATTTGGAGGGTGTTGTTCATGAATTGGAGTGGGGAGTGTCCCAGGGAGACCTGTTAAGGCCCAGTCATGAAAGAAATAACAGCCTTGTTTGAATAGAAGCGAAGAAGAAACAGTAGAGCCTAGTCTGTCATTTGAATCATCGAGTTTGGGGGTAAAGGGAAACTGCTATTTGTTGAGTCTCTAGGCTGCTATAGAACTGTCAAGGGTGCTTTGTATAATTCATTTGCAACTGAATTTACTCTCCACTGAAAGGGAAAAAAAACTCGAACACAGTGAATGAAGAGAAAAAAATCTATAACTGTTTATGAAAAAAAATCAGATTTAGTTTTCTGAAACCGTCTTCAGGGAAGAGAAATTTGTTGCTAGTATACATTTACATGAAAACAAAAGTTGAATAGACCTTACTGAGTTTTTGTAGGATGGAGTTGTAGTTATTTCTAGAACCTTGATTTCTGATGTCCTCTCTCATATTTCATTCTTTTAAAGAATATTTGTGTTTTAAGAAAATCTGGATTAGTCTGCACCTGCCTTATGTTTGGAATTTTGGGAACCAAAAGCAAACGGTCAGGGAGACCTCCTTCCCAACCTAGCTTTGTTTAGCACTTACAGGCAGGTGCTGTACGAAGCACCAGATGCTTTGGAAGTGATGCTAGCCCAGTGTGGTCCAAGAGAAACCTATAGCCACATGCACCAAGATTAAACTCATTTAAGGACATCATGATTTATGTTGCACTTTATAATTAATGCAATATTTTTATTTACTAATGTTATTTTTCATAGCAACTTTGTGAAGTGGGTAAATATTGCTACTCTTTCCTTGTGAAGAAAATCAAGTTATGATTGTTATAAATTTGGGAGAAGGTAGAGACTGAGATTTACACCATTCTTTTTTCATCTCATTCTCTTTGCATTGCTTGGTAATCAGGTTTTTAAAAAACCCATGAATAAGATGTCATTTTTTTAAAGAATGCAATTCATGGTTAATCAGAGAAGTATAAAAAAGTGCATTCTAAGGAGGAAGTTGCTTTGAAGATAGACAAAAATGTATTAGTTAAAGAACAATGACAGCTAATAACTAGGTACACTTAAAATTTTGGAGGTGCTTTTATTAAAGAGGTTAATAAAGTGAAGGCTGGTTTGGCACAGAGCGTAGGTAGTTTTGTTTTTGCGCATTTAGCAGTAGGTATCAAGTATCACTAGGAAAGTAAGTTTAAGATGTTTATACTTCTGCACTCTCATTTCCAGCATTGCAGATTGTACTTTTTTTTTTTAATTGCCTGGTTAGTGCCAGGTTTGGTGCTCCTGTTGTCAGGAGGCAGTGTAATATAGTTAACAAACAGTGCAGCACTCTGCACTAGCTTTAGTTTCCTCTTAAAGGTTGAGGATAAGAATATTCGTAACTATATAAATATGTAGTGAAATTTAAATGAGATTGCATGTACAAAAGGACTTTATAAAACCTGTTTTTTTTTTCTCTTAGGGAAGAGGTCAGCTATTATCTGTTCACTGAAGAAAATACGTTTGTAAAAATAGAAGAAATTGCACGTGGCTTAGCATTTAGCTCTGATTATTTGAATGGTATTACATAGTGTACATTTACTTCCTATTATCTTATAAAACTAATGTTTTAATAGCTCTTCAAAAAAGGTCTTTCGTTGTTTGCAAAGAGGTCTCAGCCCTTTTTGCTAAGTTTACATTAAGAGAAAGATTTCCATAGGAAGGTTATGAATGTCACAAAAGCAAAGTATATTAGAGTTTATTTTTTAATCCTATATTTTTTTGAGAAAAAGATGATGACCAAGAGTTCCTGGTGAAGCAGAATATATATTTTTTTAATTAATTTATTTATTTATGGCTGCATTGGGTCTTCATTGCAGCATGTGAGTTTCTCATTGCGGTGGCTTCTCTTGTTGCAGAGCACAGGCTCTAGGCACGCGGGCTTCAGTAGTTGTGGCTCACGGGCTCTAGAGCACAGGCTCAGTAGTTGTGATGCATGGGCTTAGTTGCTCCAGGACATGTGGGATCTTCCCGGACCAGGGCTCGAACCCGTGTCCCCTGCATTGGCAGGTGGAATCTTAACCACTGCGCCATCAGGGAAGTCCCAGAATATATTCTTGTATCAAATGATTGGTTGGTTTCCTGGCTTCTGTCTTACTCACATCAACTCAGCTGATTAAAAATAAGTTGCTAGGTGGGTTGGCTGATTTCAAATAAGGTACAGCAGTGATATGATGTACTGATTCCTAAGTTAAGCGTGGTTTTTGAAAGCTGTTGTCAACCTGGACAAGCTCATCTATTTTAAGATTTATTTTTGGTATCAAGAACCAAGTAGTTGGTACCTTTCAAATGGGTTTTAACATCTGTAGTATGGATATGATTTTGTTATTGTACACAGAAAGAATACATTTGCCATCTATTAAGGTTTTAGGTTGACGTATTCTCTATTAGTGTCCATGTAGCATTAAAGATCACAAATTAAATCCTAATACTTGAAAGCCTTGAACAAATCACTATAGAATATTACGTAAATAGAAACACTCTGTATTTACAAACCTGCTTGGCAGAATTTTAAGAAGTGCCCTCAGAACAGACTGTACACTTTAGAATAAGATGCTGGGGAAAGGGACATTTTTTAAATAGTGATTTAAATTTTACTTTTTGATTATTGAAATACATTTAACTTTTCATAGGAAAGCAAAGCCACTAAATTTCAATTAATTAATTTTCAGTTATTCAATGTTTTAGTGTTATTATATACCAGAAAACTGAGAATTTTTTTTTTTTTTTTTGCTGTGCCACGTGGCTTTCAGGATCTTAGTTCACTGACCAGAGATTAAACCCAAGCCATGGCAGTGAAATTGCTGGATCCTAACTATTGGACTGCCAGGGAACTCCAGAGAAATTTTTCTTCATAAGTCTAAATTAGTAACACAGGTTGTAAAGGGCAGACTACTCAAGCCAACATTTAACAACATCTGTTGAAAAGCCTTTTATTTGTCATGCATTATGATAAATACTGGGAAAATAAAATCTAGGTAGTATCCCTGCTCTCAAGGAACAGGAAAGGAGTCTGTGTCTATTTACTGTTCCTTCTGACTTCCAACCCATTTACTGTAGGCAGTAACCTCACGTTCTACTATTCTAAGTTACAGAGAAAATAAAAGCCAGTAGACATTTAGTCTTTAAGTGCCTGTCTTCAAACTTCTCTCTGTATATACTGATTGTCTTAATGCTTCTGGATCCCAGACTCCTTAGGAATCTTAACAAAATTGATAATTCCTTCTTTTTGCAGTATTTCTTCAGTGTCTTCTCCCTTTCTTGGTGACTTATTCCTTTTAGTATTTAAACATGTTTGTTTATTCCATCTTAAAAAAAAACCCAGACTCTTACCCTATATCTCACTCTTGCCCTTTACAGCCACATTTCTCAGATTGTCTGTACTGTATCTCTAATTCGTCTTCCATTCACAGCACAGGCCACTCTCACTCTTTCTACTTGCCAGCTGATCCACCAGTACCACTCTAAGATCACCAGGTGACCTCCAAGGTACTCAGTATTTATTGAATGAAATGAAAGTAACGCATACTTTAGTCTCCATCTTGAATTCTTGGTAGTATAGGATGGTGACACCAAAGATGAGTCTTGAATGGGAGGTAGAGGAGAGATTGCCTATTATAAGTGGCATTTGAAAAATGTCTTCTGAGACTTTAATTTGAGGAGTAGATAGTACCAGTGGGATGATGCTAGATTCATAAATAGAAACCTATTAGGACCTTGTATTCTAAATTAAGGAGTTTGAAGATTATCCTAAAAACTGGTGAATTGATTTTAAGTAAAGGAGCACCATGTTTTATGTTGTCGAAAGATCTTTCTGGCAATGTTGTGGGAAATGAAGAGTGAACACTGACTGTATTTTGCAGCAAGGAGACCAAGAAACTGTTGAAGTAATTCTCTGATTAATCCAGGAGAATAATGATGAGTGCCTGGATTAAGGCAGCAGTAGAGAAAAAGAAGAGATGGAACAGATTCAAGGGAAATAACAGATTGGAACCAAGAGTACTATCTCATTAGTATGCCCTTTATGCTGCTTTTCCATATTTCAGGATTAACTCTTAGGAATTACCTCTTCTCTGAAGTCTTCCTTTACTAATCTAGTATTAATTGGTCTTTTCCACTTCTGAACCAGTACAGAAACAATGTTTTATACATTTAGTGCTTAATACTAGCAGTAGCAGCTATCTTTTGGGTATCAGACACCATAACTGTAACACTTGGCTTGCATTAACTAATTAAATTTCTTTATCAAATCTCTGATATAGGTAGATGCATATGAGGAAACTGAGGCACATGCTTGTACAAATGGAGCCAGGCTCTAAAGCTCATTCTTAATCCAGTGTGCTGGTGTTCCTGTGGAGTGTGCACTTGTTCCTGTGGTTGAAAAGCATGTCTTATGTATGCTTTTGTGCCTTGTAGCGTTAAGCACATAGTAGCTATTCAGTACTTGCAGATATCCTCTGTTTAGTCTGCATAAGAAACAATTCCAAGAAGAGAGTGGTGTTCTGGGTGATGGCTATTGTGTGGTTGTAAATAACAGATGATTCTGTGTCTCCTTTTCAGATCTGGATGGTGCTCTACTCTCAGGGCCAGATTGTGATAGGAATGTGAATACAAATTTATTGGCTGAAGCCGGCTCCAGTCAAGATGGAGGTGATGCTGGTAGGTACAATAGAATTTAAGCAGGAGTACCTTTAAGAGGATTTGAAGATTGGGAGGTATTTGTGTATGTGTTTATTAACGACCTACTGCAGTTTCTTTTCCTTAAAGGAAAATATTAGGTATAAACACTTTCAGTCTTCGGCAGCTATGTTGATTGTAGAATTTAGAAGCCTGGTAAATACAAATGGATAGGTATTTCTTGTTTGTTTGAGGGAGTCATTTATTTAGAGTTGTTAAAACTTGTGGCTTGTGGCTTTCTGCTAGTGTATAGATGGAATAAGAATGGTAACTATCAGAATGGTTGACTAATGTATTTTAATTAGCTTTGATGTAAAATAATAGTGTGGTTGTTGATGACTATAGAAAACGTTAATTCTAAATAGTGATATTTATAACAACTACTTTGGGGGAAGTGCACATGAATACAAAGAATCCATGAATATTCCAAAGAATAATATAGGTAAATTAAAAAGGGAGAAAGCTTTCTTAACAGAAGAATTCCAAGCTAATAAACATAGAAGAATGATAGAATTGGAAAAACACCTATTTTTCAGTGTCCATGGGAAATAATTCAAGGTCATCATTGGATAGTAAGCCACCATTGATGGGCTTATCCCATGATGACTGGGATAAGTTTGTTGTAATAGCATTTTGTTGTAAGTTTGTTGTAATAGCATTTTACAGTTTTGTTGTAATAGCATTTTCGCGTGGTCTCAGTATCATACCACAGGTTACTTTTATTCCCAAAGGAGAAAAGATACCTCTACAATAAAGAGATCTGATGAACATGATCATAGCCAAGTGATTAAATTTAGTATGCCTCCTGGTATGATGCACTAGCTGGCACCATCACCTATGTCTTATAGTATACTTGCCAGAATGTTTCATTCGACTTTAATCATGAGGAGAAAAAAAGACAAATCTCTCCAAATCCAGCATTATGTCAATCTTTTATTATATCATTGATCCAAAAAAGAAAACAATGAAGAGGCATTTGGGGGATAGTTGGAAAGGTGAATATGTAGTCTGGGTTAAATGATAGTCTTAACAATTTTTAAAATTCTTGGATGTGATAAAGGCACTATGGTTTATATAGGAGGAAGTTCTAAAAGATGCATGCTGTGTTTAGGGGTGAAGTGATGAAGCATAGAAGTTGTTTTCAAATAGTACACAAAGGTATGTATATGTATACATAGAGCGAAAGCACATGTGACAAAACTAACATTTGTTGAAGATACATAAAAGGATATGGGATATTCAGTGATTCAGTTTCTAGCTTTGGAAATCTTTATAAACAATTGATGGGGACCGGGACAACTGTGCTTTTACTGAAAACTCTCCGGGGCTTTCGAATATACAGTGTGCACGGACCAAAATTAAGCCATAATTCTGAAGAAACTGCCTTAAGGTGGTTTTCTCCTAACTGTTGAAAAGAATTTACAAAGATTTTGAAGTTAGCAGTTTACAGATTAGATGCATTGAATTTTGAACACTTGTCTCTCGTACAGAAAATCACTAATAGTGCCAAGAGTACTTTATTGCACTTGCTTTCTTGTTTTAGAAATCTGGTTCAAGAATGGGTTTATTTAGTTTGGCATGTGAATTCAGATGTAAAATTTAAATTTGTGCACATAAACATATTCAGTGGAGGATGGTCCATATAATTTATTTCATTCTCAAAAAGCAAATCCTTGATTTAGAGTCCTTTCTCTTTAGGGGACATTCTAATCCATTAATGAGTATTTGGGGGAATTCCCTGGCGGTCCAGTGGTTAGGATTCTGTGCTTCCACTGCAGGGAGCATGGGTTTAATCCCTGGTCGGGGAACTAAGATATCCTGCAAGTTGCATGGTGCAGCCAAAAAAAAAAAAATAGTATTTTTGCAACTGAGATCCCTTGTGTTACGTTTTTGTTTTTGTTTTGTTTTGTTTTGTTTTTGCGGTACGCGGGCCTCTCACTGCTGTGGCCTCTCCCGCTGCGGAGCACAGGCTCTGGATGTGCAGGCCCAGCGGCCATGGCCCACGGGTCCAGCCGCTCCGCGGCATGCGGGATCCTCCCGGACCAGGGCATGAACCCAGTCCCCTGCATCGCCAGGCGGACTCCCAACCACTGCGCCACCAGGGAAGCCCCTGTGTTACGGTTTTGACGTCAAAAAAAAAAGTGCTTTCTTCTTACTTTGCCAGTATGGAATAATGTACCCAGAAGATTATTAAACAGTAAGCACAATTATAGAACTGAATAACCTTAATGATCCTTCAGTTTTATGAATTGCAAAGGAAATACCTTTTTCAGTTTTCAAATGGGTGTTTTAACAGATTGTTTGAACATTAAATGTATCCTTTGCAATCCAAAACAGTTACCTGAAGTTTGCTGTTTGTGTGTTTACTTTTACTGTATATTTGTTTTCTAAATTCTTTGGCACAATTTTCTTGGGTGGGCGGGTACTGCCGTGATACTAGTCAGTTGGTACTGCCAATTCTGGGTATTTAAATTTTGGTTTGTTTGGGTTGTGGCTTTCTTTTGTTTTTGAAGTCTCCTGTTCTTTATTTGTAACAATTGTATTTTAATTTTCTGCATCCCCTAACTCCAAAGTATCCTTTTTCTCCCTCCCACTCAAAGGCGCAATACCTTGGTTCAAGTTGCTCTTATACTTCCTAAAAGTAATTTGTACTGGTTATAAGAATCTGGAGAGATGAAAGAAGTTTGAGATGAGGCTTTCTTAATTTGAATTACCATTTTGTATTCCAGATATGGTTTTCTTATCTGGACCATGGATGCTTTTTATTGTATCTTACTGTAGGTCTAGAGAAACATTGCAAGTGTTAAAAATCTTCAATTCTGAATCTTGAGTTATCAATTCATCACTTGTTTTAGGGCTGCTCTCTTTATTCTTATGCAGTGAATAATATTTTGTTGGATATTAGCATATTTAACATGATTTATGAGGTTAGTTTTCCAAGTTTTTTGAGCAAGTAAAAAATAGTACATGTTAGCACTTTGCTAGATACATTTATTCAACAAATAATTGAATGGTGTATGTTTTGGACATTAGAAATACTGAGGTGATTAACAGGCACAGTCCTTGCTCTTAGAGCTTACTTTGTTTTGTACTGATTTGGACAAGAGCTATGAATCATAAAACTCAAACTTTATGTAGAAATGTGAAACTGAAAATTGATGGACTTTCACAGGCTACTACTCCCAACCTTATCTCTGTCACACACACATAGATATGGTGTCTCACTTTAGGATTCTGAAACTTTACCCCAAGCAGTATTACAGTTAAATTATATAATTATGGATTCAGAGGGCTTTCCTAACATTAAGAAAAAAGTGGGTGAAGGCATTCCAAGTACAAAACAATTACAATAGTAGTAATGAATTGCAATTTTTAAATACCTTAAGACCTTTTTGTATTGTTGGGTATTGATACTTTCAATTTTTCCTTAAGAGGGAAATCTTAAGTTCTTTTAATTTTTAAAAGAGGCAGTGTATCTGGCAGGTAGATACAGGAAATTGAATTCTTAGAAAACTCATTTGGCAAGCATTGTTTTATAAAATCGTGTATATGGGAGGAAAATTATTAAATTGCTGCACGAGTGTGCTGTGCATATATCCTAGAAAGCAGTGTTCTAGGCAGGGGAAGGAGTAAGTGCAAAGGCCTTAAAGTGGGAGCCAATTTATCATGGTGGAACAGCACAGAGGCCAGTATGATTGGAATAGAGTAACCAAGGGGGTGGTTTGGAAACAAGGGCTAGATCAGGTAAGGCTTTGTAGTATATTGGAAGTCTTTGGCTTGTACTATGAGTAAGATGGTTAGTACTTGCTCTGATTTAAAGTTTTGAAAGAATCTCTGATTGCTGTTTAGAATAAACTCTAGGAAGGCAGCACAGTGTGAGCTGGGAGACAAGCAGATGGCTATTGAAGATAATCCAGAGGCAGCAGTTGATGGTTGATTGGAATAGGATGGCAGTAGTTATGGGGGATTCTGGATATCTTCACATTGCCAGAGGATTCCTGGATCCGAGGAATTACATACATATTCAAGATGGAATTAAATGCAGAGGAGATGATTCCTACTTTAGCTTGTCTGAAGATCCCCAGGCACAAATTCCCTAAGGCTCATTGAGTCTACTTTCCAGACTTTTATTTATTTAAGGGTGACATTAGAGAGGTGTTGATGAACCCCCAGATTCCCCGTTACCTTGCACCAGTGCATCTGAAACAACAAACAAGGGTCTAATAATACAAGAACTTTACATTTGTAATTACCCTATATTTATATTCTTCATCCTTAGCCCATTTCTTCTCTACTGATAGGAGACGATCCCATTCCACAGCTGGGTTTCCCATTCCACAGCTGCTACTGGTCTTAAGTGATAGTATAGTTAGAAACAGCAGCTATTTAAAAGGGTAGTTTCATGTGGGCTCCACATACCATTAAATAGTATTTTTATTTTACTGATTTTTTTTTCTGTGGTTGAATTATATTTTAAACTTTAGTTTGTTTTCTATTCTAATAGCCTGCCAACCAGGATATTATAAATTGGGATAATAAGGTATGAGGCCATCTCAGTTTTAGACTAAAATATAGTTTTAATTCAGCTATTTTATATTAAGCTGTTCTATCATAAAATATAGATTTTTTTTAATCCTCATAAGAGACAAATCTTAATTACCATCATTACATCAGGATCACTTTTCAATTGTTTTAGGTCCTTCACATGATTTCAAGTATGGCCTGATGCCTGGCCCTTCAAGCGATTTCAAGTATGGATTGCTACCAGGTACTTCAAATGATTTCAAGTATGGATTGATACCAGGTGCTTCTAACGATTTCAAGTATGGATTATTGCCTGAATCTTGGCCAAAACAAGAAACTTGGGAAAATGGCAAGTATTAGTCAAACATCTATAGAATTTAATACTTTTTATCAATTAAAAGCTTCCACATTCTGGGTTCTAAAAAACTCAGATAGTAGTAGCCCTATAATGATCCCTGTTCTCAAGAATAGACAAGCTTTTGATAGCAATTTTCTGTTTAATATATAATAAGTGCTTTTTTTGTTTGTTTTTTAATTCTCAAAGGTGAATCATCTCTAATCATGAACAAGTTAAAATGCCCTCATTGTAGCTATGTAGCCAAATACAGACGAACACTAAAAAGGCATTTGCTCATTCATACGGGAGTCAGATCATTTAGCTGTGATATTTGTGGGAAACTGTTTACTCGCAGAGAACATGTAAAAAGACATTCCCTGGTAAGTAACTTTAAATGTAAATGATCTTTGAGATAAACTATATTTGTGTCAGTGAAGCTTAAGATATTTTAACACTATTACCTGCAAATTTAAGGAAGGTAGATTATTAAGTAAATTGCTTTAAACAGTGAATGTGATTTATGAACCAGTACTGAACTTCATACAGAAAGATGATGTATTTACTCATTGTTAAATGGGAGGTTTAATTTGAATGGTTCAAATGTATTATATTGTCTGTACTATCCTTACATTGGATTTTTCCCCCTTCAATTAGGTGCATAAAAAGGATAAAAAATACAAATGTATGGTGTGTAAGAAGATCTTCATGTTAGCAGCCAGTGTTGGAATAAGACATGGATCTCGACGCTATGGTGTTTGTGTAGACTGTGCAGATAAATCACAACCAGGAGGGCAAGAAGGTGTAGATCAGGGACAGGATACAGATTTCCCTCGGGATGAAGAATATGAGGGGAACGGAGGTGGAGAAGCTGATGAAGAGCTGGCTGATGATGGAGAAGATCAGAATGATGCATCTCGATGGGATGAGTCCGGAGATGTTTGTATGTCTCTAGATGACTAACTGACCTACTATACTCCTCAAGGATGCTGCATTTGGACATAATATGAATCAACAATTTGAACTGTTGAACTTGAAGGCTTGCAAAATATGGTACATGCTGGATGGTAGTTATGTTGCTGTGAAAACTGTAGGGTCAAAGCCTTATAGCAAAAAAAATTTTTTTTTATATTTGCACAGGACTGTACAGCAGACAACCTTGTGGTTGGATTACATGGAGTCCACACATCTTCAGTCAGTTATCAAAGTAAAAATATTTTTTATTTATAGGATATACAGTAACTATTTGGGTCCTATGGAAATATAGTACCTGTTCTTAAAAAAGCTTACATTCATGTGCCACTTTAACATGAATTAAGAAAATCCATTATTAAGAGTACAGTGACAGCTGACCTAATTACTCTGTCCATCAAACCACTCAGGCTAGTTTGTACTAGTAGAGTTTTGTTTCTATTTTTATTTTTATTAATTTTATTTTTTTTAATACAGATGTTCAGTGAGGGGCCTTTTCAACCCCATTGGTTCTACTTTTCTGTATTTTCCATTTTAATTTGCTTCATAACTTAAACCAAGTCTCTTCTAGTCTTAGCTATTATTTCTCAATTTTGTGCTGATGGGCATGTTTATACGAACTGGAGAGGTAATTTATTGGAATGAACTAACTGACTTCCTCCATTCCCCTTTTCCTTTTTGACATGAATTATACTACTTTACAAATGAAGAATGATGTTGCAAAGTACCATGGTGAGGTTGACAAATACCACTAAAATGATTATGATTTAGAAGTAACTTTCTCCTGCTGCTCTAATCTGATAAATGGTTACTATATGACGTTTTCTGACAAGGCATTCGGTTTTGGGTATCTGTTACTTTGGCACTACTCTTGTTTGCTTCTTTTTATTTTTGCCAGTGTACTATACCTCAGTCCTATTTGAAAAGACAAATCTAATCGAAAGAAAAGTCATAGATAAAATGATTTGTTTTATAATTTATCCTTCATGTCCAGTTTTGGTTAGCTTGTTATGCAATATAAGTGAAATATCAGGTTTTTACTCCTGTGCCCTTTTTATCATTAAAATTAACACAAAAAGTGCATTCTCTTTTGTTTCATACTTACTGGGGTATTCAGTGTTTGAAATTATGATAGATAATTTAGTTAATTTATTTTTCATTTCCTCGAAGTCACTACATTTTGATATATATATATATAGTCTTTCTAGTAGTCACCATGATTCAACAATCTGCAAAAATCTTACAAATAAAGCATTGAGAGGCTTTACAATTTTTATTCTGTTAACTAAATTCTTCAGGGTACAAGGGGGTGATGTGTTAAGTTGAAATTGCCAGACTTGTTTAGCCTGATGACAGATGAATTAGCTGATTGACTCACAGCAGCATTTCACGTAATTGATATTAACATGCACAACATTTATCAGGAACATATTGTATATTATATAAGATTGAGGGATATCATATTTTCAGCTTTCTTTTAAATAGAAATTGAGTATATTTTCCTATTTTATATCAGGTAACTAAATTATGCTAGTCGTGTGGAGAAAATTGCAAAGTACACTTTGGCAGACATAATCCTTTTGGTGCTCCATCCCATCAAAGTTGAAAAGATGATAGGTTTTTTAAGAGACAGGCTTTCTTACTGTCTCTGATTTCAGTAGAAAAATGGTTTAATGTTAGACACTGATGCTTCTGCTTGGATAAATCAAAGAAAGATACAGTACAGTTACATGGTTAGATCCATCATTTGTCACCTAAACTTTATCATAGTTTCTACAAAACTGAAAAACCGACATGGATAGTTTTGGTTTGACTTTTGTTTAAGACTGAAGAGTACATCTTTTTCTCAATGTTCTAGACAAATGAGTAAAATGTAATTCTGGTTGGGTCCAAAGTAGACGTTAGTTGGGCAAAGATACTATGAATGGAAAAGTATTTTAAACGTAAAATGTTCTGCTTTGTGAATATGTAAGTATAGTATAAAGATTTCTTTCATCCCATTTATCCCTCTCCTTTAAAATAAACCATAGTTTACAATTGGTAGATCTGTCTATATATAAATATATATTAAAGAGAAAAGATATATATCTAAAAATCACCTAAGTCTGCTTTATTAGATTCACTTAAGTGAACTACAGTTCACTTATTGCATAGAAACTGGACTTGGCTTTACATTCTTAATGTACTTTTACTTTTCCTTAAGATATGAACTTACTCTCTTTAAACTGAATTTTCTTTTACTACTTAAATCATTTATGTATATCTGGTAAATTATGACCAAATTTTTGTTAGATTGCATACAGTAAATTGAAATACACTCTTGGTACACTACGGGATTGTTGTGCTTTTGTTTTGGTTTTAGTTGGAAACAAGGTTTGATGTAGATGGCTTGTTACTGTTAATTTAAAATATTCTATAATTATTGTCCATTACCTTTTATGTTGTGTTGTGACAGATTTGGCTATATTTTTAGTCAACTGAAATATACTTTAAGAGTTTGTTTTTAGAAAGGTAATCCAAAGGAAAAATGTTTATACTCTTGAATATATTAGCCTCAGCCTATATAAAAATTTCATCTTTAAAGTAAACATTTTACCAGAAACAGAATTGACAGATTTTTCTACTTGCTGACTGCCTAACTTATTTTGTTTCATGATCTCGAGGGGACTGCCTTCTCCCTTCCAGATCTTTTTAAAAAAAATAGTTTAGTACTAAGGTATACTACTGGATGTTTCTATTTTTTTAAGTATATTCTTTTTCTGACTTACAGTACAATTTCAGGAAGTTGATAGATACTAAGAACTTATGATTGGTCTCAGAGAGGTAACAATGGAACACTCAAAATTTTGTCTGTGGAGCCCTGGCGGAATTATGTGTTACGCATTTGCTGAATTTTTCTCTTGTAACTTATATTTTAAATGAAAAATATTTTAGAGCTTTTATTTAATGAAGAGGAAGAGTATAAACTGTTCATTTCCTATTCATTTTGTAGTAACAGACCCTCATAAATCAAGATCATGTATTCTTTCTTACGAGTCTCAGAGACAGTTACTTCATACGGTCCCTGATTTTTCATTGTTATTGGCCCTCATTTTTCATATTCACTAGATACTTTGCTAAATTTTAACGCCATAGCAATTAAGAGCTAAAATAAAAACATTATAGGAAGGGGAAACTGAACAGTAATGAGTAGCTTTGAAATTTGGGGGGAAAACATGAGCTGGTTTTGGTAGAGCCATCCTAATGAAGGAAGAGTGTTAATTCATGTAAAGCGCTTAGAACACTGCCTGGTGCATAATAGGGGCATGACACATCTTAGTTGTTTAATAATACATGGAAAACCAAGACGAAAAGAAGTGGGGAAAGGGGTGGAGAATAGGGAGAAAATAGGGAATGAAAAGATCGGGGCTTAGAAATTTGTAGTAATACAATGTGCTGTAAAAGGCCTGAAGATGACTGGAGTAGTATAATAGGGGAAAGTGTGATGGAAGATGGGTCTTAAAAATCATAAAATTTAAAACCAGTAAGTTTTATTTATGTTTTTAGGATGTTAACGTAGGATGAAAAAGTTACTTTTCTGAATAATTCCAAAAGCTAGCATTTTTTTTAGTGCCTGCACATGCCATGCGCTTTACATTATCTTATCAAATTCCCTATAAGTAGGTGCTATTGTCTCCATTTTATAGAAGAGGAAAGGCTCCATTGAAATTTGCTTAATTTAATTTGACTCATGTAACACAGTTACTAAGTGGTAGAGCTGGATTTGGACCAGGTCTGATTCTGAAGCCCATGCTCTTTTTAGGGGGCTCTATTGCCCCAACTTTTGTAGGATTTTAGCTCTTGTAAAGGGGTCTGTCTGTGGAGACATCTTTTCCCTGTTAAACAGCTATGTTAGCAATTTGAATGTCTAATCCTTCCTCCCCCAAATATCCTTAATACTTTTTCCTCCTAGTACAGCAATTGTTGTATCACATGATTATAAACAAGATACCCAACCTCAGTGTAGCACATGCTGTTAATTGGCTATAGCATTTTCATTTTTAAAAGGATGATTTTTAACTGAAGAACTAGATGTGAACCCCAGTTTTTGTGCCGTTCAGTCACCCGGATCCTTAAACTTATCTATGGTACATAATATACATGCTTAGAACTAACAGGTGTTTTTTCTTAGTCACTTTAGGATTTTAAATGGAAAGGTTTTTTTTTTCTTGCTGTATCCCTACTTTTCAAGTGAAGTTGAACTGTTCAAGGTAGTTTAAAACGTATTAGGGATAAGCACACTTTAAAAGATGTTTTCTAGCTCTGAATTTTATGACATTGGGTACTTAAAATTTGGAATATGCTGGCTATTGAGAACAAAATTTTGGGTTTAGGAGAGGGATGGTTGAGGCCATTATGAAATGGGAGAATCAGCATTTTAAACACTGTAAACATAAAAGAACACTTTCTTCTGCCTGCTGTTTGTAAAAGCTCTTTGGGAAGATCTTTTACGAAGACCAATTTTTTAATGTAATTTACCTACCTAGTATAAGTGTCCTAAGACATGTATGTAAACTTCCACAACTGTTTTGTCTGTGTATTTAGAAAATACACAAGAATCTTTATCAAACCTAAAAATATAAACTTGTGAGCACTGAACTGCTTCTGGCTTTGTGAATTTTGTTGACTCTGACATTTAATTCAGATTTCCTTGCTTTTAACATATACTAACTTAGACTAATTGGGGTCGGGAACACCTTTGTAAAATTTGATTTATGTATAATTCAGATACCTCTGGACTTAAGGTTTACAAGTTTGACTTGCAGAATATTAAGGGTTTTTTGGTTTGTCTCCTTTTATGTGAAGTGCATTAAAAGACCCAAACTACCTCCTAGTAATGCTTGGAGAGCTGCTTTAATTAATAGCAGTGATTTGTAATCCGCATATTGTCTTTCATCTTTAGTAACTTTTTTGGAATTCTCTACAGGTTGTAGAAAACATTGAAATACTCCTCCTGAAATGTACATACTTTTGGAAATGGGTTGAAAAGCAAAGGTGAACTACTTCATCTCATATTTGCTGCATACTAGTGGATTAATGGATTATAAGTAAATATATAAATTTCAAGTCTTTGAAACTTTTTAATAATACAGAAAAAACATACTTTTAAAAGGTTTTTGTGGTGGTGGTATTAGTAATAGCTCAAAGGAAATCATAGAATAACTAGATATCCAGACTTTTAATTATTAAAGAAATGAGTTTTGATTTAGTTTGGAAAACAGTGAATTACTGGATGGGATGCCTGTATTGCATATAATTCTTAGTATCTTTAAACTTTTAAAAGAACTGTCATGTGGCAGAATTAGATATATTCTATTGGTTTATATAGATAGACTCTCTACGGTTCCAAGGGATTAGGATTGGAACTGCTCAGAGTGCTCAAGGTTAAAAAGCAGTTTTTAATAAATAAAGATGCAGTGGGGGCTTCCCTGGTGGCGCAGTGGTTGAGAGTCTGCCTGCTGATGCAGGGGACACGGGTTCATGCCCCGGTCCGGGAAGATCCCACGTGGAGCGGAGCGGCTGGGCCCGTGAGCCATGGCTGTTGAGCCTGCGCTTCCAGAGCCTGTGCTCCGCAAAGGGAGAGGCCACAACAGTGAGAGGCCCGCGTACCGCAAAAAAAAAAAAAAAAAAAAAGCAGTGGGATTACTCCCGGAAAAAACTAACCCCTCACCACTGGAGATGTCCTAAATAAAATGAAAGATTACCTGAGAAGCATTTTGGCTAAGGCAGTATTGACCAAAAAATTCTATTTCAAGGTGGATTTTTTTGTTGTAATTTGTTTTGACCATTGTAGTTACCAACTTTTTGTTTTGCTTAGAATGTTGATAAAATTTTGTGTAAATATCTCATGAAGGATATTTTGACACCAACATGAGCACAGTTGAAACTTAGAAAATCATGTTTATGGAAAAAATTGTTACTTGAGCTTTTTTCTTTTTCACTACAAGTCATCACAGACCAATGTTTGGAACCTGGTGTAGGAAATTCAGTTATTGGATCTATCTATATAGTTAGATAAGAAAATTAGAGGTCCTTCAGATCTTAGTCTATGTCCTAAGTGACTTTTGAACTAAGGGAAATTTAAAAATGGACTACAGGAAATCTGTTCAGTTAATTAAAGTGAATAAAAGATAGGCTCCATAGTTGCATGGTGCCTTACGTGCTATTAATACTACCTTCTGAATGTTTTTTCTTTTTTCCAGTAGGATCAGTTTGGCAATAAGAAAATACTAATTTTCCACGCATCATTAGGTCTGTTCTAGAGTCTTAGTGAAAGACATGCAAAAGACAGCCTTCTTGACACATGTCCCAACAGCTGTTGAGAGGACAATATATAAAGATTTAGGAGATAATTAATACAGAATTGATTCCCAAAGAGGGAACTATAAGGACTTTGCAGTTAAGTTTAGACCAGGGCTCCTCAGCTTTCATTTCAGTTATCTTCCCCATAACAAACTCATTCAATAAGTATTTAACATTTGGGAAAACTTCCACATTAGAGACTACAAATTATATTCAGATAAAATTCCTGGCACATAGTCTGAGCTCTGAATTATTTCTAAGTGAATGATTATTTAAAGACCTCAACATTTTTAAGGCTTTTGCCTGCTAGTATCTCGTGGCTTGTAGCTCTCAAGCTAATTTTGTTTAGAAGTAGTTTGTGTTGTGCCATGCACAGGGATCACACTGAGCCCTCGGGGCCCTTTATCCCAACACCACCATAGGTGTCCATACCCAAAGGCACAATGACCAAACCCAACCTTTGGCTAATACTACCATAGACATCTCAATGCAAGTAGTCTTCTGTGATTCTTTTTTAACCTACACCATCTCCATAACAAGTGGCAAGATTAAGTATGAGCCACTTGCTGCAAAATTTTAATGACTGGCATAGCCACCACTAACATCTAAATGTCTAATATTCAGTGTATATAAGGAAGATGTGAAAAAACTAGGAAGAAAACCCTACTGGAGTTTATTCCTTCATGTAGTGTAGACTGCAACAGTGCATCAATAAAGATATTTGGATCTGATGTTTTAGTTTACTGATAGGAATTTTTGGTATTTGTGAAGAGGAACGTTGGGTGTTGCATTTATATTTTACCATATGAAAGACAAATGTGTGTTTATCTGTACCATGTTCTTATGTCATCCACTTGGATTTTGGCAGCACCTAGATTCCTAAACTGAGCTGGTGGTATTTACATAAGAGACATGAGTGGTTCTCCAAAGCAAGTTTGCCACACTAAATTTTCAAGTAATTGCCACTTAAAACAATTAGCTCATTCCAAAGAATGGCAATTACAGGAATTGGATCAGTGTCCGAGAGTTACTAACCCAGGGTCTTATACTTCTCATCTATGGCAAAGGAAATGAGAAGAAATTATTTTAAGAATTACTTTAGTTCTAGGTACACAACTAGAGTTTTATATATATATAGGTATAGTTTTTCTTTGATTTGCTTCCTTAAAAGATCTTATTATTGGGCTTCCCTGGTGGCGCAGTGGTTGAGAGTCCGCCTGCCGACGCAGGGGACACGGGTTCGTGCCCCGGTCCGGGAGGATCCCACGTGCCGCGGAGCGGCTAGGCCCGTGAGCCATGGCCGCTGAGATTTTATTATTTCATAGGCTTAAGGGTGTTTATTAGAATCCTACCTTAGACTTCAGGCAGTTATTTTTGAGCCATTAATCATCCTGAACTTTTGCCCTATTTGTGCCTTCTGAAGGTCGCTGACTCTTTAGCACCGTAGTCTATTTGCTGGCCCTTCTTTGTTACTACTTGGTGACTTACGCGACACTCAAAATGTAAGTTCCCATTTCAGTCAATGGACTCTTTTCCTCTTTGGTCATACATGTATTTGGCAGATGTACTGAACACCAATTTGTGAGAAAAGTTACCTGTGATGGATAATGGGATCACAGTGTATATTCAGTTCTCTATTCTACAAGACATTTGGGATGGGAAAAGATGCAAAGTTAGACAATCAGGGAACTTTACCAAAGAAGCCTTTCATTTCAGCAATTTAAGAAAGTTAGTGATTGAGAGGTGTGGAGTGAAGATATAAAACAGTGCAGATTAAGTTAGTAATGCATACACAGCACTTTGCTTTGTCCCTCTTCAGTGTAATAAAGAGGAGAAAGAATACTTTCACCTTGAAAATTTATTACTTTCTAGGTGCCTCCCAATTCTCTCAGCTATACTGGACAAGTCTGTAGGATTAGACAATCTCTTGTTTTCTCGGAAGACCCATCTGTGTACTCAGGGAAACGGACACCTTAGTAGAGTCTACCTACTGTTTGGGGGACCTACATGATGAAGACTTTGACCTAGAGGTTTTGTATCCAGCAAAGCAGTTCAGTAAAATTGTAGGAACTTGGGGCTAATGTTCATTCCACATATTTTCTGAATAGGGAAAGAATATCACCTCTTCTCAAAGGCTGAAATCACAGGCTTCCGTAGTCCCCAGCCCCACCTCAAGTTATTCTTAATGAAAGTTATAAGATCTTTACTCAATATTTTTTGAATTTTATTTTATTTTTTATACAGCAGGTTTTTATTATCTATTTTATACATATCAGTGTATATAAATGTATATATGTCAATCAAAATCTCCCAATTCATCCTACCACCCCCCACCCCGCTTCCCCCCCTTGTTGATTCAATTTTGATGTGCTTTTTTTTTAGCATAGCATATTTATGCCTCACTAAAATTAATCTCTTAATATCAAAAACCTAGTCAATGTTCAAAATTCCAGTCATTCACGTTCCGTGTGTGTGTGGTGTATTTTACAGTTTGCTTTTCGGTCAGGAGTCTAATAATCTGTAATAGGAGTCAGCAAACCTTTTCTGTATAGGGCCAAACAGTAAATACTTGAATATATTCATTGAAGAATGATGTGCCTTCTTAACATCAGTGAATTATTTCCTTTCCAGAATTACAAATCCAGCAACAAGATTTAACACTTCGATGGCACCATTTTAGATACTACCTTGTCTGTGATTATGCAATAAGACCTTAACAGGAATTCAGTTAAATACCATACCCCAGTCCACAGAGTGTTCCCTCCCCCGAAACCCCAGTTGCTAAATGAGAAAGGATATGTCCAATTCAGAAATACATTCAGAGCTTGAAAGAGGAGACTTAACTTGCTGATAAAAATGTGTACCTTTCTAAATTAGACCCTTCTGTTGCCACTTAATCCTATCTTTATCCTCTGTTAAAAGATTCTTTTATATCAGACCTCAACCTTAGTTGAGTACTATGACTTTGACTTTCCATAGCCTTTAGAATGTAAACTATTTTGGGAGATTTTCATTAATATCTGCACTTACAAAAGGTGTCGGTAAATTGGACTTGTCAGTCTTCTTGGACACAGTTTGATAATGCTAAGCTTGTGAGTAACTGAGCCAAAGTATCTGCCCTGAAAAACACTTTCTATCACACTGAAGAAAATTCCCCTAACTAAAGACTATCAAACTGATTCAGAAGCCATGTCATTGTTTCAGACGCACATAATTCCCCATTGTAAGTCCCGTTGAGGACGATCTTCGTTGTGTGGCTCAGACTCTTGTAATAGTAGACCCGAGTACATGGCAAATGAACCAAATACTGAGCGCAATTCTTCTGAGTCAAAATTTCTATTAAAACATAATTTCAACATTGACCTAAAATAATTCCAACAGTTTTTCCTTATAATTAAGGTTAAAATTAATCAAAACAGATGGTCTGATTTTAAGAGATTTAGAAAAAGATTGGTACCTCTTCTATCTTACGTGGTAACTGTCCCATCAGAAGTGTCAAATATATCCAGAAAGGACATACGATGGAACTCTGAGAATACAGCAGGTTCCTATCTGGGCATCCCATTCACTCCTCAACCCACTGCAACCTAGACTGTGACTTAAAAATTTAAAACTACCCTCTTAAAGGCCACGATCCTCACCTCTGCAGCATTTGCTACTGTGACTGAATGACTGATTTCCTTCACACAGCCCTCCCCTGGACCCTGTAAACATTGGTGTTCTTTTAATTCTTCGCAGGGCACTCTCCCAGTGTTCTTTCCCTTCATGTTCTTAGTCTCAAATGATCACAATGACTTGGCTGACCTCTCTTCAGTGTTCACAAAGATTTGTAGAAATGACACCATGCATTGTTGTTTGATGCACAGAGGATTTTCGATCACATCCTAATTTGGGTCACTGTTCTTTAATTTTTCATGGATGACCTCGGGGGTCTTTAGATGTACGTTTTTGGTGTATGAAGTCTCATCATGAGCATAGCAAAGTCACCTTTAGAAAAATTATAACCTTGATTTTTCTGAAGCTATTTAATGCATGCCAGCCATGTAAACACTATTTGATGAGGTGATGTCTAGTAGACTTTATCATGTCATATCAACATGTATGTATCTCTGTTAACTATACAGACTAATAAAATCTTCGAATTGAAGGAACCTGAGAAAAACCACACCTGTTTATCCAGCCTCTGCTTGAACTCATCCCATCAGTTCATCAGTTCATTTCCAGCTCACGTAGCAGCCATATTAGGTTGAGATCCATCTTATTAGTTCTTCTCTAGACTGAGTTGAGTTGAAGTCTCCTTATTCCACCTCCCAACGCCACATGGATTCACATCCTTTCACATAATGGTCTATGCAACTGTGGGAACTTGAAAGGGGTGTACACTATATTTGAGGAGTACTTAGGGCCTTAAATTTTTTCCATTGCTAGAAAACTGTTTTCATTCCTGTAAGTATTAATATTATGTCAGAAATCCATAGTGTTCACTCTTTTCCAGTTTAATGTTTCTCTCTTCATTTTAAAGCTAAGAATCAAATATTTAATATGAATAACCAGTGCTCAAAACAACATTTTAAAGAAAAGCACCCAGAAATATTTCTTGTAAAGTAGAATATTAATTTGTTGGCACTGGTATATAACACTTAACATAAGATTAAACTTGCTTCTCCAAGATAAGATTAAGTTTGCAGCTTGATATAAAAACTTAAACGTTGCTTAATCCTAGGCTTTCAAGAGTTTCATAATTAATTGATTTCTTAATGCAGTACAGTTTTAACATGTATAAATTTAATGATTGAACTCCCTTTAGAAAATGTATTACGAGGAAGATGTGAGTTATTTTTTCCTTTATTTGCATTTCAGATCATATTCTAAAAGAAGTGATAAATACTTCATTTTTATTAAATTCTTATAAAACTTCAGGTCCTTCAGCCCCAAGCCATCCCTCTCCTTAAGCAGCAGGATAGGTTTATAATTATGACTACTTTGTTATTTTTATACTTAGTTTGAAAAAGATTATGAGTACAGTCCTGGTGCGTTTATGTCACCAAGATGGAAGAATGAGAATATTGTCTTCATTAGGTAGCCAGTTTAAGTCCTAAACATTATTGAGTATTCATTGGCATAATATTTCTTCTCAATGTTTGAACTCTAAAATTATGAGTCAGGAAATTCCATAAAAATAGTTACCCCAAAATGCATTTTTGTGAGGTTTACTGCATGCTGTTTGAAAGTTACCACCATATCCTTCATCTTTGTTTCAGCACAAAATCCAAGAACGTGAGCTGAGAATCCGAGGACATTTTGCCTGTGTAGGTGATGAATTTCATTGCAATTTTAGCCATTTACGAATATGAGAGGGAAAAAGGGGGATGTTTTTACTCTTTAAGCATTTATAACTCACTGACATCGTGCCAGTTTGTTATAACTTTTATATTTAATGTGAGCAATTTCTTTATAGTATCATTGTGACTCTAACCTGCTAGACCTCAGAATGGCTATTTTTTGGGAAACTAAGCTTAAATGATGCAGATGTAATATTATTTGCAAGCAAAAAATGAATAAATTTGCATTAGCTGGTTTGCCACTGTAAAAGTCCATTTTCTGCATATATAATGGAAATGAAGTGACTTGAAAAATCAGATTTGAGAATGTTTTCAATATATCATCCTGTTATTAACGTCCTGCATTTTAATAGAATCTTTTTTCTTATATTCCCACCTTTATTAACATAATTTGTCGTTGGAGATGATTAATGAGGCAACTGCAAAGGCAAAATCTGACATTTTGTATATTCTAAGAAAGACTGTCAATTTATTTTTTAGCCATATGTACACACAGAAAGCAAAACTTAATCATGCCATTAAAGAAAAATTGTAAGCAATTGAAACTGTACTATGTAATTGAGTCCCATCATAATAATTTAAGTATGTTCAAAGTATTTTCATTGTGGGATTAATAGTTAGAGTGTGGCACATATTTGAGGCCTTTTATATTTGAGTTTCAGAGTTGAAAGCTTTCCAAAGTTTCTAAAAAGTAAAGTTATAACACATTTATGTGGCTTTCTCATTTATGGTCATTAGAGAAGGGACTTACATAAGTCTTATGAGGCAAAGTATATTGAAAAGAGTATTCCTCAAGCAAAAGTCTTCATGATCTGTAGATGTGATATAGAAAGGTTTCAGAATAAACTATAGAATTTCATATGAACTTCACTTGTTTGAGCAAGTAAATTTGGTAAATAATTAAAGAATGTTTTCCTTTAATGTATCCAGTCCATTTGGTATATTAGGTAATTATTATCATTTAGATCATGTCTATTTCTTTAGCTCTATTAGAGACCCTTTGTTCTTTCTTTAGTAAACAGTGATCTAAATTACCATATATGCTGTTGTATTCCACAGTGACTAATTAGCATAAGCTATTCAAACACACCAAGACATTTCTATTTTAAAATACATCCTTGAAGAGAAAGTATACTTTATAGGATAATTGCTAGTCACAGTATTCATTTTTTATAAATCTAATTAACTTATTTACAACGTGAGTTTTTAAAGTGAGCATTTTGTTTGCACATTTCTTTTCCCTGTTTGCATTGGTGCTTGACAGGTATTCCATACATTCTCCACTCACTCTTTTGAGTTCCTACTTTAGCCCCTTTGCTACCTTCATCTGATCTTTGGCTGACTCTTGGAAGTTACTCTTTTGTAGCTAAATTCTTTTAACTAAATCTAGCCATGTCTTACGATATAAATATGAAACCGAGGATCCAGTTCATCCTTGAAATCACTGAAAGTGAATTTTAATCCTATTCTATATGCCGAAAATAATCTCAATTAAATATTTCTTATTCTAATGGTAACCATGTAAATTTACTGCCTGATTCTTAATACCTCACCACCAGGAACAGTTTCTTTCTAGTGAATTCCTCTCTGCCTTAAATTCGGCCATTTTGCCCTGACTATGACCTTTCTTATTTAAGCCTAACTGGCTAACAAATGCAGAGCAAACCTCAAAAGAGGAGCATTGTTTTCACTTCTAAATAACCTTCTTCAGGGATTTTCAAACTATGCTCTGGGATCCTAGGAGTTCTTTGAAGATGCCTCTGAGTGGAGTTAGCTGATGCAGAGTAGGTAGGGCCCTTGGGCCTTCAGCCAGAGCTCTACAACAGCTTCACTTTTATCTACTTGTTTATGCTTTCAGGGCCCAGTACTTTAAAAAAAAATGTTTAAACCACGGACTTGATTTCAAAACATTCATGGATGATAATATTAATAATAACAATAGTAGCTTTAGTTTATAGAGTGCTTATCATGTGCCAGACCCTAAGTATTTTCTAACATTAATCTATTAATCCTTAAAACAACCCTGTAAGATTAAGCATTTTTATTATTCCTATTTACAAATGAGGACACTGAGACTTAAGGAGATCAAATAACTTGCCCAAGTGATCACAGCTACTAAGCGACAGACTCTGGTTCAAATCTGGGTGCGCCAATTAATGTCTTAAGTGAGGAATGGTAAATACAAGGTAAGTGTGCCACCACCCTGTGCTCCCACGCTTAAGGCAGACAGAGCTAATGGCTGAAAACAGTGTTTCTCACTGATCACCAACACAGCCTTAGAATCCTTCTCCATAAGGTGCTATGGGCAGTCACTCCTAATCCACTGGTGTTGGCATTCAAGACGAGACCCATCTTCTTACCCTACTTTAAGATGAGATGAGATATCTGTGACCTCACACTTCTGATCAGGAACTCTCCCCTGAGTCTAAAAGTGTTGCCAATTGCTGGTTTGGATATTGGTAGTAGAAAAACACCAAATTATCTTTGATCCTAGATGTAATTTTTCACAGTGAAGCTAATTTTGATAAACAAAAATCCCTAACTGTACCATCCTCATTCTTGCCAACTTCTAATAGAGGCTATTTGTTTTTCTATTTATATGCTTGTAATTTGTATAAATTTATAAGTTGATAACTATAAACACTATATACAACACTCAAAATCAGGATAGTTAAGGTTTTTTAAGCTTCTCTTTGAGTGCCTGCTGGAAGAAAGACCTAAAGTAATTTATATTCTTAACCTAATATGTTAGATGTGGGGTGGAGGTGGTGAGGAAGAGGGTGGAGGACTTATGTTTGAGGCAAAGTCCGCCAGTTTCCGTATTGTAGAGTGGAGAATTCAGTCGTTTGGATACCCATCAATATTTCCACTACCAGCATACCCTGCCCAGGAATGTCGTAGCTACAGGGCTGGGTGGATGCCCAAACATTTAAAAAAGAAACACACGTGCCCAACCCCCAGCTGATTTTTCAGTTGTTCTCGCCAGGAGGTAACCAGTAGTTGCTGTGCTGTGCCCTATCTTACCAGGGGAAGCTATGTGCAATTAAACTTTTTCCTTTTACGTTTTTAAAATGACTCATAGTACTTCCTGCTCAAGACACATCGAAGTGGTCCAAGACTATATTTAGGAACTTGCTATGAAATTACCTGTCAGTTCCAACCAATTTTTTCAATACAGTATATATATATGGAGAGTTAGTAGCAAGTAATTTATAATTTTCAATGCACAAAAAACTTGTCATTTTTTGTTGTTAACCGTTATTGAAATCTAGATTTCCTTAAATGGATAGACATCCCTTCTGTGAAATTATTACACATTAGTGTATTGGAATGGTCTTCATGTGACGATTATCGTGGAACCCATTAAATCCTTGTTCATAAAAATATTTGAATATGTCTTAAAATGTTCTCTACATAAATAAAAATTTCTCCCTAAAAGCTATTTCTGATACATTCTCTTTCCAATTATTTGTAAAACTAGAAATTGCTGGCGAGTGAATCACAGTGAGTGGGTTCAGTGACACTTGGGTAGTGCTACTAACTAGGAAGTTATTCTACGGTTGCAGTGTACGGTGAGCTCCACATGCCTTTTTTCTCCTGGTTTTTACTTTTGTCAGATGAGAGAATAGCCAGTTGTAAGTTGTCCTATTCCTAGGTGATCAGGGCTTGCTAAAAAAAAAAAAAAAAAAGACAACCAAAGCCGTTGATTCAATTCCATGAAAGAGTTTTAGTTAGTATTAGTAGCCCACATGAAGTAGAGATAGAAAAACTGACCTAAGAACTGTGTGATACTAAGATAAGATGTACAGAAATGTAGAAAGCATTATCATGCTTTTCTATAATGTAGAAAGCATTATAAAAAAACATTATAATTAAGACTGGAAATGATACCAGGGTTATATTCAATGGTGATTGGTAGCAGTTAAGGTTTGGTGAGAAAGGTTAGTTATGTGTGTTTCTTTGCAAAACTTTTTCCCCTTGATATTTCTAACTCACTGTGTATGAAAGCATCTAAGCCTAAACATTAAAAGTTAAACTTTTTTAAAAAAGTAAACAAACAAACTGCCACTGCAGTTACCTGATGCTACCACATACTAACTGCATGAACAATATTCCACAGAAATAAAAAAATCCTTTTGAATGTTAATTTACAAACATATGGATCAATGGCAAATACCATGAGCTATAAACTGAATATAGTTCTTTTTATCCTTAATGATTTAATAGAAGAATGGTTATGATCTAGGCTTAATATGAATACTAAAAACTCTATACCACTTTACCAACTGAAATTAAAATACTGTAAGATCAGAATACTTTCATCTTGTAGACAAATAGAACACCGCCACTTTTTTGGGAAAAAAAATTATGCAGAAGAGTCATAGATAAAGTTCTTCTTTAAAAAGCTATTGTTAAAAAAACCTTTTTTTAAAACTTTCAATAAAATTTCTGGCCCATAATTTATTAGATAACTGTCATCAGTATAGTTCTATGATAATAACACTTGCCATCAAAATGTCATTTATATGGCAAACAAACATACAAAAATAAGTCAGTGTAACTAGCTTTCAAATAGAAATTAAAACATTCTAGAAAATGAATGATTTATTTTTAAAAATTATAATACCTTAAATTGGCAGGTATGAAGTAAGTTGAGATGATTGGGACTATTGGAAGATGCTCTCTGGAAAGCAACTAAGTAATATGTTTCAAGAGTCGTTTTAAAAACGTTCATGCCCCCAAAATGCACTCCCAGGAAACTAAGCCACAGCAGAGATGATTTTTAGACAAGTTTCTTTTTCAAAGTGTTATTTATAGGAGAGAAGAATTTTTTTTTAAAACCCTATATTTCCAAGAATGTAGGAATAAATAAATTATGGTAGATGCTCACTATTAATTATTAGTTAATTATTATTAACTATTATTACCCATTAATAACGCTTTCAAAGAACATTGGTAATATAATAGCATATCACCTTATCTAAATATTAAGAAATAAAGACACAAACTACAAACAATGGACAATGTGTCCAATTTTGTGTAAAAAATAAATAGACCAATATCTTAATCTTTAGGAAGTTTTTTTTATGTCTTACTATATTTTCCAAATTTTCTTTGATAAGCACGTATTTTAGTCAGAAAATTATATAATAAAAATTAAGAATCGAAGCATTTCTTATTATTTTAGGAAACAAACATCATTTCCATTTTACAATTTATGGAAATGGTGCTATTTAGTTGATTAGTTGGTTGATTCCTTCTCCTTTGCTTTATTTCTCTTTCCAAATAAACATACAGTATTTTTTCCTGATTATAAGAGTAATAATGTTGTTAGTTTAAGAAATATAAAAATATAGAAAAGTGTGAGTAAATAAAAAAAGACATGAAAATTACCCACAGTGTTACCAAATAAATGTTAACATTTATTGTATATTCTTCCAAATAATGTTTATGCAGATATGTCTATATCCTGGACTGGTTTTCAGGGACATATGCTGATAAATAACCATATCAGTTATTTACAAATGGCAACAGTCTGGTGGTTCCGTGTTCATACCTACAGGTGGCAAAATCTGTAGACTATCAACCTTTTCCAATCTCCAATCCATCAATCAATTGGTTGATCTATTTCTATATTTTTTAAAATGTGGTCATATTATGTACTCTGTTTATAATCTGCCCCTTTTTCATTTAAAAATGTAGTAACATCTTTTTATGTTAATAAACATATGGGTCTATATCATTTTAACAACTGCATTGTATTTGATTGTGTGCTTAGAAAGACCTTCTCCACTTCAAAATCATTAAAATATCCATCTACATTGCTTTCCGGGTCAGCTTATCTCAAGTTCGGTGGTCAGCAAACTTTTTCTGCAAAGGGTCAGATAGTAAATATTTTTGGTTTTGTGGGCCACGCAGAAGGTCTCTATCACAACTACTCAACTCTGCCATTGTAGCGGGAAAGCAGTCGTAGACAATACTTAAACTAATGAGTGTAGCTACGTTCCACTAAAATTTTATTTATGCACACTGAAATTTGATTTCATATAATTTTAATATGCCATGAAAAAATATTTTTTCAGCCATTTAAAAATGTAAAAGCTTTCTCCCTCCTCTTAGCTTGCCAGTCCTACAGAAACAGGTGGCCGGTCAGATGTGGGCTGCAGTCTTCTGTCTCCTTCTCTAGCTGAATGCTTCCCTTCACAGCTTTCATCTCCTGCTATGAAGTCTATCAGTGTCACACCTAAATTTCTTTCAATTAGACGCTAACCTTCTTGGAAAATGTTCTCTTGATGGAGAATCCCTAAGGAATAAAGCAAAAAATCATACCTCTGACTTAGCTTGCTGTTTCTGTCCCAAACCTAAAATCATAAAATTCAGAGGCCTTCATTTCTATTTTAGAATAACAACAATTTCACTTTTTCTAGAAACTGAACATGTTCACTGAATGCACTAGTATATTTGATAAATTCTATTTCTTCCTTTTCTTGTAAAAATTTCCCATTGCTTTTATACTTTTACTGAGACGAAATTGACTTGGTACTGAAGACTTTACCTTAGTGTTGTCCTGTGGAAGCCATACTCCTAAGCTTCATTATATATGCTCCTTTTTTATAGTTTGTTCCTTAATTGACTGCCACAAAGAAATATTGCATTTTAGTAGTGACCGTGTATTTAGAAATGTTTTGTTTGCCACGTACTCTCTCAAGGGCCTAATATACCTTATCTTATTTAATCATCATATAAACCTTTGTGTGGTAGGTATTTATGTCCATTTCACAGATTAAAAACTATGGGTCAGAAAGGTAAATAACCTGCCAGCCAGCAAGTGCAGGATCAGAATTTAAACCTACATTTGTGAGTCTTTCAAGCCACGAGTGCCCTTGAGCAGTGCTAGCCTGCATCCTTGTAATTTATTTGCCACCCTGATGAAGTATAATTTTTGGTGTTCGGTAAAAACCTTGTTAGAGTTATCTGATGTAGTTGCAAAGGCCTACCTCTACAAGATCCATATCTCCCACCCAGAAACAAGTTGGTTGGCCAATATGGTCAAAGGCTCAGAATAAATTAAGCCCAACAAACTTAATTACATTCAAAAAACCCCTCAGTGAAAAGTCTGTTTCTTTGTGATACAATAAACATACAAAAACTTTTAAACATTGTTTCATTTATCTGTTATCTTACCTTTTTGCTTTGTAGATTTTTAAATGTAAATGTATAGACCATTTTTTAACATAGTCAAATAAATCATTTTTATTTTCTTTATGGTTTCTACCTTCTCCAATTCAAATGTATTAAAGTAATCTCCTATTTTCCTTTCAGTATTTCTCTTAAAGTAAAGCAATCTCCAAGCTGTTTGTAAGATTGCCTGGAGATTTATTTACAAGAAATCTATGTCAGAGGATTTAAGTTTAGTATGCTTTTGCCTTCATTTCAGTCCCAACAATTCAGATAACAATTTTACAAGCACATTCTCTTCCCTGTTACAAGTCTTGATACCTGAATTTATCATGTTCAAAATTAACTTCACTTTTGAACAGATTCAGTTACCTTTGAAACCATGCTTCATGTTTATCAATTGCAGAGAAACCCATGAGCTGTGGAAGAGAGCCCCTTTTCCTAGAGATTAATCTCAGATTGCTATCTAAATTATTAGCTCCTATCTTAAATGATTTCTTAAATGGTCTCATTAGTTTCCCATAAGAGATTAAACTTAATTCAGAAGTTGTATAGCTTCTCTGTAGAACTGTGACACACAACGGATGATCCATATGTTGCTTGTGGAGGAACTGGCTAAAATTTCAATCTCTGAAAGATCCACGGAGTTCTTTAGCTATTCTCCTAATTGAGATTTATAGTCACCAGATGAGCTCTACTGGTTTGCATCTAGGAGTTGGCCGTTAGAACTTCATAGTGCCTTTTTGTTTTTTTTAAAATGATTTTTGATTCTGCAGAGTTCATCTGATTCTATACCCTTTGCCGTCTGCTCAAGGTGAAATACTACTGAGTAGCAGGTACGTTTAATTTCACTTACATTCCTCATTGTGTGTTTTCTAATTAGAAGTGCAAAGCCGTTAAGATTTTGAAGTGAGAAAAAAGCAGTATACATAACTGACAGAAGTTATGAATTTTGTGAAGCAGAAGAGAAGTATATATTCACAGAAAAAAAATATGGAAAATCATAAAGTTTGACGTGGTTATCGCTGTGTGGTGGGATTAATGATTTTCAGTTTCTTTATACTTTCCTTTGTTATTTTCAAAATTTTAACATGAACATATATTACACAGAAAATAATTACAGGCATACCTCGTCTTATTGCACTTCACAGATACTACATATTTTACAAATTGAAGGTTCGTAGCAACCCGGCGTCAAGCAAATCTATCAGTGCCATTCTTCCAACAGAATTTGCTCACTTCAAGTTTCTCCGTCACATTTTGATAATTCTTGAAATAATTCAAACACTTTCATTATTACTATGTTTGTTACAGTGATCTGTGATGGTGATCTTTGATGTTACTACTATTTACTTGCTGAAGGCTCAGATGATGGTTATCATTTTTTAGCAATAAAGTAGCTTTAAATTAAGGTATGTACACTGTTTTTTAAGACATAATGCCGTTACACACTTAATAGACTACAGAATAGTGTAAATATAACTTTTATACAAACTGGGAAACCACAAAATTAACGCCACCCACTTTATTATGATATTCATATTTGTTTATTGTGACGGTCTGGAACAGAACCTGCAATATTTCCAAGGTATGACTGTATTTGGGGAAAAAAACCCCATGGAACTATTACCTTTTACTAAAACATACCGCAATAGATATTATTCGATATAATTCTAAAAACTTTATTTCTGAGTAAAAACATAAAAGTAAAAATACAGCAAAATATAGAAAAATAATTATTAAGCCATTGGCTTTATTCAATAGCACTGCAGAAAGTAAGGAGATGAAGAAAACGCCAAAACACGGGAACAGAAAGCAGGCAGGTGATTGATAAATGGTGGGAAGACATAAAGTTTCTGAGGGTCATTTCATATCCTTTTTCTTTTTTTCTTTTTTTTTTTAAGGAATATTTCTTAGAATGAGAGAAAAATAATGAAAATCAAAAGATTTCTGTATTTATTATTTAGAGGATTGAACTAATTCTTTGATTACAAGCACTGGTGATTATGATTTATCCATTTTGAGGAAACATTTATTGAGTTAGCATATAGAATTCGGCCCTGAAAGGGACTCAGATGAAGCCAATCAAGGCCTAAGTAAACTTATACAAAATTCAAACTTTATGTTTCATTTCTTGATCTTGGTGATAGTTATATAGGTGTTTCCACTTTGTAAACATTCATCAAACTATACCGGGGTTAAAATTTGTGTGCTTTTCTGTATGTGTTATACTTTAATTAAAAATTTTTGACTTAAAAAAAAATACCTCGTCACAGCTCTGCTTCTGTCTTTCTGCGGTGCATTACGGTAACCCCTGAGCTTGGTTCCCCAGAACATTTCCTCCGTACCCCCAGCTCTGCACCTGGCCAATCACAGCAGCCCATCTCCTGGACTCAGTGACAGGTGGGTATACATTTCAAGCAGTGCCGTTGGTGTCCTTCCTTGGGCCACTCTCTGCAAGTTAGGGAGATCGTTTTTAAAATGAGATAGGGCTGGTATATTTTAATATTTCCCTAGATTTTCCTTTTTATTTATTTAGTTATTTTAGTATTGGTCTATGTACAAATTCAACAGTCCAGAGACCCAGGACATTATTCCTCACTTTCTCAGTCCCTCCTTTTCTCAGCCCTCTGTGGGGTGGGAAGGAAAACTGATAGCCTTTCATATCCTCAAGTTATCATGCTCCTTTTTCTTGATTAAAACGTCAGGTTCTTCAACCTGAGAATAAGGAAAAATATTCTCCATGACCCCTTTTCCTTTATGGAATCCATGTGACAGATGAGTCTTGGACCTATACAATGAAAAAAGTGCAAGACTAAAAAACAAATTTTATTTTCTACTGCTCCATTATCAAGCACTCAAATAACAAATACTATTAGCTATATGTCATCTGTGTTTGTAGAATCATTTGCCTTAGGCGGAATGAAATTAAATAACAGGTCTGAGCCAATTCTGAAGCCTTAGTCCCTTTAACCCAGCCTTCACCTTTTCTGAAGCTTTCCTTTCTAACCTTTTAATCCTCTTCTCAATGTGTTGACGGTCAACCTGGGAATGATTTATGCAAGGAGCCCACTGGTCAGGACTGCTGAGCTGCAGCACTACATTTAGGCCTGGAAATGGACTAATTCGTCTATGCTGTTTTTTTGTGCTTTTCTGGATCCTCTTCATAGGATTCATACCACATTAAAAAAACATATCAAACAACACATTATTTACTCAGTTCTGATTGCTTGAGCCAGAGGGAAGAAAAAAGAGAATAAAGAAAAGAAAATAGTAGACACAGTGCTACATGTGTCTAATTTTAGTTATCTCATTTGTATTTAATATCATTCCCTCTACACATAAGCATCCTATCTGGCATTGGAAAAAATTTCCATAAATTTCTTAGTCTTCATTCATATTTCCCTTGTTGCGGTAGCTTGAATAAATATAAGCATGTAATATTTGTCGATATATTGTGCATTTGCTAGTTCCAGGCAAAAGTACATTACATCATCTCTGTGAAGAAATGTTTCATTTAAATATTTAAACACCAAAATACCTGATACATACATATAAAAGCATATTCAAAATCTGAAATCACTAAAAAAATTAAGAATTGTGTTGATTTGTATATATGTCTCTACATTAAACATTAAATCCTATAACTCAATATATGAGTGACTTCATTTCTGGCTTTTCTATACTCCGTATACCTAATACCTGTACATCTAACCCTCCATGGATAAGGGTCCAAAGTAATTATGTGTACATATAAATGCATTTTTCCCCCAAATCATTAGGAATACATGCCATAAATAATTTCAAAGGGCATCAGAAATTATTCCATTCACATAAACCTTAAAGCTTCTAAATATAAAAGGCCATCATAAAAAATAAAAAGGCAAAGATTGCAAACTTATGACAGATAAAAATGAACTCTTCTTTGTGTATAAAGAATTCTTATAAAACGATAAGGAAGGGCTTCCCTGGTGGCGCAGTGGTTGAGAGTCCGCCTGCCGATGCAGGGGACACGGGTTCGTGCCCCAGTCCGGGAAGATCCCACATGCCGCGCGGAGCGGCTGGGCCCGTGAGCCATGGCCGCTGAGCCTGCGCGTCCGGAGCCTGTGCTCCGCAACGGGAGAGGCCACAACAGTGAGAGGCCCGCGTACCGCAAAAAAAAAAAACCGAGAAGGAAAATACAAACAGACTAATAGAAAAATGGGTATGGGCTATAAACTGGCAATTCACAAAAGAAGAAAAATATAAATGGCCAATAAAGGTGTGAAAAATACCCAGCTTCATTAGTGATTACAGCATTGCCACATAACACAATAGGATGCATATTTTTATGTAAATCAACGAAATCAAGATTTTTTTTTTTTATTAACTACCCCATGATATCTAGGATGCTGGGAAACCAGCGCTCCCATATACTGTCAATATACATAAAACGCTGAAAACTGTCAGGAAAGCAACTTAAACACATGCATCAAATTCATACTTTTGACCATGCATCAAATTCATACTTTTGATGTGATGCAGCTTCTAGGAATCTCTTCTAAATTATCATAGATTAATCCAAGGATGTACAGATATTGACTGCAGTATTTTACACAATGGTGAAAAATAAAAACAACCTCAATGTCCAACAATCACAAATAAAGAAAACTCAGGCTAACTATTTAAGCAAATTTTCCAAACTCCCAGGAAATAAAGAGCAGGGCTGAATTCAAGCCCAGGTTTGTCTGCCTCCAGCTCTTCTCCCTGAAGTCCTTCAAGCTTGTGGTTTTCCTGGTATCTTTCCTGGAACTTTCCTGAGGTGTCTCTCAGATTCTGGCATTTCTGGTTTTTTCTGAGCTCAATATTAGACAGTGGTTTCCAACCCCTCCTGTGGCCCAGCCTCATCGCTCTCCGGTCCAAGTAAGAGTTCTCGGGGTGGCCGCGGGGGGATACGGAGTGGAGTGATGCTGCTAAACAACAAAACATGACCTTTGACACTCTCCATCACACTGAACTGAGTCCCACTCTGCACCAGTATGAGATGGAGAGGGGGCCTCCATCTCCTCAGACCTCTCAGTGGCCGAGTCCTGGCGCCGGCAGACTGGCAGGAAAACACCATAACCCAGTACTGTGTCATCAGATGGCATATCTCAGGACACTATCTGCTCTTAGATTCAGATTATCACCCTCTCCTCCAGGAGCCAAGAGGCCCCACCAGCCTGCCCTGCCCCTCTTTTCTGTTTTATTGACAACAAATAGTATTTTCTCACTGCAGGAGTGGTACTTCTAAAAGCCTCTACTGTAGCTCCTTTTCCAAACACTGTCACAAGAAAGGATAATGGTTGAGGTGCTTCTCACGGTCAAGAAAGCACAGGCAGAACTGTGATCTCTAAGTTGGCTGTCTGGGTTCCTTGATTCCTGAATCAGCTGTTGTAACTAAAAAAAGCCAAACATCTTGTTTTCCCTGCCCTGGTTTAAATGCCAACTAAATTTAATTACCCTAAGCCAGTGATTTTCAGAGAAGGCATCATCACCTGAAACCTGTTAGATAATGCAAACTCTTGGGGCCCACTGAGAATCCACTGGGTCGTCTGGGGGGCGGGGCGCAGGAGGGTGGCCCTGTAATGTGGGCTGTAACAGGCCCTCCAGGGGATTCTGATGCCCTCAGGTCAGGACCGTTGCCTAAGCTTCTACCCCTTCCATTCCTCACACCAGCTGACAACGTGAATCGCACCCTTCTATGTGGCTCCCTTACTTTGTGTTATGTTACCACATTATGACATTTAGTTGTGTGTCTGCATTCCCCCCTCACTGTGAGCTCCTTAAATGACAGGATCTAGGTTTTACACGTGTTCATATCTCTAGGGCAAGCACAGCACCTGGCACTCATTAAATGTGTGTCAGATGAATATTGAATAAATTGAGGCACTAAGAGAAAAGGGAAAGTCTGAAACCTGCAGGCTTAAGTGTGAGAGTATTATCCATCAACAGAGTGTATGACCACCTATTGTCATGTTCTCAGGTTTCCAAAAGCTGCTTCTTCTCTATCATCTTTCATAGGTTTCACTGTCTTTCTTACTGCATCTGAATTTTTAGAAAGTTTCCTTCTGCACAATATCTTGAGCTGCAGTTTGTCCCAGTTTTGTCAGCTTGGTCACATCTTCCACAGAGAGTGCTTTTTTTCTTTCATGTTGGAAATCTAAGACATCGCTAGCTAACATTTACTAAGTCCTTACTATTCATTTATTCAACAAATAGGCGTTGAGTGTCTACTATATGCCAAGCACTGTTCTAGATACATTATAAAACAGAAGAGACAAAAATCTGTGCTCTGTGTCTGGCTCTGGGCGGGATGTTTTCTACATGTATCATCTCGTTTAATCACACGCTGTGAAAATTAACTTTCCAAGTGTCATGGTGCACTTCAACTTAATGGGGTAAAATTTCTAATTTACATTAATCTCTTTTAACTCTACTTTGAGTGGCAAAAGGGGTCATCATGTTATCACTAACTATGCTATATCCCTTTATATATTATAAATTTTACCAAGTTCCTTTTCTGGCTCACAGCTCTTCGTTATTTGGCACTAAGCTCTCATGAAAATTGCACCCTAGCCCCTGGGCTACATCCAGCTCTGTCTGTTTATTGAGTGAGGTGACTAATAGTATTTTGCACCCAGGCAGCAGCTTGGATAATACCGTTAAAGGTCCTGGGTGCCTGGGTTCTCATAACTATTATTACTGTTAGGATGTCGGCCATATGGCACAGAATTTCGAAACCCTTTGGTTTGATTTGTGATCCCTTGTTGATTCTAGGGACCGTTGAAGAGTAATGAAATTTTTAATCTAATTTTCCTACTTAAATAGTACTTTTAAAAACACACACAGTAAGATATTGTTTTACTGTGGTAAAAAAGACAACATAAAATTTACCGTCTTAGCCTTTTTAAAGTAGTGTTATGCACTCAGTAGTGTTAAGTGAGAAAACATTGTGAAACAGATCTCTAGAACTTTATCACCTTGCAAATCTGAAACTCTGTACCCATTAAACAACTCCCCATTTTCCCCCCTCCCTGGAATATTTTTATGAGGCTTTCATATACAAAGCTTACAGAGTTCAATCTTTTATTCTTGTACAGGTCTCTAAAAGCACAAGAAGAAAAACAGTAAAGGCAAAAAACCTGCTGTCTGTGTTTCCCTGAGAGTCACTTTAACCATCTGTAAAAATCAGTGGCTGTCAGAGGGCTCCCTGAATGCCTTCATGTCTTTAACAGATAACTCTGCCCTTAGTAGTGCCAGGGAGTTGAAAAGCCTTTTGCCTGTTTGTGTGTTTTGGGAGAACGTCTAGAAACAGATTCTAGGAAATAAAAGGGCCTCAGAGCTGTGGGTTCACCCTTCACCTCCCAGTGCTGGCGTTCTGTCCCTCACCTCTCAAACAATAATCACGTGGCTTGCACTTAAATAGTTCCAAAGACAGACATCTCATCACACCTGAGGTCAGTGTTCATTCCTTGTTTTCCCTTTACAATTACTGTAGGCTTTGAGAAAACCTCACAAAACTGCTCTCCTACATGTCTGAAAGTGTTTCGAGTTAGCTGTCTGGTCTGATTCTCTGTCTTGACTGCTTCAAGACTTGCCATCTTTTCTCCTAGATGCAATCTGGATTTAGGAAATATTAAAAGAATGTATTTTCCATAAGCAGAATATTAATATGTGACAACCGGACTTTCCCTATCAGTATAGTTCATTCATGAATTCAACAGATAGCAATACAGAGAACAGCTTGATGTGGGATGGAGCCTGGAAGCTGGGAGACCTACTAGCAGGATATCTTTGTTTGGTTTGGTGTTTTTGTTTGTTTGTTTTTTTAATAAATTTATTTATTGGCTGCGTTGGGTCTTTGCTGCTGCGCGCGGGCTTTCTCTACTTGTGGAGAGCGGGGGGCTACTCTTCGTTGCGGAGCGTGGGTCTCTCGTTCCGTTGGCTTCTCTTGTTGCAGAGCACGGGCTCTAGGCGCGCAGGCTCAGTAGTTGGGGCACACGGGCTGAGTTGCTCTGCGGCATGTGGGATCTTCCCAGACCAGGGCTCGAACCCGTGTCTCCTGCATTGGCAGACAGATTCTTAACCACTGCGCCTCCAGGGAAGTCCCTAAAATAACTTCTAACTACGGGGTCATGGTCAAAGAGAATCAAAGTGAACAGGTTGCAGTGAAGGTCACTGGCTCAATCTGATTAGAAGTTAGCTAGGAAATTAGATTATATTGAATAATATAAAAATAAAGTGAGATTTTATATAAGAAACTGCTAATGGATGAAGAAAATGTAAAGGCAGACCCAACTCTGAGAACATTTTTAGAGAACTGAGAATCAAGTAAGTGTCAGATATATGTATATCTGAAATGTATTAAACTTTATTTTTTCACTCAAAAAAGTAATGCACGTTATTTCCACATTGAGCCCTGTGTAGTGTGGTTTTGAGACGTTGGTACAGTAATACATTCTATATGGATAGTTGATTTATCCATCCCCTATTTCAAAAAGTATTTGTGGACGTTTCAAAGTGAACTGTGGCTCTGAGTTGAAGATTAACTTGTTTAGAAGACTTTAATGCTGCCAAAAATACCAAATGATAACCAAAAATAATAAAGAAATAAGCAGCTCAAACTTTGCTGATCTTTACCATAACCCAATTTCTCTCACGACTGTCTACCTTTCGAAGTTCCATTAATGATATCCTGCACAGGCTACTAGGGAAGTAGTTTTCCAATTTTTTGACCCTGACACACATAAGAAATATTTTAAATGGAAGTTTAGAATAGGCATGTACATGTATATATACAACTGAGAAAAAGTATTATGAAATATTGCTTTACTCTACTACTTGCAATTCACTAATATTTTCTTTTCTCTTCCTTTCCGTTCCATTCTATTCCATTCCATCCTATTCTATTCTATTCCCTCTATTTGTTCTATTCTATTTCATTTTAAAATGTCATTTGTGACTCATAAAGTTGATTTCACAACTTACTAGTTGATCTTAACGAGCAGTTTGAAAAACATTGCTCTAGTCCAAGTACAGCAAAGGATGAAAACTAGAAACGTCTTCTCTCCGGACCAGCCCCAAGAACTTTGCCAATCTACTTCAGATTATCTCCATACTTCCTTTACATTCATTCATTTATTCCCTTATTTCATTTATTAGAGGAATAGCTATGAAGCCCCTACCACGAGTTGGGCACATGGTCAGTTATTGGGAAAACAGTGGTAGGCAGGCTAGATTCCAGAGATCACAGGACTAACCAATTCTAAGGAAACTTGAGTCAGAGGAGATCTAAACTCCAAGGGAGGGGCAGCGGTGGTGTGATGAAGGAGGTGAAATGTGCTCTTCTGTCATGGCATGGGGGGAATCACTTACTCAACAGTTTCCTGGTGGTAACAATGCATGCAGTTTTCAGAAAGGAAGACTCTGTACTTGGTTCTGCTGATAGATGGTGAATAAACATGGTCTCTTCACTGCTGCTAGTCTGATAGTGTTGGGTGGGTAACACATAAATGATTACAATACAATAGTGCAACAGACTCACATAACCATTTTGAGTTGCAGAGAGTTAACAGATAGTTAAAAACAGAGGAAATGACAGATGATGAGGGTAATCACGGGCGAAGGAGCCTGGTTGTGGGCAGATATTTTCCAGAATAGGAAGAGATTTGAATATGTTTTACAGGTTGAGGGAAAGGAACCAGTGGAGAGGCCAAGATAGGGCATGATTAATTGATGCAGTAAGGTGTTGGTGGATTTGGGGGTAGGGGTGAGGATCAAGTACGGAGGTGAAGGGATTCATCTGGGAAAGAGTAACTAGCATGGTGACCACTTTATGGATAAAACAAAGGAATAATAGTCAACGTCTGCAATATTATTAAATTTATTGCAAAGAGTAAAAGAATATTATTTGATATGGTGGGCATTTTTTCATTAGCTACATTTTCTCATTTTCTTGAATGACATAGAGATAGCATTTTGTCCTGAAGTTACTCCTTAAGTTACAAGTCCTCTTGCCTCATCCCTTTATTTCATTGATTTTTTTTTTCCTTTGGGCCTGCCAAAATGACATCATCTTTCATTCATGGTCCTGTATTTTTTAACTTGTACTTGAAGAGTAACAGATATACAGAAAAGTACAGGAAACAAAAGTGTACAGCTTGATGACTTTTCACAAAATGAGTACATCTGTATACAGATTGTAGCCCTTTTAAGAAAGAACGTTTCCAGCACTCCAGCAGTCTGCCATCCCCAGCCCATACCAGTTATTCTCTCTCCATCCAAAGGTAACCACTATCCTGACTTTGAACAAAGGGCACACTTTTAAACAAGAAAATAATCTAAGCTCTCCAAAAGATAAATAAATCCACATGCAAGAAGGTATTTCTGGGGCTTCCCTGGTGGTGCAGTGGTTAAGAATCTGCCTGCCAATGCAAGAGACGTGGGTTCATGCCCTGGCCCGGGAAGATCCCACATGCTGCGGAGCAACTAAGCCCGTACACCACAACTACTGAGCCTGAGCTCTAGAGCCCACAAGCCACAACTACTGAGCCCATGTGCCACAACTACTGAAGCCTGCACGCCTAGAGCCGGTGCTCCGCAACAAGAGAAGCCACGACAGTGAGAAGCCTGTGCACTGCAAGAAAGAGTAGCCCCCGCTCACCACAACTAGAGAAAGCCCACGCACAGCAGTGAAGACCCGACACAGCCAAAATAAAGATGTAAATAAATAAATAATTTTTAAAGAGAAGCTATTTCTTTAAAAGTTGTCCAAATAGGGACAGTATTTCCAACCTGTTCTTAGCTGTTTACCCAAAATGTTTCCCTCACTCCTATATTGTTTGCCCAGTTGGAGTAAAAATGAAGAGTAGACCAATCAGAAAGCTTTTTGCTGGAAGACTCCCCTTAGAAACAAACATTTTGAAATGAAATGGGAGGCCGAATTAAAACCAAATGTGAACCACCTATTTATATAATAAGTAACCTGTCTCTGGCTATCGTATGCATCTGGTGCATTGGTATCTTTCTAAAACCTAAGACATATTTTCAGATTACTTCCAAAATTAAATTCTGAAAAATACAGAAAAGTCAAAAGAATCCAGTTATTACCCAGAAATACCATTGTTTGTAATAGTGAAATACTGGAAGCATCTTAATGTCCGTAAGTAATAACATTTTAATGTCCATCAATTTGTAAGTGAAAAAGTCTCAGAACTATTTGCATAAAACCATCTCATTTATGTTAAAAATGCATAGATGAAAAAGAATTTGGATGTTTATTTCTTATCCAAAACCATTTTCTTTGGTCTCACATAGACATGACTTAACTTTGTTTTAGGAGCAATTAAGGAACACTTTAATACTTTGAGAGACTATGCTATTTGAGAACAATGACAAATGGTTATTTATTTATTCACTTATTCAATGCATATTTATTGGTAAATAATGGTTTGGAAGCCAATACTCAAGTGTCTCGTGGAAATGTCAGGTATTTAGATACTACATTTATAACATTTTGTATTATGTACTAATTCATGATTCTTAGCATGTCATTCTCTTTCGTAATTAAAGTGTCACTAAGCCAAGTATGACTTATTCAGATATATTGTATGAGAAGTTAAACTTGAGATGCGACTAAAGTGGTTACCAGTGAGAGGGGAGAGGGGAGGGGGGAGGGGCAAGCTAGGGGCAGGGGATTAAGAGGTACAAACTACTATGTATAAAATGAGCTACAAGAATATCCTGTACAGCACAGGGAATATAGCCAATATTTTATAATAATTGTAAATGAAGTACAACCTTTAAAAGTTGTGAATCACTATGCTGTACGTCTGAAACCTGTTTAACATTGTACATCAACTAGACCTCAATTTAAAAACAGATGCAACTAGAATAATCCAAGTACAAGATTGTTTATTTCCAACTGCCTTGGAGTTAGTATCCTTATTAGAAATATAGCTGATGAGGTATCCCATACCTACCACTATAAACGATTCCCTCTCTCCTTTTTTATTACCACAGTTCTTAAGAGCCAACATAAAGGGTCCTCCTCTGTGAATGCATCTATGTTTCATTCAGGTAGAATGAGATGAAGTTTTCTTTTCACATGTATATCCACATTTACCTGCATTATTGCATATATCATATATAATTGTAATTATTCACTTCAGGTCTCTCTCAATAGATTAAACACTCCTTAAAGGTAAGGAAAATGCCATATTCCTCTTTAAAACCCTAGCCCCTAGCATACTGCCCAGCACTATACCTGAGCCAATGTTTAGATAATGGTACCTAGATATCAATGGTAGTACCTAGATATTTTCAAAAGCAGGTTCTTTTTTAAAATGAATATTTCCATCTGAATGATTTATTTAGCAACTGTGGAAGATTTTATTTTCCAAAGATGACCACCACAATATACCCTCCATACCCCATGCTCCTTGTACGGTGAGAAAGTGACACTCGTCCCATCAAGTAGTATGGCCAATGTCCCCTCCTCTTGAACCGGGGCTGACCTCTGTGATATCTTCAATCAATACAGTACAGTTGCAAGTGGTGCTATATGACTTCCAAAGGTAGATCATAAAAATGCCATGTAGGGCTTCCCTGGTGGCACAGCGGTTAAGAACCTGCCTGCCAATGCAGGAGACGCGGGTTCGAGCCCTGGTCCGGGAGGATCCCACATGCCGCGGAGCTGCTACGCCCGTGCGCCACAACTACTGAGCCTGTGCTCTAGAGCCGGTGAGCCACAACTGCTGAGGCTCGTGTGCCTAGAGCCCGTGCTCTGCAACGGGAGAGGCCAGAGCAATAAGAAGCCTGCGCACCACAATGAAGAGCAGCTCCTGCTCGCCGCAACTAGAGAAAAGCCCGCGCACAGCAACAAAGACCCAGTGCAGCCATAAATAAATAAATAAATTTGGAAAAAAAGAAAAAGAATCCGCCTGCCATTGCAAGGGACACGGGTTCGAGCCCTGGTCTGGGAAGATCCCACATGCCATGGAGCAACTAAGCCCGTGTGCCACAACTACTGAGCCTGCGCTCTAGAGCCCACGAGCCACAACTACTGAGCCCATGTGCCACAACTACTGAAGCCCACGCGCCTAGAGCCTGTGCTCCACAACAAGAGAATCCACAGCAATGAGAATGAAGCCTGTGCACTGCAACAAAGAGTAGCTCCCGCTCACCACAACTAGAGAAAGCACATGGGAGGCAACGAAGACCCAACACAGCCAAATAAATAAATAAAATAAATAAATTATTGTTTTTTTAAATGCCACGTACTTCTGCCTTGTCCTCTTGGGACACTCGCTTTTGGAACTCAGCCACTATGCAAGGAAGGCAATCTGCCTCACAGAGAGGCCACATGCAGGTGTTCCAGCCAACAGCCCCAGCTGAAGTCCCAGTTTCAGCCAGCAGCAACTGCTACATGTGTGAGTGAGTCTTTGGATGATGGTTCTGGCCCCTGGCTGTCGTCACCAGCTGATGCTGTGGGAGAAGGAAAAGGCTGTCCCCTCTGAGCCCTGTCCAAATTGTAGATTCAGGGGCAAAATAAATGATGGTTGTTTTAAGCCACTTATATTTACCTATACTTATAGGTAGCTTGTTATGCAGCAATAGATAACCAGAACAACTACCACTAGTTTACACACCAGTGGAAATGGAGGCAAGGGCTGGGGTCCCAGAGCCTTCTCTTCTATTTCCTGTTCTTAATCCAGGTGCAATGAGAAGCAACATGGAAATGGAAGTAGGATTAGAATCAGCAGGAGGAACCCAAACTAGGACAAACAGTCCCTGGAAAATTAATTAGAGTCCATTAAATTTCAAACAGAAACACTAAAAATGCATTTGTGATGCCTGGATTTTTTTTTTTTTCAGGGAGGAGGCAGAAAAATTTTTTTAAATGATTACAGAATGATTGTGACAAACTCTTCTAATGTCTTATTGATGTGTTAAGAATCATGTTATAGGTATGGGAAGTTTAATTATCTAATGCCGGTGTTTTGCAATCTTGTAATGAAGGACCCGTTAAATTGCTGTGGATGCTTCAAGATTTGCCTAAAGTAACTGAATAATCAGTGTGAACAGAATGTGGTTACCGACCTTATCAATGCCTTTGACACAGTAAATCACATTGTGCTGAAAAAATTACACAGGAGTGAAATGTGCGATGCAAGCACATATGAGTTAACTGGCTGGTTCATGGACACAGGCTGCTTTCTTTCCTGGGAAATTACGTGTGACAGTTAAATTAACCTTAAGGGACTTGGAGGCTGGCAAAGATTTCCATTTTTTTCTTCCTATTCTTTATTTATGAACTGCCAAGTTCTTTCAAGAGTACAACAGTGGACTTCATATTAACAATGAAATACATTATTTGGGAAGAAGCACTGAAGAATGAGATTGAAGAAACCAACTTGGGGCTTACCATCCATTTCAATCTATGAAAATACCACGGCATTTAACCTTGAGTACCACTGCCTTAGCTCTTTAGTGAAGATAAAATGTAAACTATTTTTTATTAAAAACAAAAGGCTAAAATTAGATTCTATTTATTTTAGAATTTAATTAAAATTTAAAATTTCTATTTTCCTTTTATTCCCATTTAAGTCAAACTACCAATTTTTGACTTTGAAAATGGCAGCTGTCAAGTTCACAGGAGTCTGACTCTGGCTAACAGGGGTGCACTTCTTTAGACATCCAACTGAACAAGCGTGAGCCTTTCTACTTGCTCTCTGGAAGTGGGATACCCTCCCTGATAAAGTTGGAAGAAATGGACATTGATACCCTCTACTCTTCCCTTTAACGTTTTCTTCCTCTCTTCTCTTGTGTTTTCAATTCTGAGTGCAAGCTAATTTAAACAAACTACAAATCTGATTCCTAGTCACATTTTTTTTTTAAGTTTGAAAATCAGTGCAAATTTCTAAAAGGAGAAGGTAAACATCCATTGTCATTGTGGTCTTCCTCCTGGAATGACTCTCTGCACTATTGCTTGAGTCTTGCAGGGCTAAGATTCATTAAAGATAATTATTAAACCCAAAATATTGATAGAGTATATACAGGAAGATGTTCATCACGGTATTGTGATTTTTAAAATGTCAAAAAATTAAAGACTGTCAAGAACATTGTATTATGCAGAGCTTATCTATGATTAGAAGAACATTTAGCAACAAGGGAGATCTTTTTTTTTTTTTATTTTTTGCGGTACGCGGGCCTCTCACTGTTGTGGCCTCTCCCGTTGCAGAGCACAGGCTCCGGACGCGCAGGCTCAGCGGCCATGGCTCACAGGCCCAGCCACTCCGCGGCATGTGGGATCTTCCCGGACCGGGGTACGAACCAGTGTCCCCTGCATCGGCAGGCGGACTCTCGACCACTGCCCCACCAGGGAAGCCCCAGGGAGATCTTATTATATAAAATAGTACCCCAAACCATAAGTAGATTGTGATTACAACTACGCAAAAAAGTTGATAGAAAAAGGAAATATTAAAATGCTAGAATAATTTTTTTTCTTATTTTTCTTTACACTCTGTAACGGTGATTAAAAATATTTATATATATAAAATACAATTGCTAAGGTAACTGTTCCAGTTAATAAAACTGGAAGAAAAGGAAAGAAAAAAAAGCCCCAATTGTTAAGTACTTAATAATGCTTAAATCCAGGAGGAGAGAATAGAGATCATTTTGAGTTACAGGCTAAAATGAAGTGACACATAAATATGGAGAAAGTCTTGACAGGGGTCCTTCCTATGTTATATCACTCAGATTCAAGAGGTACACAGAGGTGACTTCCATCAGCAGACACAGTCCCCTTACAAATAAATTGTACTCCCATTCCTGATTTTCCTCAAAAGAGTCTTTGCCTGACTTTATCTAATTCCTTCACCATCTCAACACTTCACACAAACTGGAGTTTTAAAAAGGCATTCTATTCCAAAAAAAAAAAAAAAGGCATTCTGTTTATAAGGAGAAGTGAATAATGTTTTTTATCTAGAAAATAATTTTAGGAATTGCAAAGCTGTTTTTGAGAAAACGAGATTCAGTCTACATGAAGAAAGATGAGGAATATATGAAGATATAATACCGTCAGAGGTCAGCTTGGTTTTGAGAGAAAAAACTTAAAACTAGTGTAGGAAAGCCAGTAAGTGGTAGAAGTGCAATATGCAAAATAGATGTAGGTGAACCACAAACTTTACAAACAAGTGTTGATACAAACAAAAGTTAGACTATGAACAAAAATCAAATAAACCTGAGGTGGTTGGGAGAAGGTGGGTATTTTGGGTTTCCAAAGTGGTCTCGGGCTATATATCTGCAGCCTTTTTGGCTTGCTCTTCTCTCATAAGCATGCTATTAAACTGTAATTTATATGTGTACTTGGAATACAAATTCAGATTTTAGAGATTATCAAAAAGAAGTTCTTGCTTTCTCCCCTTGCTTAAACAAGTTTAATCTTGGATGATTTTCGTTTCCCCGTTCAGTAGACACTTGTTTAAAAAGATTATTCTAGTTACAAGTAACTAATAGTAGGTAAATGCAAAATTTACATATAGTGGTGTTTTAAAATGTTCATTTTGCCTTCTACCTTGCATACATCCAAAATACTCTCATCGAAATTAGATTCATTTCCAAATATGAAAACCATTATTCCTGAAATTCTGGCTGTTATCTTTCAGGATCATCAATATCATTATTTGCATACATTTGGAATAAAGACAAAGGGCAAAAAAAAAAAAAAAGACAAAGGGCAAATCACATTATCTATGCCTTGCTTGAAACCAATTTTTTTCTGAAGAGTATCATTAAAAAGTATTGTTCTCTTAGCAAATTCATTTCATAGTCCTGATATGTGGCTGTAATAGTTCTTTGTTAATATGGTTACAAGAAACTCTTCGCAAAGTAACCAATTGGGTATAAACAAATAGTTTATCCATTTCTCATCCCACAATCATTCCTCTCTTTGACAAAAAAGTATGGGGTAGTTGTTTGCAGAATACATCTTGTTAATGCTTTTTAAAAAATTCCTCTTCTCCTTCCCGAAGTAAACAACCCTAATCAAATTTTCCTCACACCCTCTGTGCAACAATCATCCTTCCCCGATGAAAAATGACAGACGTGGACTTCCCTGGTGGCACAGTGGTTAAGAATCTGCCTGCCAATGTTAGGGGACATGGGTTCGAGCCCTGGTCTGGGAAGATCCCACATGCTACGGAGCAACTAAGCCCGTGTGCCACAACTACTGAGCCTGTGCTCTAGAGCCCACGAGCCACAACTACTGAGCCCTTGTGCCGCAGCTACTGAAGCCCGCACGCCTAGAGCCCGTGCTCCACTACAAGAGAAGCCACCGCAATGAGAAGCCCGCGCACCGCAGCAAAGAGTAGCCCCTCTCACCACAACTAGAGAAAGCCCGCGGGCAGCAACGAAGACCCAACGCAGCCAAAAAAAAATAAATGTATTTTTTTAAATTCTTAAAAAAAAAAAAAGATATGCTCACTGGGGCTTCCAGTTTTTTTTCCAACAGTAGTTCCCATGCTCAGGACTCTATATGTACAGTCTACATCAATTATTTAACTAATAACTATGGAGAATCTCAGGACTATATGTCTGTCATTCAACTGTTATATGTGATTCAAATATGAGCCAAGTGCTTTGAAGATGATTCATACATGAGTCAGCTGCTTGATTCACACCTTTTCTTTTGACAGTAATCCTTCTTAATGCTCTAATTTTATGATATAATTTTAGTAGTGGAATTAACCTGGAACAACTCAAAATTATGTAATTAATTACATTCAGCTTCAATTATAATTACTGTTTAATCTCAACCTCTCAGCCTGATACCCCAGCAGAAAGCCAGACACAATGGCAATCGTGGTGAATGGGGAGGCCTTTCCAGCTTGCGGGATCATATGGACTCACTAATTATATAAATTGTATTTATTTTTGCTAAAAAGAATCTCAGGGATTAGCCAAGTGTATTTATTTGGACCTGGGGGCTTGGAGAAGTTAAGGGATAGAGAGTGAAGGGAACTACTTTCAGCAATACCTAATTATGTTTAGGTTAACACTCGTTTGGAAAAGGTTTAATTGATGTAATTTTTAAGTTTCTGTGGTCACATAAATTTGGTTTATACTGGATTAAAAAGTTAAATAGGTTTCTTTACTATAGCGTTCCTTGGTCTTTAAGATGTTCATGTATGTTGTGAATCTCCAAGATGTAAGACATAAAATGTTTCTCAAACTGTTTTGAACAGAGAACACCCTCTCCTTTAAACAACAGCTTCATTACAGTATAATTTACATGCCATGAAATTCACTTGCTTTAAGGGTACAACTAAATGATTTCCAGTGAACTTACAGAGTTGTACCATCACTACAATCCAAGTTTCAAACATTTTCATCACCTCAGAAACATCTCTTGTTCCCATCTGCTATTACTCTGAATTCCCACCTCCAGCCCTAGGCAGCCACTAATCTACTTTCTGTCTTTATGGATTTCCCTCTTCTGGAAGTTTTATATGAATGGAATCATACAATATTTGGTTTTTGTGTCTAGCTTTTTTCTCTAAGTATAGCTTTGATGTTGATCCATTTTTTAGCATGTATCAGTACTTCAGTACTTCATTTCTTTTTATTGACAAACAGTATTCCATACAGATATACCTTTTTTTTTTTTTTTTTTTTTTTTTTTGTGGCCACACCATGCGGCTTGTGGGATCTTAGTTTCCTTGGCCAGGGATCGAACTCAGGTCCATGGCAGTGAAAGCCTGAGTCTTAATCACTGGACCGCCAGGGAATTCCCTAGCTATACCATATATTGTTTTGATCCATTCATGAGTTTATGGGAATTTGGATTGTTTCCACTTTTGGGGTACTGTGAATAATGCTATGGAACATTCATGTACAAGTCTTTGTTTGAACATACTTTTTTATCTCTCTTGGATATATATTTAGGATTGAAGTTGAGAATCATATGATAAATTTATGTTTAACTTTTGAAGAAACTTCCAAACTGTTTTTCCAAAATGGCTGCACTATTTTGCACTCCCACCAGCACTGTATGTAGTGCTATTCGACCGTGTTTTTGTTGTTGTTGTTGTTGTTTTTGTGGTACGCGGGCCTCTCACTGCTGTGGCCTCCCCCGTTGCGGATCCGGATGCGCAGGCTCAGCGGCCATGGCTCACGGGCCCAGCCGCTCCGCGGCATGTGGGATCTTCCCGGACTGGGGCATGAACCCGTGTCCCCTGCATCGGCAGGCGGACTCTCAACCATTGCGCCACCAGGGAAGCCCTCGACCGTGGTTTTGATTTGCATTCCCTGATGGCTAATAATGTTGAGCATCTTTGTATGTGTTTATTGGTTATTCATATATCTTCTTTGCTCTATTCAAATTTTTTGCCTATTTTAAAATTGGGTCATTTTCTCATTATTGCACTGCAAGAGTTCCTTGTATTCTGGATACAAGATCTTAACCAAATATGATTTGCAAATATTTTCTCCCTCTTTTCTTTTCACTTTCTTTTGGTGTCTTTTTAAGTACAAATATTTTAAGTTTTGATGGAGTTCAGCTTACCAAATTTTTTCTTTTATTGCTTGTGTTTTTTTTGTTATTTCTAAGAAAGCCATGAAGAATTACGCCTATGTTTTCTTCTAAAAGTTTTATAATTTAGCTCTAACATTTAGATGGATAATTCATTTGGAGTTAAATTTTGAGTATGATGGGAAGTAAAGGTTTGAATATATCTTTCTGCATATGGATATCCAATAGTCCCAGCACCATTTGTTGAAAAGACTATCCTTTCCCTATTGAATTGCCTTGGCACCTTTGTTGAAAAGCAATTGAGCATAAATGTAAGAGTCTTTAATATGTTAATGTATGTTGTGAATCTCCAACAGGGAGGATATAGACTGTTTCCCAAAATGTTTTTAACAAGGAATTCTACCTCCTCCCTTCCCCCCCTTTTTAAACACAGGCTTTCACACAGGTTCTCACTGCAGTCCACACAACAAACTTTAGGGAATGCTTCTCTAAGGCTCTCAGGGCTCTAACTTTTACTTGCAACTAACTTTATTGCTTATTTTTAGAGGCTGAGAGGCTGAGTGTCGTATTTGAGGCTGCAAAACCAAAAACATAATTTCTACCAATATGCTTTCAGTAAGTACAGTATGACATCTCACTCTGCAGAAATGTATGTAAAGGCTGTTGAAAATATTTGGTATCGAATTAGATCCATATTTTACACATAGATAGAAATAAGGTGAGTTTTCTTTTAGGCATAATGGATGAAACTTTGGAAGTATGGAGAATTTTGCAATTGCGTTTTACATTTTTAGGGCACTGCATCTTGCTTGATCATGACATCTGACAGGAATAAACATCATAGTAAGGTGTTATAGTAAAGAAGACCTATTTTGCATACACTTTATCATATATATACATACACACTTATATACACACACACCCTTAAATCTACATATATACACACATATGTTGGAGATGTATTTTTTTCCTTTTTAAAACTATTTTTGTCAATGCTCTTATTTAACCAACTATAAGGCAAAACGTTGGAAAATTGCTTAAATGACCTCGTTAGAATGACAAAACTATCACTTTAGTATTATATTATTGCAACACACACACAAAAAAACAGTACAAAAATAAAGAGTGAAATTAAAAGTAGTGTCTCCTTATCATCTTGTACTTATCTGCAGAACAAGAAAAATATAGATAAAAGTCAATGATGAGGGGAGAAAAAAATGAACAAAACACTTTCATGGGGAGAATGCATCATCATAAATCTAGAAAAGCAGACCCAAAGCGCTTTGTCAGTGCTCTAGGCACAGAACCTGGTGAATGTCGCTGACGGACTGAGAGGCAGATGACTCCAGTGAACGCCTGAGGTTCTAGAAACCCGCAGAAAATGACAGTGTAAGCCAAGAATGTAGGTGTTCTACCAACATATGCTGAAGTGCGTTCAGTACCCTAACCGACTTGTTGATTCTTCCAACCAAGCCTCTTTCTGTTAGTGATTTAGCGTTCTTTTTAAAAGCATAATTTTGTTCTCTTATATATAAGAAATGATTGCATACTTAAGTTTCCAAATACATAACAATAATATTTTTCTTTTGCATATTCTATTACGCCAAACAAAACTGATAGTAGAAAAATATATTTTCTGGTAAAACTGTAGCCATATTCAGGACAGGATTCAGAATGTAAAGCACTGCCTCCCGCTCTTTGTCAGGGTTTGAATTCCATCCAGTTTTGAGGCTTAATAGTCCTTGACCATTTCTAGTCTCACTATACTTTTAAAGTAACTTAAGCGTTCATTTTAGTTTAAATCTCAAAACTTTTTCAGAATGGATTTTAGTAATTAGCTAATGTAGGACAATTTACTTGTATTTTTTATTTCTATAATTTTATTTTTTATTGAGGTATACCTGATTAACAATTGCACCAATCTACTTGCATTTTATTCTTTCATTTGTTACCTGAAACCATGCCCAATGCTTGCTCAGCATTTATGATTTTTTTCCTCCGAGGAAAATTGGAAACTTCCAGGCTCCTTCCCCCTAAAGAGGCAGTTCACAGATTTTGGTGTTTAGCTGTTTTCTCTTTGACCTTGTGTGTTCTCATTTTTTTTTTCTCCTTCTAGCGTATGCTAGGCTGACCTAGAGGACCTGTGGTCGAGGCAGAGGCGTTCAGCGAGGACTGTACCAAGTTGAACAGTTACAGCTCTGCCCTCCGTGACCTTGTCAACCTCTGGCGCGCGGTGGGCGGGTGTTGATGACGTCGCGGCCCAGATGCTCCGGCCAGGGAGATGGTTAATCAGTTACCTCCTCCGAGCCTCGTGGGTGCGTGTGGGTGGGGCGGGAATGGAGAGAGTTTGGATGTCGCACCATCATCGGGGATCCACGTTTCTGCCCATGGGGAAAATCTCTTTTCAGCCCGGCCCCCAATTCTGCTCAAGGAGGAAATAAAATTCCCTCCCATCTGCGCAGCTGGACAGCTTCAGAATGAGAGGGGGCAGCAGGCTGATGAGAGCCTGGTGTGAACAGGAAGCCATTCCGCCGGCACTGGAAACAGGGGAAGGAATTCTCCCGTCTTTCCCAAGAGTATCAACGTATGGGAGATTTTCCTCCCCAAAGTAAGCTGCCCTAAATTGAACTAAGAAACCTACCTCCCAGGGAGAACCCTGGAGCCGGTTGCCGTATAGGGGCTAGGAGAATTTGGATAATTTGGGCAGAAGAATCCACGCAATGATGGGGATATTCTGTTGCACACCTGGCTAAGATTTTTACGAGAGTGAAGAGGGATTGGAAATTAATATATTTGTAGTCGTATATCAACCAGATACTGTAAAATGCTTGTGGTTCTTATTCGGCAGTGTCAGTTCAATCATTACCATGTCAGTTACTCTTGTTATCTTTATAAAGCTCTGATGTAAAGAACTCCTACCATGTCCTTATAGATGTGTGTTTGGGCTGGCAAAACTCCCACATCACTGTGAGTAACTAGTAGGCTGTTTTTCATTCTGTTTACCTCAGTGCTACAACTAACACCTGCAATAACAAATACAGTCAATAAATGATGACATGGGTAGAAAATGACCAGCAAATGGGTAAAGTAAATTCCAGTAAACTGACAATACATTCCCATTTAGTTACTTGCACTTTTCACATCTCCATTCCTTCTATTTACTTTGCGAAGAGAAAAGCCCTTTGAACCCAAACATTTATTGACCCCAGAACCAGACAAGTCACAGAAGAGGCCAGAGGGAAGGCAACTCTCTCAGCATCTATTTCTAGCGTGAGTAGAATTGCAGGGAGTAACCACTCAGGAGCAGTTAAGCAAAATTGGCAGTTTTCCCCACACAGCTAAAAGATTGGACTCAGAAAACACCCTCATACAGCCAGCCATTTAAAACATAAGTACAATATATTTACTAAATTGAATGTGAGTGATTTTCGAATTGTTCTCACTGCTGTTCCCTCTTGTAGATTCTTGTTAATTACCTTAAATGCATTTATGCATTTTGATTAAATAAAAAGGAGGAGGGAAGAAGTAGGTTGTGAAATGAACAGAAATAGAGGCACCTATCCTGAAAGTATCCTAATACTCCGAGAAATTTTTTCAGAGGAAGATGAGCTTAAATTAAACCAGGAAGAAAAAATAAAATAAATTAAACCAGGAAGGGTTCCCGTGCTTAGGTTAATTTATACTTTGTCCATTATTTACTAAGATACATTTGGGATGGAAAAAAGTTCCCCTATTTATATATAATCAATTTATTGACACTTCTTTTATCTGTTTTCTAACTTTTAGAAGTGTGGGCAGAAACACGTTTTTGCTGATTAGAAAATTAAAAATTAATTTTATTTTCTAAGAAAGTGGAGGATTTGAGAGTACCTACAAAGTGAAGTTCATGGTTGTAAAACTTGGATTTCAGAGTGTTGTTTGAAAGGCAAGTAGTATTTATACGTACTCATGTGTACATCACTTTATAATAATCACCATCTCTCTGGACCAGCTCTTAACCTCAATATTATACTGCTTTGGGGGCAACATCACACTTTTTATACCCAAGAAACTTAAGTTTATTCCAAAAAATAGTAAATAGGTTTTGAAACCCTCAAAGTATTTGTTCTGCATAGAAACTAAAAGGAACTCTTTTGTTTGAGAAATTGTGGTGGTTTAAAGATGACTGTAAATTTCTCGTCACCACCTCCTCTCCCTCAAAGGTAGAATTTATTTCCCCTCCTTTTGATTATGGGCTGACTCTGGGACTACTTAATTAATAGAAGGTGGCACAGGGATGGTGTGCCAGGCTTAGGCCTAGGTCTTAAGAAGGCCTGGAGGTTTCCATTTTCTGTTTCTTTTGGGAGCCCCAAACTACCACACAGAGAGACCACGTATCCCTTGCATGGAGAGGGAGGAGAGTCAGCCTGCTGGCCTCCCGTGGTGAGGGCGGGCCTCCACATGCCTCCAGTTCCAGCCATCCTTTGGAAGACTCCCAAGGAGACCAGCAGAACTGCCAGTTGAGTTGTCAACCCACAGTATCTAGAAAGCAAACAAAGTGGTTGCCATTTTAAGTCACTAACTTTGAGGTAATTTGTTCCATAGTAAGAAATAACCAAAAGAGAAAGCAAGCCATTCACTGTCACCTATAACTCTTGGTTAATAGGGCATGGTTTTGCCTTAGAGGAAAGACAGCTAGATTTGCTCCCTAGATGGAGTTCTGGCTGATGATTTATTGTGAGTTGCAGAGGGCTCAGGCAACAACAGTTCCCGTAGTTAGGGAGGGAGGGTGTAGAGACAGGGTCAGAAAAGATGGTGCAGAGTGTCGAGTGGGGCGTAAAGGGCAAGGGATGACCTTCTGGGCCTGGGATCCTGGTGGCAGACATGAGGAACCAAATAAATGCTGTAAATAAAACCAATGACCAAGGCAGAGTGTAAGAGGTGGGGGCATGGGGCTGAATGATAAAAATCAATGCATGATTATTCACATAAAAATTTATTCGGGGCAGGGGAGAGATAACTTAGTTAGGAGTTTTGGATTAACATATTCACACTACTATATATAAAATAGGTAAACAGCAAGGACCTACTGTATAGCACAGGGAACTATATTCAATATCTTGTAATAACCTATAATGGAAAAGAATCTGAAAAAGAATATATGTATATAACAGAATCATTTTGCTGCACACTTGAAACTAACACAACATTGTAAATTAACTATACTTCAATAAAAAAGGTTTATTCATATGCTACATAAAATTATCTACCCCTCTACACTTTTGGAAATGCTGCCTAGAAATAACACCCTTTTTATACCTCATGGCTCCTTCTGAAGAATTTCTTCATGAGAAAGTAAATACATAGGGATTTTCTCATTTTTTAAAAAACTGAGATATGTTTTCTTACATAATGAAACCCAGATCTTTCTTCATTGTTCCATGTGACAGTCACACTCAGTCCCATCAACACAATTACACAGACACATTCCCGCAATGAGAAGCACAACACACACACACACACACACACACATACACACACACACGCGCGCGCACATTCCCAGACACATATTCTTAAATAGGATGTTTTTTAAATTGGCAAACGTGAAGAAAATTTTTCAACTTTTATACTTAACAAAATTCCTAAAATTAGAGAAGTCAATTTGATATCAATTTTGGCATTTTTGAGGGAAATAAGTTTATTCATATTTTCAAATATGTAAGCATAAAACTGTATAATTTTAAAAAGCATATATCATCTTTGATTTGCATAACTGCCTTAGCTTTAACTATTAAATTAAGAGATTTCATGGCTAGCCTTTTTTTTTTTTTTTTTTTTTTTTTTTTTGCGGTACGCGGGCCTCTCACTGTTGTGGCCTCTCCCGTTGCGGAGCACAGGCTCCGGACGCGCAGGCCCAGCGGCCATGGCTCACGGGCCCAGCCGCTCCGCAGCATGCGGGATCTTCCCGGACCGGGGCACGAACCCGTCTCCCCTGCATCGGCAGGCGGACTCTCAACCACTGCGCCACCAGGGAAGCCCCATGGCTAGCCTTTTTAATTTTAATTTTATTTTATTTAAAAAATTTATTTTTGTCTGCGCGTGGGCTTTCTCTAGTTGGGGCGAGCGGGGGCTACTCTTCATTGCGGTGCGCGGGCTTCTCACTGCAGTGGCTTCTCTTGTTGCAGAGCACTGGCTCTAGACGCGCGGGCTTCAGTAGTTGTGGCTAGCGGGCTCTAGAGCACAGGCTCAGAAGTTGTGGCACACAGGCTTAGTTGCTCCAAGGCATGTGGGATCTTCCCAGACACAGGGATTGAACTCGTGTCCCCTGCATTGGCAGGCGGATTCTTAACCACTGCGCCACCAGGGAAGTCCCAGCTAGCCTTTTTTAAAAAATCGAAATGAAAGTAGGCTCATTGGATAAAATAGAGCTTTTCTTGATTTATCCAGTTTGCCCATCTCTGGAAGCCTTGGATTATGGACATGTGAGCATGTTATTTTGCCTGAGACCTATTTCTTTGAATCACAATGTCTTCGTTTATAAAATGGATATTTACCTGCTTCAGAACAGGATCCTTGCCATGAGGTAATCCATGTTTAAGAGTTTCATAAGCTGCAGAGGTGAATAACTTGGCTGTGTCTTAAAGATTTAACATACAGAGTTTCATTTCATAATTAAAAAAATAATTTATTGTTGAGACTGTTTCTTCCCATACACGGTGATTACAAGAGCATTTTCTTACTATTCTTAGCAGTTCATTATTTGGACTGTTTTTTAAAAAAAATACCTGTTTTTTTAAAAATTGCATTTAGTCTGAATACTATCTACCCCTTTTGTGTTTTATTATATGATGAATTTCTCCTGTTTTTTTTAGATATTTATCATGGAATTGTGGGATTTTAGAGCTGTGAGCAGTCATGGCAGTCACTTAGTTCTTATCCAACCATTTCATTTGGTAATGGTGACCCAGAGAGAGTCATTTTTGCATGTGATTTCTCCAAAAGATCCCATTTCTATGATGTAGCAGCTCTTTTAGCGAGGGTACATTGTGCCTTAGAGGTGAGCAACGATCCAGACACCATCACGGGGCTTTTTTGCTAGCAACCGCTCTCCAGAATGCAGAAAGACTTAGACGAACACCACCCGCTGGGACCTTGTCATCCAAAGTCCTGCACTTTGAAACATCTGTATGATGGCATGCACATGCCAGAGTAAGCCCATCACTAAAGGTTGCCCGCTGTGAGCTGAGATGTAGCGTGGTGGTGAGGTTCCTGCTCTTCCTTATTTTACTCTGTGTCTTGGTCCCTGACACACTTGGGTGGAAGGCAGCATGTTACAACTGAAAAAACCCTGTACAGAGAGTTCTGCCACAGATGAGGTGTGTGACCCCAGGCAAGGCACTTAACATCTTTAGTTCTTAATGGACTGGATTAGATGATCTCTAAGATAAATGAGAGAAAAACAACAGATGCTTAATTTAATCCTAAAAAAAGCTAATTTTTGTTTTCACTTTTGTTTTTAAAAGAAGATACTGTACTTGATTGCATTGCAATAATTCAGCCTTCCTTCCTGCCCCTTAAGCCGGAAGCAAAAAGAATGGGGGTGGGCAGGATTTATAGAAGAGCGTGTTCTACTCCACGGCCGGATGAAAGAATTGTGAAGTTGGGGCTGTGGAAAGCAGAGAACACATTTATCATTATTTTTTAAATAATGGGAATGAATAGCAGTTAACATGGAACAAGGAAAAAAGCATATTTTTGAGAATCTGGAAGTCAAGATATGAGGAGCTAAAACATGATGTGGAAAGCCACAGGGATTCTGTAGGAGACTGCCTTTCCAGCTCATCTCAAACCCCTTTCTCAGAGAGGGATCTTTCTTCCTATTTAAAATCACATCCTCAACTCCAGATGACTGGCTCAAAGGTGAACACTTGACTGAGTTGGATCAGTCTCAGTTTTGACCTCGTATTTGGAAATGAGATTCAGTGAGTAGTATTTCTGGAACTAAGGTGATATGAATTAAGCTTTTCTCAAAGTAACTGCTCAATCTTGGTTAAGTATTGAAGGTGTAAATAAGTAAGACAAGTCTTTTATTCCTCTGCATGGTGATATAACTCCCTGAGAGCCAGATGTTACAAATTGATCTCAGTTTTTTAGAAGTGTAGGAAAATTGAATGTCTCAAGTTAACACCTAAAAGCTACATTGTTTTATGACACTTTTAAAAATAATAAAGAACTGGGCTTCCCTGGTGGCCCAGTAGTTGAGAGTCCGCCTGCTGATGCAGGGGACACGGGTTCGTGCCCCGGTCCGGGAAGATCCCACGTGCCGCGGGGCAGCTGGGCCCGTGAGCCATGACCGCTGAGCCTGCACATCCGGAGCCTGTGCTCCGCAACAGGAGAGGCCACAACAGTGAGAGGCCCGCGTACCGAAAAAAAATAAATAAATAAATAAATAAAAATAATAATAAAGAACTGATGACTCAAAAAAAATTAAGCTTTTCTCTGACCTCACTGATCATATGTTCAGAGGAGCGGGAAAACTGGTCTGCAGAGGTGAAAAGGTAAGGGCTCACGAAGAGAAATAGAGACAAAAGGCAGAAATGGGGAAGGCATTCTGTCTCACTTCTGATGACTTTCAGGTTTGGGTCCAACTCCTTTCTGGGCCAGGGTGCACCCGCCCTTGGGTGCCATGAAATATGCTTATGGCCCTGAATCCCTACTGTAAACTCCCTGGGTAAACAGTGTTAAGGCATCATATAAAAAGGGGCAGGAACATTCCTGTCTAGTTTAGGCTAATGGGGAAGATCAGTAAAGATAAAACATGTCCTTTGGTCTGGAAGTTTGGTTCTTAGACAGCAGAGGAAATGGTGAATCCCAGCAAAATCAAAAGTGTCAGCTTCACAGGATCTTTGCACAAGCTGCCCCGCACCTCCACCCCCATCTCTCCTCTTCCCCAGCGGTCCTCAATGTTGGCGCCTTCTTAACTAACAGGCTGCTAAAAAGTCACCATCTCAGGCCTTTCCTCCTCGATCCCAGTCCTTCTATCCCTGATTTTCCCTCAGACCATAAAGAAATACACTAATGATTTCCCAATTAGCAAATTCCACAAAATGAGGCTCCTTCAATTAGATTTAATAGTAACAGTATTAACACTGTCCTCCATCTTTATTTCAAGTTTCAGCTAGTCAATTAGCTAAGAATTTTTCTCTCCCATTCTCCTTCAATTTACCTCCCAAGCAATAATCACCCCCTCAGTTCTATTAGGCCAAAACTTTTGGTTCAAAACTGAAAATTATAGTCAGTATCCTGGACACTTCTAAGCATGTCTGGATGCCCAAGCGATCACCTCTGCTTTCTACCCAATTCTACGTAAAAGAGACGGTATTATCTAAAACTTCTCTCCACAAGGGAAACCAGCAATACCCCCAGCTCTGAGGCTTCTTCCAGTGACACTGAGTAACACAAAGTAGAAGACGGGGAGCTTTAAATAGCTGAAAACTGCTTGCCCATGTGCACTTTTCCTTGGGGGTCTCCACCTCTACCCCCCACTCACTAATCACTGGGATGGAAGGATAAAGAGGGAGAAGGGAGAGGGGATTCCACCTTTGCCATCTGTGGTCCAGGTGACCTGGGGTCAGTTATTTGGTCTCTCCAGTCCTCAGACCCCTCACCTGTACAATGGGTGCAGTAATAATACAGTGGGTAGGAGGGCCTTATAAGGGCCCATATAAGGATTGCAGATAATATGCGTAACTTTATTTGCCCAGCATCTTGCACACACAAAAGTGTCAGCTGTTCTTCTTTTTATCCAAGCAGAGAAGCCCAGTTGGACACCTCAGCCTGTCACTCTTGGCCCCGTTCAGGCTCCTCTGCTAGCATAGCCCTCATCCCAAGTCTTGTCTTCTGCCCCTGGACATTATTACAGCTTCCACTAAATAACGTGTCCTGCCCAATAAAGTTGTTTTCTAATGCGGCAGAGTCTCATTTTATAAGGCTTTCCCCCCTTTTCCTCATGGTAATGAGGTCCAGATATAGTGTTGCTGCTTTAATTTTTATAAGAAAATATATTGCTTCCTTTCTATGTAAATAGCACATGTGTTTAGAATTATTTGGTGATCAATACTAATTAGGTATTCTGTTCAGTGGATGCTTAATGCTTTAATTCTGGACTTTCATCCTGTTACTTTGAATTGGTTAACCCAAACTCTATATTGATTAAATTGTCCTCTTTTTGTTTGACCCCCTTAATAAGGGGGGAAAATCATTCAGTTGCATTCTTTTAAATTTCAGACCTAAAAATCAGCTGAGGGTATAAAAGAAAAAGCAAGGCATGCAATAACATTATGGCAAAATGTTGCCTATAAATTCAATTTAAATGAATTCTGTTGAGACAAAAACTAGTATCCTGTGGAAAATTCTTGTCATCTCTCTTTCTCTCCCTCTCCCATCCTTTCAATCTTATTTTCTAATAAATCTTATTCAGACTTGAGACCCTACTGGGAAATTTCACTTTTGGTTTTGGGAAATGTCAGCTACCAGTGGTGGGAATATCACAATATTTAAGCAAAGAGAAAATAATCTCTTCTCTCTCATATGTATTAAAAATAGTCACAGGGTATTTTCCCCCCCTAAATTCTGTAAAAGAAAAACAAAAATCACCCTGGACTAAAGTTAATGAGAGGGTGTTTTCCTAAGGGGAAAATCTTTTTAGAAAATTAAAAGAAACAAAAAGATTTGAGATTGCAGTCACTCAGCAGAAGGACAGGACTGGCCCCCAGCATTCACTCGGGCAGAGCACAGTGGCCCCCTTTCTTCCCTCACTCTTGAGTCCTTGGGACAGTCACACAGGCCATCAGGGAAAATGGCTCTGGCCACAACCAAACATCCTTTTTTCCCTTCAGTTTTCAGTGGGAGAAAGAAGGAAGAGTAAGTCCCATCCTCTGAAACTTCCTGGGGGCCTGGCCTCTTGGGAAGGCATCTCACCTCACTCCCAGTGAGTCAACTGAAATTCCAGTTTGACTTCTAAGCCCCCAAAGAAGCTCTTCCTTCTAGTTAGCCTAAAAAATGGACCTTAGCCTCCTTAGTTCTCACTTCATCCCCCATCCCCCTTCCATTGTGAGCCTTGCCCATTTTTAGCATCTAGCATTGCTGACTCTGCACAGGAAAAAGTCAGGCCCTTGCTTACTTTTGAGGCAAATGTTTCACTTTTGTTTCTTCCATACTCCTTTCCTTTCCTTTTCCTCCTTTCTTTCCCTAGCTGAGTCAGGTGAAGACTGTAGGACTGACTCTGACAGAAGAAAAGAAAAGATGCAGAGGCAAAACAGTTTAAGGGTGGGTTTAGTCTCATTATCTATTGACAGAGGCCAAGTTCAGCAGAAAACTCTCAACCCGCACTTGACTTTGAATGTGCAAACAAACATCAAGTGATGCTTAGTCCATTCCTCCAAATTTGCAGGTGCCTAAGAATTTAAGGTTGTTGTCAAACCTTAGATAGAAAATAAAGAAACAAGTCAAAGTATAAGCAACAGGACAACACCAAATATGGGGACTCTTGTGTCCAGGTTCTGGGTAAAGAAAGGGACTCGAGGCAAGGGTAATCAAAATAAAACCACCTGTGTGGTCTACAGACCCTTAAATTTTACTGGCTTCCATGGTTGTCACCTTTTCAGCCCCCAGCCACAGACTCAAACTGGAAATACCAGGGGGCATTCCTGATTCAAAATTCATTTCCTTTGTCAGATGCCTACTCCCCTGAATAGAAAAGTAAGTGAAAACGAGGCTATAACCAAGAATCTCTCCTTAGCTCTGGAAGATATTGAAGAATTTGCTGCTAAAGCAGTAGCTGCCCAATAAATATCCTGAGACTCTCTGGCCAAAGTTGTTCTTGATGATAGGATAGCCCTTGATTATCTTTTAGCTGAGCAAGGAGGTAACTATCTGTGCTGTGGCCAGCACCACTTGCTACACTTAAATGAACACTTCTGGGGAAGTTGAGACTCAGCTACATAAAGTCACTGAACAAGCCACTTGGTTTAAGAAAGTTACTCCTTCAGCAGGCTCTTCCTCTGATCTACTTGATTTAAGTTGTTTTGGGTCATGGGGACCATGCCTTCAGAGTGCCTTCCAATCTCTGGGTATTATTCTGCTTACAGTCAGAATTATAGTCATGATTGTCTCTCTGGTTTGCTGTGTTCTCTCAAAAGCTTTACCTGCATGCATATAGTCGCTGGTGACCAGACAGATGATCTCCCTTTGCCTAGAATGCCAAAAATGGGATGAAGAAAACAGTCAACTACGAAACCAAGATGTTGATATTCCAACCTCTGTTTTCCAGTTGGCGATCCAACCTGACTCCAACATCAACAAGAAGCGGTAGCTCAGAGTGGCACCCAATACCTTAAACTTTGAGTACAACTGAGAGTACTGATCAAAAGGGGGAATTGATAAAGTTAATTTGAATATCGGCACCCACAAAATGGAAGCCACCTCAGTGGTCCAGCCGATGTCACAAATCTAAACTTAAGTCAGCCTGCACTTATGGGAAACCCCTGTCAAGGAAACCTAACATATACCAATCATAATCCTCCAACTCAGCTTTAGCTAACTTACCTTACCCTAGAAAACAGGACCTGCTGGCTTTCTAAGGAAATCCCTGGCTTCCTAACTAATCATGCCCTCTTTCCATGTTGCCTCTTTCTAAGTCTCTATAAAACTCCCTCTTGACCCAAATCCTAGAGAGCTGTACTCCTCTGCTTGTGAGGCACAGTACTACGCAATTCGTGGATTGTTTTCTCTTGAATAAAGGACATCAAACTCTTTAACTTAAAAAAAAGGGGGCTTCCCTGGTGGCGCAGTGGTTGAGAGTCCGCCTGCCGATGCAGGAGACACAGGTTCGTGCCCCGGTCCGGGAGGATCCCACATGCCGCGGAGTGGCTGGGCCCGTGAGCCATGGCCACTGAGCCTGCGCATCTGGAGGCTGTGCTCCACGATGGGAGAGGCCACAACAGTGAGAGGTCTGCGTACCGCAAAAAAAAAAAAAAAAAAGTATAAGCAACAGGATGTAAACAATTAAAAAAAATATATCGTTTATCATTGAATTCAGAATATGTATTTTAAATATTGCCACAATTCTAAGTGTTCATGTGACATTACACTAGCAATTTGTGCTCAGTAGATTTGGGCCTGGCAAGTTGCTGCTTTTTATATTTCTGAAGTTTACAATATTGGACCAAGATTTATTATAGGAACGTTTTAAAAAATAAGAAAATAATGACTTGTGAATTTACATGTCTACCTAATGCCAGAAAAACTGGATGAAATTGAGAAATTCAGTTAACCTATGATTATATTGATCCATAGTTGTATTCAGTATTATTTTAGATGAGATGCAAGGGAAGTCCCACCCTTGTATAGTGTGTGGTCAGGGAACAAAATGCTCAGTGATGGCTGGTTTTGGGGGTCTTCATCCCAAACTTTCTGACTACAGTTGTCAGGATCTGGGCATGTTTTATGCCCTCTCTAAGCCTCAGTTTCTTCATCTATAAAATGGGATAATATTAATATTCACTTCTATGTTTAAGAATATTAAATAAAATGCTAATATATATAAATTGCTAATATCTATAAATTGCTGAGAATAATGCCTGGAATGAAGAGAGCCCTTAAAAAATATTACATACCAAATAGTTGGGAAGCAAAGACTACAAGTCATTCATTTTATGTCAAAATAAGTGAACATTTAGAATTTTATAGACATAGTTGGATGTTTGTCTACATTTTCATCTTTTCTTTTTGGGCAAAGATAGAGTTGAAACCAGCTAGGATATCACACAATTACAAACCTACAAGTTTTCCTGTTTCTTTTAGTTTGGTACCTAATTTGGGAATACGTGGGTAGAAGAAACCAAAAAATGTTCCTTTGAGTAATACCTGAAAACAGGAGTTAAGATGAGGGTTTTCAGAACAAACAACAAAACCAAAGCCCTGGCTATCTACACAGAAAGTAGTCTTTAAGGCTTGACAGGATTCTTTGACTTTTGCTTTATGAAACATGGACAATCTTACATTTGATTGGTTAATTTTCTGCTGTTTTTTTTTTCCCTTAAACCATGTTCCCTGACTGCAAGCTAAACCTATTTATGGTGAGCACTGTTTTTTCAATTAGGTTTATTTTCATTTTCCCATAGGCCATGTTAGCTGAGAACTTCCCAAAGTTTATTTTTCTTTCCTTTACTTTGTATAATGGTTTTAAAATAAAATATACACCACTTATATCTATTGATTTTCTTTTGAAATACTAAGTCTGAAATTTTTGTTTTTACACATTTTAACGTCCCGTCATGACAGCTATTCAAAAATGCTTTTCAGAGTGTAACGTTAGTCCATTTTTATGGTCAACTCTTCCAGAGCAACGATCAAACCCGTTCCGCCAACTCTGTGAAATGTCTTGTACAAGATGGTGCTCAGCAAAGAGTACTTAAGAATGATGTGTTTGTGTGACTTGGCTTTTCCCAAAACTTTTCAGCTGGATGTCAGAATGCCATCCAGACTGTCAATTTTCCAAGCTTAATATTGGCAAGATATTTTCTCCAAGAGGCCCCTCCTTTGGGGGGGGGGCGGTAGGGAGGAAAGGGGAGAGGACTAAAAACGAAGCTCCACATCACCTTTCTAACAGTATAGGGGACGAGGGTTTGCACATCCCCGGAAAACTGCGGGCTGCTCTGGGGCAGGGGAGCCGGCTCACGGGGCTGGGAAGGTCAGCGTAGCTGGACAGGGATCCTCTAGCCGAGGGGGAGGGGAGAGCCCTCGGGCGCTACTGGGGCGCTCCCCCGAGCTGGGGTGGGCGGACCCCAGGCTCTCCGAACTCCTACCCCCGCGGCCTCCGGCCCTCTAGTCTCTCCTCGCCCGCGCCAGCGCTCGGCCGCCGGCTCCCGCCCCTAGGCTTGGGGGCAGGAATTCGGCCGCCGCGCTCCCCGGGGCACCATGCCCTGGAGGGCTGGGCCGGGCGGCTGGGCTGCACCCTCCTCTCCTGCTCCGGCGCTGCTCTTGCCCTCCCAGGTTCCGGCTCCCCTCCTCCCGCCTCCCCACCCCCCAGCTCTCTCCCCTCCCCTTCTCTGCTGCTCCCGGCTCCTCCCGTTCCCCTCCACCCTGCACTCCTCCCTGCCCACCGCCCACGCTCCTCCTCCCTTCCTTCTTCCCTCCCTTCTGCCCCTTCCTCCACCTCACCTCTCCTCCTTGCTCCCGTTCCCCTCCTTTCTTCCTCCCAGTTCCTCCAGATCTCCCTCCTCTCCCACAGCCTTCTCTCCTGCCCCCCTCCCTCTTCCTACTCTGCTCCTCCCGTGCGCCCCTTCTCCCGGCTCCCTTCCCTCCTTCCTTGAACCTCTCCGCCCTCCTCTCTCTCCCCCCTCCCCCCTGCTCCCCTCCTTCCTTCCCAGCTCCTCTTCCCGGTTCGCGGAGCTCCCACGCGGTTGCTATGGAGGCGCTCGCGGCTGCTCGCTGCTCGCCGCCCGCCGTGAGCTGCCCTGGGGCCCCGGGGACGGAGCAGGGACTCTGCCCGAGGCTCTGGCGCCTCGCCCCCTAGGGGCCCGGGAACAAAGCGCGCCCTCCCCCATCTCGGGAGTGCGCTGTGAGACCTTCAGGCGCCCCAGGCCCGGAGGCTTAAGACCACCGCGAATCTGCTGGCCCCCAGTCTCTGTGGACCGGACCCCAGGGGTCGGGGTGACAGCTGCGCGCTACCGAGCTACCTTGTGGCCCCCCGAAGATCACTGTCGCTCTCCCCATCTCCACCCCCATCCCAGAGGTATCACTGGGGCCGGGGGACGGCCAGATGGCCCCATTTAAAGGACTGCCCCCTTTTGTTGGGGGGGCCTAAGCATAGTCCAGGCCAATTTACATAGGAAATGGGGTTTGTGTCCCCAATTCAGTGCAGTGCCCCGACAGCTGGTGGTTCAGTCATCATGTCAGGACCCCACAGCGTGATGTTTAAATTGGCTTTATATGTGCAGATGTGTGCGTGTGAATAGCGATTGATTGGGAACCGGTAGCTATTAGGTACGGCTTGGAGAAACTCAGAGTTCACAGGGGAAGTTTTATCAGCCTGGTCGCAGCATAAGATCGTAGAATGGAAAAGTCTTGCTAAAGACTTCTGATGCACTCTTACAGAACTCACAGTTTATCACTTTGTCCGGAAATCTAAAAAGCCAAAAAGTTCAGATCTGAGGAGGATTTTGAAATAGTTACTATTTACATTTTGGTTGTTGCTTGTCAAAGTTGTAAGGCTGAATGTAAGAAGGCATAAGGAGGACCAGGACTTAAAAAACTTATCAATGAAAGATCTAATCTAATTCATTTTATTAAACTACTTTAATTCAGCTGGTTTGTGCCCAGTACTATAGCCTGTAGCAGGCTGCAAGTTATCATTAGTTTGGAATCAGTAGCTTAAACATGTGTACTTAAATGATAGAGTGTTAGAATAGGGAGGAATTTCTTCAGTTCTTATTTTACCAGTGAGGAATTTGAATCTCAGAGAGGTTAAGTGATTTTCCAAAGATCATACAGCTTTTGGAATATGATGTCAACTGTTCAAATCCATAAAAGACGAAGGAAAGGGAAACTTTAAGGCAGTAGATTTAGGAGCCCTTGAAAAATACCTTAATCAAGACGCTCTCAAACCTTTCCACCAGTCCACTGGAGCCACCAACAGGTAACTCCCTAGAAGACAAGGCCTGGAGAGGAATTTTTTTCCTCCGTCTTTATACATTCATCAACTTTGGCTTAAGTCTGTATTGGAGCCAGTTCTAGCCACTAGAGTCTTCTTGAACCCTGGACTGGAACTTGTGACTTTTTTTTCCATTAGAGCACTCATTTTGTGATGCGATGGAAGACGGAAAAGGCATGGTTAGGATTTGTATGAAATGGGAAATCAAAGCTGGGCTGGAACCCTCTGGTCTCATTTTTCAGGCAGGAGGACAAAGTGACTAGTGGAACCCAGGTTCATCTTGCTAGAAGGTGGGGTGGCTACTTTGGAAAGGCTTTGATTTCCACAGAACGACGACACTGGTTACTTTCAAAACCATTGAAAAGAATCCTTGAAACGTGGTCTCCTTACTTCGAAGAGTGTGTTGGAGGAGTTCTATCGGCTCAACTTGCCAATAGACTTCTTTTTTTTTAAAGGTATTAAAAATATTATTTATTTATTTTTGGCTGTGTTGGGTCTTTGTTGCTGCGCGCAGGCTTTCTCTAGTTGCAGTGAGTGGGGGCTTCTGTTCGTTCTGGTGCTCGGGCTTCTCATTGCGGTGGGTTCTCTTGTTTCAGAGCATGGGCTCTAGGTATCAGGGCTTCAGGAATTGTGGCTCACAGGCTCTGGAGCGCAGGCTCAGTAGTTGTGGTGCACGGGCTTAGTTGCTCTGTGGCATGTGGGATCTTCCTGGACCAGGGCTCGAACCCGTGTCCCCTGCATTGGCAGGCGGATTCTTAACCACTGCACCACCAGGGAAGCCCACCAATAGACTTCTATTGGCTAAAACCTCTATCTTTAAACCTGAAGTGACTTTGTGAAAAATTAGGAAAGAGTGCTTCTAGGGAAGATTTTAATGGAGCTGTAGGATGCCACATAAAAAGAGAATATGCATTCACACACTGCACTTTAAACATGAGAAACAGTAAGATTTTACACCTGCGTTGGAACTGGGTGTTAATTTCTGCTCTGCTTCTCCTATCAGAACAAGGTAGCAATATTTTTTCTGCCTCCCCTTTACTTGGGCCCAAGTTGTACTAGGATGAGAGTGTATTGTGATGAGGATGTTAGGTAATGAACATAAGAACCTCTCAATTCTTAGAAAGAGAATGTTTTTAGAATTACTAATACTGTGTTATATCTAAAAAATAACTCTGTACAAGGAAATTATTTGAAATTGACTCCCCCACTACTACCACATACATACTCTCTTATCTCTCTTTACTGCTTTATTTTGACCACACTTTAGTACTTGTATTGGTTAGTTATTGAGGTGTAACAAACAGCCCCCAAACTCAACACCAAAGCAGCAGTCATTTATTATTATAGCTCATGCACCTGTGGGTTAGCAGGAGGTCAGCTCCTCTAGGCTGGGCATGTTGGGTGGCCCTGCTAATGTTGGCTCAGCTTTACACATGCATTTAAGGAGGCCCTTAGACTAAGTTTGGCTGAGGAAGCTTAGCTGGAACAGCTCTGTTCCATATCTTTTATCCTTCTCCTGAGACCAGCAGACAAGCTTGGGCATCTTCTTCCCATGGCAATGACAGAGGAGCAAGAAGGGCATGGGAATCATGAAGGGCTCTTGTGATCTTCACCAGAGTCAGGAGCTGGCGCCCTGTCACTTCTACCTCATTCTATTGACCAAATCAGGTCACATGGCCAGACTCAAAGTCAAGGAGAAGGGAAGAAGCCCAGGTCACTGCAGAGAACATGACGAAGGGAATGGATAGAGGGAGGGTGAAGAATTGGGGCCATGAGTGCAATCAAACACCGCGTTTGGCAACATCTGCCATTTTATACATTTTACTTATATAAAAGTTTGTTTCTCTTCCTGCTAGAATGTAAGTTCCATATGGGCAGGAATTTTTGTCTGCTTTGTTTATTGCTACATCCTCAATATCCAGAACGGTGGCATATTATAGATGCTCAATAAACATTGGGTGAATCATTAAGGAGGATTACATTAATTATTTGGCTTATGTATAAAGCCCAAATTCCCTGGGACAGAATGTAATTTTATTAGTTTTTCCTCATCTTCCGATTTAAAGATGATTGTTCGCATTTGCTCACTATGGAAACTGCTGCCTGTTTGGAATAAACGTTATTTCTTAAGCTTTTAAAAAATTTCCAGATTTTAAAATAGTTTGGCATTTTTCTAGAACATATAAACAGGTACTACCTAAAAGTCGATTATTAGATGGGCAGAAAATTAGTAGTAGGGAGGGGGGGATTTTATATATATTTATGCAGAGAGTATATTGCTTCTTCCAAATGGGAATAATACTAATATAAATATCAAACTTACAGAATTTGAAAAATTATCAAGATCTTTGGATTTGAACTGTTCCAAAATGTGTGGGATACAGGAGAGTACCTACCCAAATTACCTTTGTTGGGCTTTTGGGTCCACAGAAATTCAATTATTTCTCTCTCCTCTCCACCCCAGTTTATCCAATCTAGAAGACACAGAGCAAAGGAATTTTCTTAAGGTCATGCTTTAAAGGGGAATTCCTGTGCGATATATTTTTCTATTTCCTTGAAATCTTAATTTACACTGCCACTTTTTGACTGTGACAGATGATGAAGTAGGAGATAAAGTAGGCGTTAATACTTAGTTACATGAAGGGGAGTTTTGCAAATGTCCACACTTAGCAGCAGGCTAATTTGGGATTCCCACGAGAAACCCAAGTCTTTAACACCGGAGTGAGTATCTGAATTTTCATCATGTCAAGTGACTAATTCCACAGACAGGCAGCTTTTAGACCTGAAAGCTTGATTCCAGGTGGTTGTATAATTTTGGATAAGAGAGGAACCTGGAAACTTAGGGGCCTAGAGACATCCTGAATTATAGTCATTTCTTTCTCTGTCTCCCCCACAACCCACCTCTGTCCCCAGACACCATCCCCGTCACTTAATAGAGTCCCCAGAAAATGACTATTGTGAGTTATAAATTTATAATGTTGGGAACATTTCTCAGAAGGTTTTTATTTACAAATTTATATAAGCATGTTTGCCTTATTATTAGTGAGATCCTAAAAGTATACACTTTGTTTAGTGTAACTTGGGTCTTTTGGGTTGGGAGTTTGGAGATTTAGAGGTTCGTACATTGAGCAAACATTCATCGAGGGGTTCCCGGTGCACCAAATGCAATTAGAGGAAGCCCTTGGCCCTGAGAGAGCTCAGAACCTTGGGGAAGATGTGCACATCAATGGGCAATTTCAGCACAGGGGGATAAAGGCTGTGGTTGGGAAAGCGTGGGGTGGGAGCGCGATGGAGAGGTCCCTGGGACATCAGGGGAGACAAAGGAAGACAAGTAACGTTGGTAATTGTGTAATGTTTTCCAATTTGCAGAAGTCCTTTTGCATTCATTTCTCCTCATCGTGGCAGTTTCCCTACCTGCAGGCTCAGGCAGGGTATTATTCCCATGACACCCAGAAGCGGAGACAGCTGAAAAGTATACACTTTGTAAGGGGACGGAACCTGCCTTCACACTTTGGTCTCCAGGTGCTCTCTTGCAGGGCTGTTTCCATCCTGGTCCTATCTTGCTCCCTCTCTCTGCCAGGCTTGCATGGTTTCCAGCAGTGTGAACTGGTCCAGATCTTCCCAGGCCTTCCATCCCTCAAGTATAAAATGAGGACGCGGTTCAGGACGATTTCTAAGACCTTGTGCCCCTAACAGTCTCTAATTGCAAGAACTGTTGGTTTTGTAGTCAATCTGAGGAAGCTTGATGTGAAAGTCCTATTAAGTTTATTCATGTTTTGCAGAACCCCTTATGGCAGGTTGGTCTTAATTTTTAAAAAATATCTGTTTCAAGATGAAGACCTTGAGGAACTAGGATCCTGCCACTTCTCTATGGTCCCACAGTGTCCTGGCAGGTTCAGCAGTCACGCTTCTGGCTCCTGAGTTTCTAATCTCTTATTCCTTTGTGTGAAATGGCTTTCCTTGTACCTCAACTTTTATTTTACTTCCTTTTCTAGTGGGTGATGTTTAAAACTCTGTTCTGTTATTAAATGTCCTAAGCGACTTCTTGCTCTAGATGTTTCCAAGTGTGTGTGCATGTGTGCGTGTGTGTACTCCATAATTTGCTCACTGCTAAAAAGAGAGGCTTCAGACTGAAAGTTGGAGAGCCAAACATTTTCTCGCAGACATATTTTAAAATATTGTTTCATTTATTTTGAACAAGTAACCCTTGACAATGGTACAGATTCCAAAATGATGTGTACAAAATTTTTTACATTTAAGTTGACATCTAACGATTGAGGGATTTCCTATATAAAGATCTGGGTTTATGACTTTTCATGAAATTCAAACCTGGCAACATTAGTCCAGATTTCCTATTATGTCAGCAACAAGTCTTACCTCCTTTTGGTGGACTTGTTGGCTCGCCAGACCTCCCCACAGCCCCCATTACCAAGTCCTCACCACTGACAGCCCGTTAATCATTTAAATCCCTGGTTGTGCGCCACAACAAAGACCAAACGCAGCCAAAAATAAATAAATAAGTAAATAAATAAATGTATAAATCCATGGTTGGCCCCCTTAGACATTTGTGTTTGTACCTGCTCACCTCAAGTATTTGTACCTTAGATGTCCCGCTGACACAGAAGGGAGCCTGGTGGATCTGGGGCTGACCAGCTCTGAGACAGCAAGAAGGCAACTTTCCCTGCAGTGTTAGGATGAAGGTGGGTGGAGTCAAACAGGAGACACGCAAGGCCTGAGAAGAAAATGCCAATCAGGAGAGAGGCTTGGGATTGACTGGAATACATGTTCTCTGGACAACAAACAAGAGCAACAACAAATAAAATGAGGAGACCAAAGGAGAAAGAAAGAAGAACAACAATGGGGCTCATTGAAGGACAAAATGTATCAATGAGGGAAAACTGAAGAAAGACATGAAATGGTGAACATGAACAAATTATTAGTATATAATATTATATAATAATATATGATATTATTATATTTGGCCAAACCCCACGGTTTGCAGGATCTCAGTTTCCCAACCAGAGATTGAACCTGGGCCACAGCAGTGGAAGCGTGGAATCCTAACTGCTAGGCCACAGGGAACTCCCCATGAGCAAGTTATTAATTTCCTTGATTCTCACCTGCAAAATGGGGTATCTATCTTAGAGGGCAGTCAATGGGATAAAAGGCAATATAATTAAAGACTGGACCACAGTGCCTGGCCTTTGATAGATGATAGAGGACTCATGAGTCTAGGTGTGGCAGCTTCACTACATGCTCTAGGAAGTAAAAATTACATCATTTTTTTCTGCATAAAATTTTATTTTTTAATTAAACATCTATATTTTAGGGGGGTCATTGAACATGAGCTTTTGAATATGGCAGCATTTCTCTTCCCAGTTTCATGTGAGCCTCTGGGTCCCACAGCGGTTATATAGGGCCCACAGAATAGGCACCTACACAGTCAGACACCTTGAATTTCCAAAGTAAGTGACTTTACCATTCTCCTAACTATGGCAAGGGTCTGGCTGAGTCCCAAACTGGGTTCAGAGTTTGGCTGTGTGCCCCTGGCAGGGGTTGAATACTATTTGAAGGGGTTTATTCGGTAGCAGGGGGTGGTTCACAAGTGTTCTGGTTCTCTTCCTTCCAAGCACATGGTAAGACTGTACTTTCCTGTTGCCTTGAGTTCAGGCACACCCATGACACCTTCTTTGGCTGATGAAATGCATTTAGAGGTGATTTGTTTCACATCAAGAAGCCGCCTGGTCACAGAAGCCATGGGAGCACGTTAAGATGGAGCCTCCGTCAGCTTGGTTTCTCAGGTGAGCAGAGCACTCCCCTGGCAACCTGCACTGAACACACAGGAGGCCCAAGGAATACACGTTTGCTGCTACACCACTGTCAGTTTTGTTTTGTTACTGCTGCATAGTGTGGCCTATGCTGACTGATAGAGTTGATATTCTAGAGCCTTTTTTTTTTTTTTTTTTAACTGAACGTGGAGAGAGTTTTTGTCTGTTTCTCTTGCTTCTTTCATGGAGGGAAAAGGAGGGGATGAAAACAAGGGCAGTGGAAAGAGACGGCATTGGCGTGTGTCTGTTTTCCCTCTAAGGCTTTGATCTAGTTGGAAGTCCCATTGGAGAAAGAAGTTGAGCTGGAAGATGAAAGAACCATTTTCATGGGTGATTTTCAGAGAATCTTGCCATAAGTTTTTAGACCTGAGTGACAAGGAGGTGCCTGGAAATCAGGAAAAGGCTATGCTCCCCCCTTTTCCCCAGGACCCAGCAGTGCCACGGCATCTCATAGATTGTGGTTTGGGGAAGGTCTTGACACGGCTCCTCTTTCTCCCACGCAGGGGAGCAGCAAAGGCAGGTATGACATCCTCAAGGGACAGCAGGAGCAGGGAAACGAGGGTAGATTTGTGACTGGACATGCCTGAGATATCACTCTGGGGACTCCCAGAAATAACCAGGGAAGATTTGGGAGGAGCAGTAGCGTCCTGGCATCACACTGGGGGTGCTAAGAGCCACTGTCATTTGAAATTAATATTAATAGGACCTCATATGGATATGAGGAGATGTGAGGACAGTAAGCCACATGATTGGTCAGCTGCTTTGGTTCCGCTGGGCCTGAGGTCTGGCTGCCCACTGGTTACAGTACACACATATAGATCTTTCTGACTGACCATCAGTTTTACGCTCTGTCATTTTTCCACATAAGCTATTTTTTTAACCATTAAAAAAAATTGAAGTATAGTTGATGTACAATATTATATAAGTTACAGGCGCACATAGACTACTTTTATCTGGCTGTATGGATCAGTGTATATTTTCTTTAGGGTCAAACTGAATGCATGGAATATTCATTCCTTGAGGAAGAAACCCAAAATGTTTGATATTATTTTTAAAAACACTGTAATTTCTAGACCTAATTGCAGGACGAATTTTCCTTTTTCTTTTTTATGAAAAAATTTTCTTTCTAGGCGAGAGTTTGGGAGGCAGTTTGCCCAACTACGTTGACCTTGTCTGTGAAATGTCTTTAAGAAGCCAACATATACTCCTAAGGGAGATTTGATAATGAGTGAAGAGTGTTTTAAAGAAAGAAATAATAGAGAAACTGCTATAGAAGCACAGATATCTGTGAGTCTAAATGATGCAAAAATAATTAGAGAGAGATTATTTTATTATAGCTAAACTTGAATTGGGTTGGGGGAGTTCCATTGTAACACTCTTTACAAATCCACAAATTCAGTCCTACCGCCTAGGGGATGTTATTAACAGCTTGCACTCAGGTTATCTGACCCCAGGAGGTGACTTAAGAGGATCGACTGCCCCTCTCTCTCTCTCTTTTATTATCTTTGTCCCTGCCTTTAGGCAGCAGTGAAGAAGTTCCTGGTGACACCTGCAGTTGTGACCCTGGCTTTGAGAATCCATTAATTCTTCTCCATCTGCTTGGATCAATAGCTTAGGCAACCCTGGGCATCACGGTCTTATGCACAGCAGAGCCATCTTGAAATATAGCGTAAAAATCTGGGACAACATCGACATGGAAAATAGCATTTATAGGCAAGGGCAAATTGTTATATTTGTTAAGAAAGTCACCTTTCTTTCCAATATTATAACTTAAAATTTATAAAGGTCTTTTAAATAAATGAAAATAATTTTTCACCCCCAAATGGTGGAGTCCTGAGTCTTGCTCAAGGTCACCAATTAGAAGCAGAAATGGAATTCAAACTCAGGACTTCATGTTCCTTTTTTTTTTTTTTTTTTTCCCATACGCGGGCCTCTCACTGTTGTGGCCTCTCCCACTGTGGAGCACAGGCTCCGGACGCGCAGGCTCAGCGGCCATGGCTCACGGGCCCAGCCGCTCCGCAGCACTTGGGATCTTCCTGGACCTGTGCACGAACCCGTGTCCCCTGCATCAGCAGGCGGACTCTCAACCACTGCGCCACCAGGGAAGCCCAGGACTTCATGCTCCTTGACCATCCCTCTCCTCCCTTCATTTAGGGGACATTGTTAAATGATTAAGGGGTGACATTTTCTACAATACTTTTATGCTTCAACATTGTTACTTTGCTTCTATAGAAAGGATTAAAGAAAACAATATTTCTGGTTTTTTTTAAACATCTTTATTGGAGTATAATTGCTTTACAATGGTGTGTTAGTTTCTGCTTTATAACAAAGTGAATCAGTTATACATATACATATGTTCCCATATCTCTTCCCTCTTGTGTCTCCATCCCTCCCACCCCTCTAGGTGGTCACAGAGCACCGAGCTGATCTCCCTGTGCTATGCGGCTGCTTCTCACTAGCTATTTTATGTTTGGTAGTGTATATATGTCCATGCCACTCTCTCACTTTGTCACAGCTTACCCTTCCCCCTCCCCATATCCTCAAGTCCATGCTCTAGTAGGTCTGTGTCTTTATTCCCGTCTTACCCCTAGGTTCTTCATGACTTTTTTTTTTTTTTTTAGATTCCATATATATGTGTTAGCATACGGTATTCGTTTTTCTCTTTCTGACTTACTTCACTCTGTATGACAGACTCTAGGTCCATCCACCTCACTACAAATAACTCAATTTCGTTTCTTGTTATGGCTGAGTAATATTCCGTTGTATATATGTGCCACATCTTCTTTATCCATTCATCTGATGATGGACACTGAGGTTGCTTCCATGTCCTGGCTATTGTAAATAGAGCTGCAATGAACATTTTGGTACATGACTCTTTTTGAATATTTCTGTTTTGATGTAAAGTACGATGACGTGCTACCAGTGCATGAACTGCTACATTTCCCTGAATGATAGCTCTCTTTCTTATATTGGCAAAGCAAGCCTGTGTACATATGAACCACCGTACTAACTTACCCAAAAATCTAGCTACTGAAGAGAGCCTACATATAAGCAGATCACTGGGATCTGACAGCTTAGGATAAAAAATATTGAGAGAAAAGTAAACAGTTGCCTGTATATTACTTAATCCAAATCCTTCCTGATTAGTTCTAAAGAGAATAATAATAATAAACTATCAGCAGCAACCTTACTGAATGACTATTCTGAGGTCGAGCGTGGCACTCAGACTGATACGGATCTGCTGTCCTTTAATGCTCACAATAGCCCCATGACGTCAGTACTATTTTAGCCCCATTTTACTAGTGAGGAACTGAGGTTTACAGAGCTTGTGCAACTTGTCCAGGTTTTACAGCAAGCAAGCAGCTGGGTGGTATTTAAAGCATACCATTGACTTTACTCTTCTATCTGAGGAAACCCCGTTTCTAGAAAAAGAAAATTTTTTCCATACACACAAAAAATTCAACCAACCCAGAAATGAGCTGAAGAAGCCAAGAGACCTATGTAACCGATTTCAGCTTTGCTTATTGGAAACTGGCTTCAATGGAGACTTGCTAACCTTGTCAATTTCCTTGGAAAAATTAATTTGCTTTGCAGCAAAGCTTTTAGGGCTGTTTATATTAAATATTACAAGTAAGCTAGATCCAGTCTACCTTTAGCCAGACACAAATTGTACAATTTAGAGGGGAAAAAAAAACCCCAGTTAAATTAAGATGAAGCAATGTGAAACATTTTTCATTTAAAGAAAAGCTAGCTGCTCAATATAATATTTTTTTCTAGCTACGGGGACTTGACCCTTTGGGGATGCTGAAAGGAAAGGAATAATGGGCTTGACTGAGGAAAGGGAAAAACAGCAACTTGAAAACGGTTGTGGCAGATTAGATGGCGTTATGATGCCTGTCACGACTTCCTCCTGCCAAAATGAGATTCATTAAAGAAAACTCTCAACTAAATTAAAATTCTCCTTACCAATATCCTCCCCTCCAGATGTGAACAGGAGACTGTGGCCCGGTTGACAACAGGACTGTGGGTAATCAGTGGAAATGTTTCATAACATTCTAATAAGAGGAAGACAAGAAACACTGAGAAATATTTTATTTACTTTTAACCAAAAATGATGAAAACAGCTGACTGATGACTTCTCCTATCAGGAATCCACAAGGAGACGACGAGAGGTTTTCATGAGAGGCAATTGCTCAGCTATGGTCGTTCTGCTCCAGCACGATGCTGTTGTTTCCTGACTTATGTACAGGATGAAAAGATGGTCTTGAGAGTGGCAGCAAGGAGGAGCAGTTGGCTCAGGGATCATCAGCCCCTTGGGTGAATTTTGGTCTTTTCTAGACCGATCACCAGGGTCATCTGTGCTCTGGGATACAGCAGCAACTCCTCTTGTGGGCATTTCAGCTTATGGAAAATGGTAGAAAACAGAACTGTCCATGTCAAACAAAAATACACTTCCAGTTCTGCTGTTTTATTATTTTTTGAGAGAGCGCTCGAAGGACACATCGGATTATTGCAGCTGCAAAATGATGCAGCCCCTGCCCACTGTGGCATGTGGGGTTCCGATCCTGGAAGAAGACAGTGTAGGTCATACATCTTGTGTTTCATCTTATTCTGAGGGGGAAGTTTAAAGTTCCTCCCTCTGTCACCTAAATCCCAGGGAATAGGAATGTTGATATGAATCAGAGTACCATTTATTTGCTTGAATCTTTAAAAAAATCGTTTTAATTAGTTAATCAATGTTTCCTTCTACTTTTATCGTGCTAGAACTGACATAACAGCACTGTATGAGTTTCAGGTATACAGCATAATGGTTTGACTTATAGACATCATGAAAAGATTACCACAGTAAATTTAGTGAACATTCATCATCTCATCTCATTTCATAGAACAAAATCAAGGAAATAGAAAAAAAATATGTTTTCCTTGTAATGGGAACACTCAGGATCTACTCTCTTAACCCTCATATATAACATACAGCAGTGTTAATTACATTTATCATGTTGTACATTACATCCTAAAACGTATTTATCTTATAACTGGAGGTTTGCACTGTTGGACTGCCTTCCTCCAGCTCTCTTTCCCCCAAATCCCCCCCCCCCCCTCTGGTAACCACAAATCTGATCTCTGTTTCTATATTTGTTTGTTTGTTTTTGAAGTATAATCACCCTACAACACTATGTTAGTTCCTGTTGCACAACACAGTGATTCAATATTTCTATACATTTCAAATTGATTGCCAGTATAAGTTTAGTTACCATCTGTCACCATACAAAGATATTGCATGGTTTTTGACTATATTCCCCATACTGTACTTCTCATACCTGTGACTCATTTATTTTGCAACTAGAAGTTTGTACCTCTTAATCTCCCTCACCTATTTCTTTTCTCCCTCCCTTCCCTTCCTCCCTGGCAACCCCTTGTTTTTTCCCTGTATCTATGAGTCTGCTTTTTATTTGTTTTGCTTTGTTTGTTTTGTTTTTTAGATTCCATTTAAGTGACATCATACAGTGTTTGTCTTTCTCTGACTTATTTCACTTAGCATAATACCCTCTAGGTCCATCCATGTTATTGCACCTGGCAATATTTCATTCTTTTTAATGGCTGAATAATATTCCATTGTGTGTGTGCGTGTGTATGTGTGTACCCCATCTTCTTTGTGTGTGTGTACCCCATCTTCTTTATTCATCTGTTGATGGGCTTCCATATCTTGGGTATTGTAGATTATGCTGCAATGAACTTAGGAGTGCATATATCTTTTCTAATAAATGTTTTAATTTTCTTCAGATAAATACCCAGGAGTAGAATTGCTAGATTGTATGGTCATTCTGTTTTTAATTTTTGGAGGAATCTCCATACCATTTTCCATAGTGGCTGTACCAATTTACATTCCTACCAACACTGCACAAGGGTTTCCTTTTCTCTACATCCTCACCAACACTTATTGTTTGTTATCTTTTTGATAATAGCCATTCTGACAGGTGTGACATAATTAATGATGTTGAGCATCTTTTCATGTGCCTGTTGGCCATATTTGCTTGACTCTTACTAGATCATAAGCTCGTTAAAAGCAGAGACACAACTTGCTTAATTATATTCGCAACTTCTAGTTTAATGATGGCTGATAATAGGAACATAATAAATATTTTGAATGAAAGAATAAATGAATGAGCTTAGACCTGACTTTAAAATGGAGGAGGCCACTTTTTTCATTCTCTTGGAGGATGCTGTAGTCAGACAGGGTCCAGGGACACCTCTTGCTGGGGTAGAGTCTCACCCTTAGGAGACCAAGTGTGTCCCATGTGTGCACAAGGGGGAAGGACGTGTGGAAAGGGCTGCTTTGCTCACCCTGTTCCAGAGCTTAGGGAAGAAGGTACTTGTAGTTTTAAATTTATCCTGAAGCCAATCTGAGGCTGAAACTCCAATTCAGAGTTCTCAACCTTCACTGAACTTTAGAAGCTACTGGGAGTATTTTTCTTAAAACACAGGCTCCCAGCCCAGACTAATTAAATCAGAAGCTGGGATGGTGATACCAAAGGGAATGAATACTTCAAAAAGTCTCTAATGTGAGCCAGAGTTGGGCCACGGCTCCAGTTCAGTGGTTCTGAGCTCTGTGAGTATCAGTATCACTTGTGACTGTTCAAAATGTGTAGCTGCTTCACCCCACTTCCAGAGGTGGGATTCAGGGGGTCTGGTTTGGGCTCACACTTCTGTACTGATGCAGCGTTTTGAAGAACTTCAAGGGCGGAGAGAACTTCTTGGCTCAGGGTTTCACTATCCTAAGAACAGTCTGAGCTGCTTGTTGAGAATATAGATGCTGGGTCCTCCTGCACCTACTGGATCACACTCTAACAGAGGCGCGTGGGCCTCACTAGCTTTAAAAGTGCTCCAGGTGATTCCCATGATTAGGGAAATATTACTTGCTCAGTGTGTTTCAAAGTGTGGCCCCCAGACCAGCAGCATAAGTACCACATGGGTACTTGTTAGAAATACAGGTTCTGGGGTCCCAGTTTAGATTCCCCCGCATCCGAGACCCTGGGGGTGGGACCCAGCACTGTGTTATTTCACAAGCCCTGCAGGGGATTCCGATGCTGCTGAAGCTTGAGAACCGCCACTCTAGTTCCTGTTTCTCAAAGTGTGGGACCCAGACCAAGGCATTGGTATCGCCTGGGAACTTGTTAAAAATGCAGAATCTTAGCATCCCTGTCCCAGACCTAATGGGTCACTCTACATTTTAAAAAGATCCCCGGTGATCATATGCACATTAAAGTTTGAGAAGCCCCAGTTATTGCCCAAATAAATATCACTTTGCTGTGGAAATAGAAAAATGTAAGCTCCTTTAATGAGAAGCAGAACAAAAATTAGTAATATGTCTCCCTTTAAGAACAGAAATAGCTTTAATTAAAGAGAAACTAAGAAGCAGATCATTTGGAACTCTATTAATATAATAAATAAATTCCAGCATTAGGCTGAAGTAAAGGATTCTAGTAAGATTAAATGTAAATATCTCTTAACCCCTATCCCGTATTACTTCTTTCCATAGTATTTCCTAATTCAATATAGTCTGTCCAATTATTTTACCCCAGAGCCTGACTTTACACACACACACACACATACACCCACACAGAGTCATACACACTTGTAAATATATTAGGGTTCTCTAGAGAAACCGAACCAACAGGATATATACATATCATATTATACATATATATAACGAGAGGGAGAAAGAGAGAGAGAGGGAGAGGTGCTTTAAGGAATTGGCTCACACAATGGTGAGGCTGGCGTCCAAAGTCTGTAGGGCAGCCCGGCAGCCTAGAAATTTCTGCAAGAGTTAACACTGCAGTCTTGTCTCCAAAGACAGTCTGGAGGTAGAATTTCTTCCTTCTTGGAGGATGTCAGTCTTTTTGATCCTAAGGCTTTAAACTGATTGCATGAGACCCACCCACATTGTGGAGAGTAATCTACTTTACTCAAAGTCTACTGATTTAAATGTTAATAACATAAAAAATATTGGCATAGAAACATCCGGACTGGTGTTTCACCAAACAGCTGGGCACCACAGTTGAGGCAAGTGAACACATAAAATTAACCATTTGTATTTATAAAACATATCTTTGAAAGTTCTAGAAAGTCATAAACTATGGCTAGAATTAGAGCTAGTGGTAATTCATAAAGTGTATGTTTTGTTACTCATTTTATTTTTTTTAACATCTTTATTAGAGTATAATTGCTTTACAATGTTGTGTTAGTTTTTGCTGTATAACAAAGTGAATCAGCTATATGTATACATATATCCCCAATCCACTCCCTCTTGCGTCTCCCTCCAACCGTCCCTATCCCACCCCTCTAGGTCGTCACAAAGCACAAAGGTGATCTCCCTGTGCTATGAAGCTGCTTCCCACTAGCTATCTGTTTTACATTTTGTAGTGTATATATGTCCATGCCACTCTCTCACTTTGTCACAGCTTACCCTTCCCCCTCCCCATGTCCTCAAGTTCATTCTCTACATCTGTGTCCTTATTCCTGTCCTGCCCCTAGGTTCATCAAAACTTTTTTTTTTTTTTTTAGATTCCATATATATGTGTTAGCATATGGTATTTGTTTTTCTCTTTCTGATTTACTTCACACTGTATGACAGACTCTAGGTCCATCTACCTCACTACAAATAGTTCAATTTCATTTCTTTTTATGGCTGAGTAATATTCCACTGTATATATGTGCCACATCTTCTTTATCCATTCATCTGTCAATGAACACTTAGGTTGCTTCCATGTCCTGGCTATTGTAAATAGTGCTGCAATGAACATTTTGGTACATGACTTTTTTTGAATTATGGTTTTCTCAGGGTATGAGCCCAGTAGTGGGATTGCTGTGTCGTACGGTAGTTCTATTTTTAGTTTTTTAAGGACCCTCCATACTGTTCTCCATAGTGGCTGTATCAATTTACATTCCCACCAAGAGTGCAAGAGGGTTCTCTTTTCTCCACACCCTCTCCAGCATTTATTGTTTGTAGATATTTTAATGATGGCCATTCTGACCAGTGTGAGGTGATACCTCATTGTAGTTTTGATTTGCATTTCTCTAATGATCAGTGATGTTGAGCAACCTTTCATGTGCTTGTTGGCAATCTGTATATGTTCTTTGGAGAAATGTCTATTTAAGTGTTCTGCCCATTTTTGTATTGGGTTGCTTGTTTTTTCGATATTGAGCTGCATGAGCTGCTTGCGTATTTTGGAGATTAATCCTGGGTCAGTTGCTTCATTTACAAGTATTTTCTCCCATTCTGAGGGTTGTCTTTTCATCTTGTTTATGGTTTCCTTTGCTGTGCATAAGCTTTTTTTTTTTTTTTTTTTTTTTTTTTTTTTTTTTTGCGGTACGCGGGCCTCTCACTGCTGCGGCCTCTCCCGCCGCGGAGCACAGGCCCCGGACGCGCAGGCCCAGCGGCCACGGCTCACGGGCCCAGCCGCTCCGCGGCACGTGGGATCCTCCCGGACCGGGGCACAAACCCGCGTCCCCTGCATCGGCAGGCGGACTCCCAACCACTGCGCCATGAGGGAAGCCCTGTGCATAAGCTTTTAAGTTTCATTAGGTCCCATTTGTTTATTTTTGTTTTTATTTCCATTTCTCTAGGAGATGGGTCAAAAAGGATCTTGCTGTGATTTATGTCATAGAGTGTTCTGCCTATGTTTTCCTCTAAGAGTTTAATAGTGTCTGGCCTTACATTTAGGTCTTTAATCCATTTTGAGTTTATTTTTGTGTATGGTGTTAGGGAGTGTTCTAATTTCATTCTTTTACATGTACCTGTCCAGTTTTCCTGGCACCACTTATTGAAGAGGCTGTCTTTTCTCCATTCTATACTCTTACCTCCTTTACCAAAAATAAGGTGACCATATGTGCATGGGTTTATCTCTGGGCTTTCTATCCTGTTTCACTGATCTATACTTCTGTATTTGTGCCAGTACCATACTGTCTTTATTACTGTAGCTTTGTAGTATAGTCTGAAGTCAGGGAGCCTGATTCCTCCAGCTCCTTCTTTCTTTCTCAAGATTGGTTTGGTTATTTGGTGTCTTTTGTGTTTCCATACAAATTGTGAATTTTTTTTGTTCTAGTTCTGTGAAAAATGCCATTGGTAGTTTGATAGGGATTGCATTGAAACTGTAGTATAGTCAGTGGGTAGTATAGTCATTTTCACAATGTTGATTCTTCCAATCCAAGAACATGGTATATCTCTCCATCTATTTGTATCATCTTTAATTTCTTTCATCAGTGTCTTACACTTTTCTGCATACAGATCTTTTGTCTCCTTAGGTAAATTTATTCCTAGGTATTTTATTCTTTATGTTGCAATGTTAAATGGGAGTGTTTCCTTAATTTCTCTTTCAGATTTTTCATCATTAGTGTATAGAAATGCAAGAGATTTCTTTTAATTTATTTACTTTTTATTTTTGGCAGGATTGGGTCTTTGTTGCTGTTCAGGCTTTCTCTAGTTGCTGCGAGTGGGGGCTAATCTTTGTTGTGGTGTGCGGGCTTCTCATTGCAGTGGCTTCTCTTGTTGCGGAGCATGGGCTCTAGGCACGTGCTTCAGTAATTGTAGCACATGGGCTCAGTAGTTGTGGTTTGCGGGCTCTAGAGCACAGGCTCAGTAGTTATGGTGCACAGACATAGTTTCTCTGTGGCATGTGGGATCTTCCCAGACCAGGGCTCGAACCTGTGTCCCCTGCATTGGCAAGCAGATTATTAACAACTGCGCCACCAGGGAAGCTCAATGCAAGAGATTTCTGTGCATTAATTTTGTATCCTGCTACTTTACCAAATTCATTGATTAGCTCTAGTAGTTTTCTGGTAGCATCTTTAGGATTTCTATGTATAGTATCATGTCATCTGCAAACAGTGACAGCTTTACTTATTTTCTGATTTGGATTCCTTGTCTTATTCTTCTCTGATTGCTGTGGCTAAAACTTCCAAAGCTATGTTGAATAATAGTGGTGAGAGTGGGCAACCTTGTCTTGTTCCTGATCTTAGAGGAAATGGTTCCAGTTTTTCACCATTGAGAATGATGTTGGCTGTGGGTTTGTAATATATGGTCTTTATTATGTTGAGGTAGTTTCCCTCTATGCTTACTTTCTGGAAAGGTTTTCTCATAAATGGGTGTTAAATTTTGTCAGAAGCTTTTTCTGTATCTATTGAGATGATCATATGGTTTTTATCATTCAGTTTGTTAATATGGTGTATCACATTGATTGATTTGAGTATATTGAAGAATCCTTGCATTCCTGGGATAAACCCCAATTGATCATGGTGTATGATCCTTTTAATGTGCTGTTGGATTTTGTTTGCTAGCATTTTGTTGAGGATTTTTGCATCTATGTTCATCAGTGATATTGGCCTGTAGTTTTTTTCTTTGTGACATCTTTTCCTGGTTTTGGTATCAGGGTGATAGTGGCCTTGTAGAATGAGTTTGGGAATGTTCCTCCCTCTGCTATATTTTGGAAGAGTTTGAGAAGCATAGGTGTTAGCTATTCTCTAAATGATAGAATTCGCCTGTGAAGCCATCGGGTCCTGGGTTTTTGTTTGTTGGAAGATTTTTAATCACTGTTTCAATTTCAGTGCTTGGTAATTTGTCTGTTCATATTTTCTATTTCTTCCTGGATCAGTCTCGGCAGGTTGTGCTTTTCTAAGAATTTGACCATTTCCTCCAGGTTGTCCATTTGATTGGCATATAGTTGCTTATAGCAGTCTCTCATGATCCTTTGTATTTCTGCAGTGTCAGTTGTTACATCTCCTTTTTCATTTCTAATTCTGTTGATTTGAGTCTTCTCCCTTTTTTTCTTGATGAGTCTGGCTAATGGTTTATCAATTTTGTTTATCTTCTCAAAGAACCAGCTATTAGTTTCATTTATCTTTGCTATTGTTTCCTTCATTTCTTTTTCATTTATTTCTGATCTGATCTTTATGATTTCTTTCCTTCTGCTAACTTTTCGGTTTTTTGTTCTTCTTTCTCTAATTGCTTTAGATGCAAGGTTAGTTGTTTATTTGAGATGTTTCCTGTTTCTTAAGGTAGGATTGTATTGCTATAAACTTCCCTCTTAGAACAGCTTTTGCTGCATCCCACAGGTTTTGGTTCATCATGCTTTCATTATCATTTGTTTCTAGGTATTTTTTTATTTCCTCTTTGATGTTTTCAGTAATCTCTTGGTTATTTAGTAGTGTATTGTTTAGCCTCCATGTGTTTGTATTTTTTACAGTTTTTTCCTATAATTTGATATCTAGTCTCATAACATTGTGGTCAGAAAAGATACTTCATACAATTTCAATTTTCTTAAATTTACCAAGGCTTGATTTGTGACCCAAGATATGATCTATCCTGGAGAATGTTCCATGAGCACCTTAGAAGAAAGTGTATTCAGTTGTTTTTGGATGGAATGTCCTATAAATATCAGTTAAGTCCATCTGTTTAATGTATCATTTAAAGCTTGTGTTTTCGTATTTATTTTCATTTTGGATGATCTGTCCATTGGTGAAAGTGGGGTATTAAAGTCCCCTACTATTATTGTGTTACTGTCGATTTCCCCTTTTATGGCTGTTAACATTTGCCTTATGTATTGATAGGTGCTCCTATCAATCCTTCTTGGATTGATCCCTCGATCATTATGTAGTGTCCTTCTTTGTCTCTTGTAATGGTCTTTACTTTAAACTCTATTTTGTCTGATATGAGAATTGCTACTCCAGCTTTCTTTTGATTTCCAATTGCATGGAATATCTTTTTCAATCCCCTCACTTTCAGTCTGTATGCATCCCTAGGTCTGAAGTGGGTCTCTTGTAGACAGCATATATATGGGTCTTGTTTTTCTATCCATTCAGCCAGTCTATGTCTTTTGGCTGGAGCATTTAATCCATTTACATTTAATGTAGTTATCAATATGTATGTTCCTATTACCATTTTCTTAATTGTTTTGGGTTTGTTTTTGTAGGTCTTTTCCTTCTCTTGTGTTTCCTGCTTAGAGAAGTTCTTTTAGTATTTGTTGTAAAGCTGGTTTGATGGTGCTGAATTCTCTTAACTGTTGCTTCTCTGTAAAGTTTGTAATTTCTCCATCGAATCTGAATGAGATCCTTGCCGGGTAGAGTAATCTCGGCTGTAGGTTTTTCCCTGTCATTACTTTAAATATGTCCCGCCACTCCCTTCTGGCTTTCAGAGTTTCTGCTGAAAGATCAGCTGTTAACCTTATGGGGATTCCTTGTATGTTATTTGTTGCTTTTTCCTTGCTTCTTTTAATATTTTTCTTTGTATTTAATTTTTGATAGTTTGATTAATATGTGTTTTGGCATGTTTCTCCTTGGATTTATCCTGTATGGGATTCTCTGTGCTTCCTGGACTTGACTGACTATTTCCTTTCCCATGTTGGGAAAGTTTTCAAATGTAATCTCTTCAAATATTTTCTCAGTCCCTTTCTTTTCCTCTTCTTTTTTGGGACCCCTATAATTCGAATGTTGGTGCATTTAATGTTGTCCCAGAGGTCTCTGAGATTGTTCTCAATTCTTTTCATTCTCTTTCCTTTATTCTGCTCTGTGGTAATTATTTCCCTTATTTTATCTTCCAGGTCACTTATGCATTCTTCTGCCTTAATTATTCTGCTATTGATTCCTTCTAGAGTATTTTTAATTTCATTTATTGTGCTGTTCATCATTGTTTGTTTGCTCTTTAGTTCTTTCAGGTCCTTGTTAAATGTTTCTTGTATTTTCTCCTTTCTATTTCCAAGATTTTGGATCATCTTTGCTATCATTACTCTGAATTCCTTTTCAGGTAGACTGCCTATTTCCTTTTCATTTGTTTGGTCTGGTGGGTTTTTACCTTGCTCCTTCATCTGCTGCATATTTCTCTATCTTCTCATTTTGTTTAACTTACTGTGTTTGGGGTCTCCTTTTTGCAGTCTGCAGGTTCATAGTTCCCATTGTGTCTGCCCCCAGTGGGTGAGGTTGGTTCAGTGGGTTGTTTAGGCTTACTGGTGGAGGGGACTGATGCCTGTGTTCTGGTGGGTGGGGCTGGATCTTGTCTTTCTTGTGGGCAGAGCCACATCTGGTAGTGTGTTTTGGGGTGTCTGTGACCTTATTATGATTTTAGGCAGCCTCTCTGCTAATGGGTGGGGTTGTGTTCCTGTTTTGCTAGTTGATTGGCATGGGGCGTCCAGCACTGGAGCTTGCTGGCTGTTTGGTGGAGCTGTGTCTTAGCGTTGAGACGGATATCTCTGGAAGAGCTCTTGCCAATTGATATTACGTGGGGCTGTGAGGTCTCTGGTGGTCCAATGTCCTGAACTCGGCTCTCCCACCTCAGAGGCTCAGGCCTGACACCTGGCTGGAGCACCAAAATCCTGTCAGCCACATGGCTCAGAAGAAAAGGGAGAAAAAAAACAAAGAAAAAAATTAAAATAAAAAAATATAATAATAATAAAAATAGAAGAGGACAACCAGACCAATAAACAAATCCACCAATGATAACAAGCACTAAAAAATATACTACGATAAACATAAAAATCAGAACCAAATCAGTCGCAGACAGCAGACCCTAAGTCTACAGTTGCTCTCAAATTCCACTGCCTCAATTTTGGGATGATTTGTTGTCTATTCAGGTATTCCACAGATGCAGGGTACATCAAGTTGATTGTGAGGATTTAATCTGCTGCTCCTGAGGCTGCTGGGAGAAATTTCCCTTTCTCTTCTTTGTTCACACAGCTCCTGGGGTTCAGCTTTTGTTTTGGCCCCACCTCTGCTTGTAGGTCACTCTCAGGAATCTGTTCCTGCCCAGACAGGATGGGGTTAAAGGAGTGGCTGATTAGGGGGCTCTGGCTCACTCATGCTGGGGGGAGGGGTACTGTAGTTATAACTCGAATGCTGGGCGAGCCTGTGGTGACAGAGACCAGCATGACGTTGCAACAGCCTGAGGTGCACCGTGTGTTCTCCCGGGGAAGTTGTCCCTGGATCACAGGACCCTGGCAGTGGCGGGCTGCACAGACTCCCAGGAAGGGAGGTGTGGAGAGTGACTTCTGCTCGCACACAGGCTTCTTGGTGGCGGCAGCAGCAGCGTTAGCGTTTCATTCCCGTCCGAGCTGAGAGCCGTGGCTCACACCCGTCTCTGGAGCTCGTTTAGGCAGTGCTCTGCCTTGTGTGGGCAGACAGGGAAGGAATCCCCTCTCTTTGTGCCCCTCAAAACAATGGTCTCTTGTCTCTTAGCTAGGTCCAGACTTTTTCCCAGGCTCCCTCCTGGGTAGCTGTGGCGCACTCGCCCCCTTCAGGCTGTGTTCATGTCACCGACCCTAGTCCTCTCCCTGGGATCTGACCTCCAAAGCCAGAGCCTCAGCTCCCAGCCCCACCCATCCTGGCCGGTGGGTGAGCAGACAGTCCTCTCAGGCTGGTGAGGGCTGGTCTGCACCGATCCTCTGTGCGGGAATCTCTCTGCTTTGCCCTCTGCACCCCTGTTGCTGTGCTCTCCTCCATGGCTCTGAAGCTTCCCCCCTGCCACCCCTCTCCATCTCTGCCAGTGAAGGGGCTTCCTAGTGCATGGAAACTTTCTCTCCTTCACAGCTCCCTGCCAGAGGTGCAGGTCCTGTCCCTATTCTTTTGTCTCTGTTTTTTCTTTTGCCCTACCCAGGTACGTGGGGAGTGTCTTGCCTTTTGGGAAGTTTGAGGTCTTCTGCCAGCATACGGTAGGTGTTCTGTAGGAGTTGCTCCACATGTAGATGTACTTTTGATGTATTTGTGGGGAGGAAGATGATCTCCACCTCCTACTCCTCTGCCATCTTGAAGGTCCCCCTCATTACTCATTTTAAATGTAATTGAACTCTCTGGGTTTTTCTTCTGGTTCCCCACCCCCTCACCTGAACTTTGCATTAAACTTGTGTTCAGACAATGTAAACTCTTTTTTTTAAATTTTATTATTAAATTAATTATTATTATTTTTGTCTTTGTTGAGTCTTCTCTGCTATACGCAGGTTTTCTCTATTTGCAGTGAGCAGGGGCTACTCTTCGTTGCCGTGCGTGGGCTTCTCATTGAGGTGGCTTGTCTTGGTGCGGAGCACAGATGCTAGGCAGGTAAGCTTCAGTAGTTGCAGCACGTGGGCTCAGTAGTTGGGGCTCACAGGCTCTAGAGTGCAGGCTCATTAGTTGTGGCACATGGGCTTAGTTGCTTCAGGGCCTGTGGGGTCTTCCCGGACCAGAGACTGAACCCATGTCCCCTGCATTGGCAGGAGGATTCTTTTTTTTTTTTTTTTTTAATAAATTGAGAACATTTAAAAAAATTAATTAATTAATTTATTTTTGGCTGCATTGGGTCTTTGTTGCTGCATGCGGGCTTTCTCTAGTTGTGGTGAGCAGGGACTACTCATCTTTGCACTGCACGGGGTTCTCATTGTGGTGGCTTCTCTTTGTTGCGGAGCACAGGCTCTAGGAGTGCGGGCTTCAGTAGTTGTGGCATGCGGGCTCAGTAGTTGTGATGCACGGGCTTAGTCGCTCCATAGCATGTGAGATCTTCCCCTCCCAGGGCTCAAACCTGTGTCTCCTGCATTGGCCAGGAGGATTCCTAACCACTGTGCCACCAGGGAAGTCCCAGACAATATAAACTCTTAGTGCAACCTCTTAGCTGTTACAATTGCTCATACCCTGCTCTGTTAATAACAAATCTGAATTAAATAAATAATTTATGACAAACGTAACTTTTTTAAAAAACAATTAAAGTATAGTTGATTTATGAAGTTGTGTTAGCTTCAGGTGTACAGCACAGTGATTTAGAACATATATATATATATATATATTCCTTTTCAGAGCCAGTTGTAGCTGAAAGCAGACTGGATCTTCATTTACTGTTCACGTTGCTCCCTTTAGGGGTTTAAGTCAACTTGGCTTGAACCCACGTTTCAAGGTCTGGGCCAGTCAAAAGTCCTTTTTACTCTCTTTTTGAATTGCTAGTCTGATTTCCTCACTGTTCCATTTGCCTCCACTTCTGTGTCCAGGTGTTTAGTTGTGGCCTCTGCTATGCAGAAGGACAAATTCAGACCATGGGAAGGCAATGGGACAGCTATCTTGGGGATTAACACCTATTGACTTTGAGGTCTTTTTCTTTAGTGCATTATTTCTTTTCTTTTTTTTTTTTAAAATAGTGATCTTGGGGTCTTCTTATTTATTTATTTTTATTTTATTTATTTTTGGCTGTGTTGGGTCTTTGTTTCTGCGTGAGGGCTTTCTCTAGTTGTGGTGAGCGGGGGCCGCTCTTCATCGCGGTGCGCGGGCCTCTCACTATCGCGGCCTCTCTTGTTGCAGAGCACAGGCTCCAGACGCGCAGGCTCAGTAGTTGTGGCTCACGGGCCTAGTTGCTCCACAGCATGTGGGATCTTCCCAGACCAGGGCTCGAACCCGTGTCCCCTGCATTAGCAGGCAGATTCTCAACCACTGTGCCACCAGGGAAGCCCATAGTGCATTATTTCTTAAATAAGTGATTCCCGTATGATGGTATGGAGGTAATTTTGTGTAATCAAAACTCTGAAGCTATTGTGGTTCTACATGGCCCAAAGAGAGAGAAGAGGATGTCTGTACGTGGTCCCTGGTAGCTCTCTGGATTTGGGCTTTGGCTTGTCTGAACTGCTATGTAGGTGAGTCACTCTAGACAACCTCCGTGGTAGGGATTACTGGTACAAAAAGTCACGTAAAACACTGTGCAAATGACAGCAAATCCACAGATGCATTTGGTCACCGTTTGTTAAGGTGAATGATGGTTCCAGGTGGGACCCTGTGGCAGGAACCTCATCCAGTTTAAGGAAGGAGGTTTTGTTGGAAGGTATCACCGAATTGAAGACTGACTACAAGGCTGAGGGCAGCTCCAGGCACTTAGGGCTGGGTTATCCCTTATCATCCTCTCGGGCTTCGCCAAGGTAAGTGGGGCCTGATGCTGACTGAGCTATTATGTGAATGCTGTTCACGGTCAAAGAGGGAACAGGCTTTCCCACCTGCTTCAGTAGAAAATCTCCACCGAGGACTTCACTTGGTTCCCGTTGCGTTCCCATGTCCATCTCTGGACCAATCACTACAGGCAGGAAGAGGGTTCTGTGACACTCAAGCTGGGGTAATGTGTGTACCTTCTTATGGAAAAGGGGTAAGGTTTGTTTCTAGAAAAAGTGGAGACAAAGTGGACTGGGCAGATAAAAACAAAATCTACAAGGGGAATTCAAGAATTCAAGAATTAATTTGCTTATTCATGGATTTTAATAGCTCTATTGGCAGTCCCCTTCTGTGGGAAAGATATTTTGTCCTTCTGTAAAGGGGTTTTCAGCTTTTTGTTGTGTGCTACCCCAGGTAGCCATTTTTGCTCATGGAAGGTTTTTCATGCTCCATCTCATATTTACTTATTTTCCTTGGGGGATTCTTGCTATGATAGCAAAGTGTTCTATTTTGCATACATTGGGGTTCTATTTGGTTATGGTATAATAGTTATCTGATATATGGTATAATAATTCCTTTTTAATGGCTTTGTTGAGTAAGTAGATACTCTTGTACTTTACCTAACCAACTCTGTTGAACACCAAAATTATTTCTATTTTTTTCTCTCTTATTAATCCATCTTTTCTTTCTCTTGTCATCTTTCGTGAGAGAAGATATTTGTAGACAGAGTGAAGAGAGGCTCATAATACTCCAAAATTTTGCTATGAGAGGTGGTCAATATTAGGAAGAAAAAGGTTTGTTTTTCCAGTAGATGTTCCCCTGTAAAGAATATTAATGCCCAAAGCTTCTCCCAAGAAGCATGATGAGAACCTTCTCTGACCTCTCAGGTTGGAGAGACTAAGCATTTTATGGAAAATGCAAGAAGGAGAAAGTATGCTGAGGGAAAAAAAAAGGAAAATTTTTTAAAAAGTTGAAGAAGTGGGGAGAACATAAAAAAAAGAGGTTCCTGGAAACCTATCCATGGAAGAATCTGTATGGACAATAAGGGTTATATAGATGTAAACAACAGAAACCAACCATGGATAACTTAAGTATTGGATATGTATATATAGGTCACAGGATTTAAAAATAAGTTCATGAACTAGACTCAGAGAGGGCACATAGAAGAGCTGTTCCACCCTGTGCTATACAGTAGGTCCTTGTTGGCTCTCAATTTTGTATAGTGTGTGTATATGAAAAAGCTGTACGCTTAGAGAGAAAAAAACATGGAACCAATTAGAAATGCACAATAACTAGTTTATATTTTAAAAAATGTGAATGCAATCAAATACATTTACACAAAAGAGTAATAATATATTTGATAACTATAGCTAGAAAGATTTTATATTCTAAAGATAGTGCAAGATATTATAAATACATCAAGTTTAAAAAGAAAAATAACCTTGGTATACGTAAGAAGAAGAATACATGATCTCTTTGAAACAAAAATATGTATTCAGTGGTTTTATTTTGTAACTGAAGTTGTTTGAAACAATAAACATTAAATTGAAGAAAAAAAAAAAAGCAGCTCTAGAGAGCTAGCGAGCAGGAACTCACTGAGCCCAGGACAGTCTCTGGTGCTGGGCTCACAGGATAAATTAGCTTCAATCACTGGCTTAGCTGGGCTTGGCCAGGGGAGAGAAGGATTCTTGGACAGTCATACCAAGTCTGGACACAGTGGTAGAAGGGTACTTCTCAAAGCAAACTCAAAGTGTTGGTACCAGAAGGAAAGGGCATGGATGTTGGCCAGGCAAAGACAACAGTTGAGGAAACCAAGGCCTGAGCAGGTTGTTCACTTTGATTTTCATTTCTTCTTTGATTTTGTCTGTAAGAGTACAGACCTCTCTCCCAGAAAAATGTTCTGTTACTTCCTGCTCTGCCTATCTTATATTCCTAAATTTGTTTTAATTGGCAAGTTGGGCCTTTCTTGCCCCTGAACCCTAATGGAAAATTGCTGATGGGACCCCCTCTATCAATGCCCACGTGCCTTGGGTAGACAAATTCAGAGATAGTTATTTATTTATTTATTTTGATCTATCTATCTATCTATCTATTTTTTTTTAGCGGTACGCGGGCCTCTCACTGTTGTGGCCTCTCCCGTTGGGGAGCACAGGCTCCAGACGCGCAGGCTCAGCGGCCATGGCTCACGGACCCAGCCGCTCCGCGGCATGTGGGATCTTCCTGGACCGGGGCACGAACCTGTGTCCCCTGAATTGGCAGGCGGACTCTCAACCACTGCACCACCAGGGAAGCCCCAATATATTTTTTAATTGAAGTATAATTGATTTACAATGTTGTGTTAATTTCTGCTCTACAGCAAAGTGATTCAGTTATACATACATATATATTCTATTAAAAATTTTTTTTTCCATTGTGGTTTATCGTAGGATATTGAGTATAGTTCTCTGTGCTATACAGTAGGACCCTGTTGCTTACGAGATGGTCATTTAGCTGAGCATGGGAAGGTGTTGAGGAAGACTTGGACAAACCTCCCCATAGCAGATCCCAGATGGCCTCTGAGGCTTTCCCATTCTCGCAGAGGTGGTAGGAGGCACAGGTGGGCCTAGCAGCCTGGTTTCTGATCTCCAAGGCCAGTGCTCTTACTTTAATATATCTGGTTGTGATAATTTTATGTGTCAATTTGACTTGGCCTTGGGATGTCCAGATCACTGGTGAAATATTATTCTGGGTGTCTGTGAGGGTGTTTCCGGAAGAAACATTTGAATTGGTGGACTGAGTAAAGCAGATGGCTCTCCTCAACGTGGGTGGGCATCATCTAACTGCTGGGAGCCTCAATAGAACAAAAAGGCAGCAGGGAGCCTTCCCTGGTGGTCCAGTGGTCAAGACTCCACGCTCCCAACACAGGGGGACCGTGTTCGATTCCTGGTTGGGGAACTAAGATCCCACGTACTGCAACTAAGCCCATGCGCCACAACTACTGAGCCCATGTGCCACAACTAGAGAGTCCACACACAGCAATGAAGACCCAGTGCAGCCAAAATAGATAAATTAATTTTTAAAAAAAAGGGAGGAGAAGGTTAAATTCTCTCTCTGCCTGAGTGCTGAGCTGGGACATTGATCTTCTCCTGTCCCAGGGGCTCCTGGTTCTTAGACCTTCAGACTTGGACTGGAATCTACACCACTGGTTCTCGCTCTAAGGCCTTCAAACTACACCATCAACCCTCCTGGGTCTCCAGCTTTCAGACAGCAGGTCGTGGGACTTGAGTCTCAGCCTCCATAATCATGTGAGACAATATCTTATATTAAATAAAAAATATATGTATATAATCTTCCCATGGTTCTGTTTCTCTGGAATCCCCTGAGTAATATACCAGTCATTACAACTTCAGACATAAGGTAGTATTCCATGGATGAGTTTTTGCTGAATTTGAGAATCCCTGTGCAAAGTAAAAGAATAATTAAATCAAATAGTTGGGAGGGAAAATACGATTGGTGTTAAGGGGGCAAAAGTGGGACAGAAACATTTCAGGGGCAGTCTTAGAGGTAGAATGTGGCTACTGATGGGACGTAAGGACAAACAAGGAATGGGGCATAAGGCAAAATACTGCAGGCGAAAAGATAAAGCTCTTTAGTCCTAAGGAAGATTGATATATCATAAACGCAAGACAGAAATCAGTGTCCAAAGAGAAAGCTCACTTTTTTGGATACATAAAGATGTCCAAAAAAAAAAAAATCCATAAAACACTTTGTTGCAGTTCAGAACCAAAGAGTAGGGGGTAACTGTAAACACAGATCCTAATAGAAGTGACGATGAAAAATCGCAACAGGCAGACCTCGGCTAAGGTATCTGCACATTCCAGACTCAGGTCATTTCAGGGGAAACAGGACGGAAGAACAGATGAATGGGATGTGGTCTAGGAAACAAACAGAAGAAAGAAATTTAAATTTAAGGACTATAGGGACTTCCCTGGCGGTCCAGTGCTTAAGACTCCATGCTTCCATTGCAGGGGTCGTGGGTTCAATCCCTGGTCAGGGAACTAAGATCCCGCATGCTACATAGCCAAAAATAAATAAATAAAAAAAAATTAAAGGACTATAGCTTGTTCATTTAGAACCTACATAAAAGACAATTAGACAGTATGGCTATCAGACATAGCCAGAAACTAGAGATAAACCAGTTCTTTAGTTTTATGAACCTTGTTTAAAAATTAATATTTTTACTGAAAAAGTACAATAGTAAAAATTTTAGCGCTCTCTATTACAATCCCTTAAATTGAAGTTAAACTCTGAAAAATTAAATTCTCAAGTTCTGAAAACTAAAGTTAAATCTTTTTTTTTTTTTGGTTTTCTTAGGAAGGAAAATCCTAAAGTGTGGGCAAAGCACACAGGTGATTTGGAACAGCTGAAGGGGTGCGCTAGCCTAATGGTGCAGACACAGAGACCACATAAGAGCCAGGACTACAAAGAACAAGAGAATTTTAGATGTGGATGGTACTGTTAAAAGTACTCACAAAACCTGCTCTGAACTGACATAAAGCTATTTTGGTTTTTATTTTTCTATTTAGTAAGATTATTTTTTCTGCTGAAGAATTTTTTTTAATTTTATTTTTTTTATTGAAGTGTAGTTGATTTACAATGTTGTGTTAGTTTCAGGTGGATAGCAAAGTGATTCAGTTATACATATGTATATTCTTCTTCAGATTCTTTTCTATTATAGGTTATTATAAAATATTGAGTATAGTTCTCTGTGCTATATAGGAGGTCCTTGTTGGTTATCTATTTTATGTACAGTGGTGTGTACATGTTAATCCCAAACTCCTAATTTATCCCTCCCCCACCTTTCCCTTTTGGAAACCATAAGTTTGTTTTCTATGTCTGGTGCAGAAATATTAATGTGTTTGATTTCGGGCAGTTTTTTGGCTCTCCTTTCACATATATTCTATCGTCCAGGATTTAAGAAACAGTCAGTCAAGATACTTCTTAACGTTTTCACTTCCTGACACTCGATTTTGGCTTACAGCAGATGTTTCCATTATCCCAGAGTTGTGCCCCAAAATGGGATGGGAATGGAACAAGTGCTTAGTAGGATGAGCAAAAAAGAGCGAGGGTAACTTGCCACATCTTGATCTTTCCCCACTTGTCTTCTATTATGATTCTACTTCTTGAGTCTTTGTTTAGAGTTCAGTGGAGAACTCCCAAGTGAGAAGAAGAATTCTTTCCCATCCAGAACTTTTTCCCATCCAGAAATAGTAAATCATTTTCTATCTCTGTTATTAACACAGCATCGGCATCGCCTGCCACACGAGCTCCCCACCCATCCTCCAGGAATCTTCTTTGCACCTGGAAATTGTTACTTGCCTGAGCCTTGAAGTGTTCTTCTTCCTAACATGAACTTGCTTGTGAGTACTCTAGCACAGAATATGTCCAGATATTAAGTAATAGAATATATGATACAACACAAATATAAATGAATTTGTACACAATATATTGAATGAGATCATGCCAATAACACATGTAACACATTTCCTGGCATTCTATTAAGACTCTATAACTGTGCATCATCATTATATGATGATGATGGTGAGGGTGATGATAACAGTAGGTAAGACTCTTCTAGTACCCAGAATCTCCAAGCCGTCTTCTCATTGACCCATGTTCATCTCCCTCACTGACCCTGAGCTCATCTTATGTTTTCTGATCTTTCCCATTTTCTTGGAATCTCTTGGAGCAGGTTGATTTCCAGCATCTCTAGGTCTTGCCCTGGATTTCATCCTCATACAGGTAAGTGGCACAGCACCTCCCAGTACTGATGACTTTGTGCAGCAGGCATTTAGAGGTAAAAAGCCTCTCTGCTTTACCCTAGAACAGTGGTCATATTCTCTCTTCCTACATACATAGCACTACTTACCTCTTTTTTCTCTCTTTGAAGTAAGCATTCTAACTCTGAGAATACCTCCACAAGTTTCAAATCCGGGTGCCTTCTTGACTCTCCCAAGAGGACATTCAAAAACGATACCTTTGTTCTTCAGGAAAATTTATATAACCTATGAATTATTTAGCCGCTTAACCCATATAGAGTTTTCATACATTTTATTTTCATGATTATATTAATAATCAGTGCTTATTGCAGATGAATTAGAAAATATGTAGGGATATCCATATATGAAGAAAGGAAACAAAATGGTGTATAATTTCAACATCCAGGATTTGTTCTGTTAGCATATTAATGTGTGGACTTCCATATTCCCTTTTATAGTCCAGTCCTTGGGATGGGATCATTACATACATACCATTTTTAACCTGACTTAAAAATTTTTAATTTAACATATTTTGAAAATCTTTGCATATTAATAAATAAAATCAGATGGAATCTCAACATTGAGGTCCAGTAATGGGAGCTAGGGGAGATATGGTAAATAGCAAATAGGCTTAGTGTTGGTTCATCAGCATCCACATGGAACCCAAAAATACACAAACATCACTATAGCAGAGGCACCACATCTATTAATTTATTGTTGTTCATAGCTCTTATTTCCACTTGACTCTTTTTTAAAATTAATTAATTAATTAATTAATTTTTGGCTGTGTTGGGTCTTCATTGCTGCATGCGGGCTTTCTCTAGTTGTGGCGAGTGGGGGCTACTCTTCATTGTGGTGCACGGGCTTCTTATTGTGGTGGCATTGTTGCGGAGCACGGGCTCTAGGTGTGTGGGCTTCAGTCATTGTGGCATGCGGGCTCAGTAGTTGTGGCACACGGGCTTAGTTGTTCCGTGGCATGTGAGATCTTCCCAGAACATGGATCAAACCTGTGTCCCCTGCATTGGCAGGCAGATTCTCAACCACTGTGCCACCAGAGAAGTCCCGTCCACTTGACTATTTTTATTTATTGCTTGTGAGTTGTCTATCTTCCCCACAAGAATATAAGCTTTATTTGGTTTATCGTTATATCGCTGGCACTAGAACTATATCTGGTACAAAATCAGCACTCAACCCGAATTTGTTGAATAAATTAATGAATAAACACTACATGAATGAATGAATGAGTGAACGAATGAAGATTCACGCCACAATCTGCAATTACCTTCTTGTTCATTTATTTGGTATCTTGTTATTATGTAGCATTCTCCACCAGGATGTAAGCACAGCACCCAACACAGAATAGGTCCTCACTAGATACTTTTCGATGAGTGAATGAATGAATTAGTAAATTTATATCTTCAGTTGATGTCACTGTAATCAAGTGGATTGTGTCAGAGACAGCGTTTACCAAATGTCCATGCTCCCCCTTACATTTCCCAGCATCCTTTGCAAAGAGGTTGTAGCCATGTGACAAGCTCTGGCCAATGGGCTATGAGGGATGAGGGATGAGGCAATTAAGAGCTGGTGTGCTTCCTGCATCTCTTTCCTTCTTTGACTCAGGAACTTGGATGCCAGGTATTTCAGCTGACACAGCTATAGGGTGGAAAAAAGACACCCACACCTCATCAGACTTTAGGTAAGTGAGAAATAAAGCTTTTGGGGGTGGTGGTGGTTAGACCACTGAGTTTTAGAGCTTGCCATTTTAGGACTTACTGCAACATTAGCCAAGACTATCCTGAATAATACACATATAAAACCAGAATTAGAAATTTATTCTTTGGCCATTGAATTGAACAAACTTAATTGATATAAACTAGGATGTTGCCTATGATTTTCATGGTTTTATTTGCTTTTTTGTTGTTATAACACTCACCCTGAAATCCTGGGCTGAAAGTAAAGATATAAAACTGAAAATGTTCTGAATATGAATTAGGTTTCTTCAGATATTCCATGGGTTTGAAATAAAATATTTCAGCTTAGTATGCTACCTAAATTGTTTCTACTGTCAATTCTAATTTCACCTAACCCGTAGGTTGTTTATAATTTCTGAACAGGAACAATTAATTCCCTTAGAGCTGGAGTAATAAACAAATATTTAAACCCTTGGGGTGTCATATTTTTAGGCTGACAACTGCAGCGATGGTAAATATGAGGAAGAGAGAGTGCTTTTGGTTTGCTGGAGTCAATTATTTACCTGTTTCGGACATCCCCAAACTTTCTGGGCTCATGGTTATAGTCAACTCAGTCATTTATTCATGAGCCAAAAAATGTATAACATTGTAGGTGATTAAGTAGTTAGGTCCAAATAACTTACTGACAATAATTTGTATGGCGCCCGACAGATGTTCTTGTGTTTCCCTCAAAAATTTAAAGCCTCCTGCAAGGCCCACCTGATTCACAGCCTGTGACCCTGGGCACCTCAGCGCACATGGTTTGGAGCTGATTTGATATTTGGGAGGATCTGAGGAGCACTATTTTGGAGATCTTTCGGGAAGTTTCTAGCGTTTCATGAGCTTTTGTATTTTTGTTTTGAGAAGTCTCTATTTTATTTATTTATTTAAATTTTAATTTTACATTGGAGTATAGTTGATTAACAGTGTTGTGTTAGTTTCAGGTGTACAGCAAAGTGATTCAGTTATACATATACATGTATCTATTCTTTTTCAAGTTCTTTTCCCTTTTAGGTTATTACAGAATATCGAGCAGAGCTCCCTGTGCTATATGAGCTTCTGGGGTTTTTTGTAGAGAAATCGAGTGTCTATTGACAACACAACCGAGGGGAGTAACTTGAGCTTCAAGTGAAATTTGGAGCATTGTGGCCATCGCTCTGAATATTTCACATTTCACTGAAAGAAGAAGTCATCAGAGTAGACGATACCAGGTGAGGTCAGTAGACAAAAGAGTAGAGTGGGTAAGCTTGTTCCTGGTACTTTCAGCCTCTGTTCTTTAGGCTCCCAGAGTCCAATGCTCCTGTGGATTTCCTGTGACCGCTCTGGGTCATCCTTTCCAGCTTCTTTGATCAGCTAATCCTTGCTATGGAGCTTAATTGTTGACCTTCTTCAGGTCTTGGTCTTAGATTTCAATTATAGTCTATGAGTAGATGGTTCCCCAAACCTTTAATTTTTTTCTTTCCTACTGGTGTTTCCCTTTTAAAATCACCCCAGTCCTTTAGTTAAAAGAAAGTCAACCTTGACAGCCATGTGTAGAGATCTTGGGGAGACAGAAAAGCAGGGCAGTCAAGGGGTCGCTTCCTCAGGTCCCACAGGGAGACATGGGATCCTATGAAGGGAACACAGGTGTGGAGGTTCAGGGGGTGCCCAGCGGTGCAGTAAGGGGGAGCCCACAGTGAAACAGAACCTGATGGAGGAGACACGTGACACTCACACACAGTGTCTGGAGACCTGACTCCAGAGACAGTTGAGAGGCAAAACTTCCGCTCTCCCGCGGCGTGCTAGATCAGGGGTTCTTCACTCTCGATGTACAAGAGAATCACCTGGGGAAGTTTTTAAAATGCCAGCGTCCCACCCTGACCAATAAAATCAGATTTACCAAGAGAGGCTTGGGTATCAGGAGATTTTAAAAGCCCCAGAGGGGATTCCAATGAGTAGGCAGGGTTGAGAACCACTTTGCTAGAGGAAGCTGACTAGAGAAACAGGTGGAGATGTGGGTGGTGCAGAGTGAACTTGAGTTTCTCCTGGCCCACCAGCAGGTTCAGGGGATAGGGGCCTGGACCTGTGGGTAAACATCTTGCCACCATGTGAAGCACAGGCATAAACCCACCACGGAGGAATGGGGAGCCGAGATAGGAAGAAGGTCAAATCTTGATGACATCCTTTGAGACAATCCTGAAGCTAGCACTGTGTCTGGGAATTTCAGTTTTATACCCCACACCGTCTCTTTTTACTTAAGCCAGAATGGCTTGGGTTTTCTGCTTTTGTATAGAGAGACAGCAGAGGGCTGCTTCCACGGCTGTTACTCCCTACTTCCACCTTCTCTGCCAACAATCTTCAAGGGACATTCACATTCTAGACCTTCTATAAAGAACTTTGTTTTTGCTTTGGTTGACAGAGACTACTCATTGGGTCCCAATATTTCTTCTCCCTTTCTTCCATAGCATAACATTTCTAGCTGAGCTGCCCAGAAAAATAAAGACTACAGTTCTTAGACTCCATTGCAGCTATGGCCCTAAGACTAAGTTTTGGCCAGTAGGATGCAAGCAGGATAAAGTGATGGGATCCAGAAACCTTAAAAGACAGCAAAAAACAGGCCCTTTTTCTCCATCCTTTCTCCATTTTGCTTTCTGAAACATGGATGTCTCTGTCTTTGACTTGACGACGAAGCCATACCTTACGAATGGGATAGATAGGGAGCTTGAATCCTCGGAATTCCAGGGTGCGGACCCACCCCATTGACTCTGGCCTGACACTTCCAGAGTTCCTTAATGCGAATGAGAAATACATGTCTCTCTTATTAAGCCAATGCTATTTTGGGTTTTCTGTCACTCAAAGCTGAACCTAATCCTAGTTAATATACCTTATTAAGTTTCATCTTGAGAGATTTGGACCAGCACTTTGTGTCTTTTGGTACCAATGTCATCATTCAACATCTCTACCCCATCCAGCTCTCTATCGTCAGTTAATGAGATCAGTGTGCCATCCGTGCTTCTATCCATCATTAATAAAAATGGGAGCGGGAGAGGGCCAAGGACAGCAGTCTCCAGCTTACTCCAGAGAGCTCTTTCATTGGGGTCCTGGTGATCCGTCCACCTTGTCTTTGGACAGAGGTGTGAGTTGGTGTGGAGGAAAGCTGAGGAGCGTCAACTATAGATCAGTGGGTCTCAAGCTTTAGTGTATTACAGGACCACCTGGAGGGCTTGTTAAAACACAGATTGCTGGGTCCCATCTCCAGAGTTTCCGATTCAGTGTGGCTGGGGTGAGGCCCAAATATTTGTGCTTCTACCGAATCCCAGGCGACGCTGATACTGATGGTTCAGGGACCACACTTTGAGAACCGTTATCCTAGGCTATGTTTTTTCAGTTGGAAGGCGATCCATAAAAGAGAAAGAATATTTAAAAGTCATTTGGCTATGGACAGCAAGTCTTTGTGGAGACAAAAGGGGATGGACTGCAGAATATCTGTGAGGGTTGGACTCTGATAGGACCAGGGCATTGCCTTGTGGCTTTCAGGAAAGAGCCCAGCGAGACAGGGTGTAGATAAAGGTAGATTGGCCCATTTGCTATGAGGAGGCTGTAGGAGCTTCTGTCCAGTGGCTTCTAATTTCTCAGGTGAAGAATATGCAAGAGGATTAACTGACGTGAGGGATATTAGCTAAGTGAGGAGAAATTTTGAAATAATTTAGGCATGTCCAATATCCCAGGGGAGTGTAATATGTACCAGGGTATGATAGGAAGACTCAAGCAGGGTTGATACCTATTTAAGGAGTTAATTGACTAATCTTTGTATTAGTACATTACTAAGAACATCTAAATATTAAACTTAAAGCAGTTCCAGGGGGTTACGGCACTAAATTCATCAAGATGTCTCCAGGCCCAGAAAAGTGCTTAGTGAATGTTCAGTTCACATTTAACAGTAAACAAGCATGTGAAGTTCAATTTGTAGTTTAGATGGTCCCCCTGGAACAAAATCACAGTTTGTTAATGTGGGTATATTTTTTGTTACTTTTAATGAATTAAAACAATACTCTGTTTCATGGACATGCATTATTTAATGTGTGATTGTCTCACACCTTAAAAAAAATGCAACAAGTGTACAACTACCAAATCTTGAAATGCAGTTTTCTTTCTAGAGTTACAAGAAATTCCAACAGGTTCTGCTACATGTAAGCACATTCCAGCTTACTTCTGACCCACAGGAGCAGTCAGAATCACGGTTCAGCAGGCTTCTCTCAGGGGACATGAGAAATTGGGGAATAAATCTGGGGACATTTGGAATAGCTTCACACACCACCACAGAGTCGGGGACTGGCTTCAGATTGCCACTAGTTCTCAGAGCAAGAAATTAAAACCAGTAGAAACCCAGAGGACAGCTCTGCCACTAGATAGGTCCTCAGAGAAGAGGGCGGTGACCAACTGTCCCAATTTGCTTGGGACTAAGGAGGTGCCTGGGATGTGGGATTTTTAGTGCTAAACCTCTGGTAGTCTAGAACAAGGCAGGCCAAATTGATCACCTTAGCAGGGGCTGACCATTATGAAGGAGACACCCCAATATAGCTAGCATGGCAAGACTGCTGTTTGATTTATGGAAGGGGACAAAGCTGGCTTCTCCTGTAGGTGACTGGCGTAGTGTAGTCACACAGATCCCCACACTCAGGAGGGCCCATGCTTGGTATAATACTCTACTGTCGTCACTTGAAAGTCTTAATAACATTTGAAGAAAGGGTTCCTCATTTTTCTTTTGTACTAAGTCCTGCAAGTCGTGTAGCCAGTGTGCAAATTACATAGGAAGGGAGCTGGTGTTTCTGTTTTTATTTCTATGTGTCCTGATGAGAGATGAAGACAGGTTTTCTCTCCCCCCTCTGCCCCTCTCCCACTCTCCTTCTCCTCTTTCGTTAAGCCAAACCTATGCAAGGTATTTCTTTCTTTTTTCTTCTTTTTTTTTTGCGGTACGCGGGCCTCTCACTGCTGTGGCCTCTCCCGTTGCGGAGCACAGGCTCCGGACGCGCAGGCTTGGCAGCCATGGCTCACAGGCTCAGCTGCTCCGCGGCATGTGGGATCTTCCCGGACCGGGGCACGAACCCGTGTCCCCCGCATCGGCAGGCGGACTCTCAACCACTGCGCCACCAGGGAAGCCCTACTTATGCTTTTAAATATGGACCGTAAGGAGGACAGGGGATGGTCAGCTGAGAGAGGGTAAGTACCACTGAAGCTGGAGTGTGAAACCGGGTGGCTGAGCCGGGTGTAAGGCTGTAAAGGTGACCTTCAAGAATTAGCTGAGCTCAGCTGTGTTCTCACCGTGACCATACCTCCTAACACGACCCAGAGGGTGGGCTCACCGGGTGGGGGGGGGCGGGGGGGGACGGGGGACGGTGAGCGCCTTCCTCGCCCCCAGGATGGCGTGTGGGGGGACCTCATCCTCCGCTGGCCTCACCTGAGCCAGGCCGCCAAGTGACAGTCATGTTGGCTGTCGCTGCTCTGAGCTGTTCCGGGCAGCAGGGAGCCAGGTACCGCGGTTTAGAAAGGTAGGTGGAGTAGGGCCTGCTGTGAAAAACGCAGGTTCTCTGACATTTAAAATGTATTTTTCTTCCTGTCTGGATGGGTAGATATAAAAGCCGCGTGATAGATGAGGCCCGGGAAAGGGAGTTGTCATCAGATGCAGCGGTTCTGCCCGAGGCGCTGAAAGGTTGCTCTGGTCCCTGTTGTCTCTCTTCCCCCATCCTTTGCTTGTACGTAATTGGATTAAGAATCACTCTGTGGAGGTCTGGACAAACCATCCTGGGCTTCTTAGGGAGGGGAAAAAATATTCTCTAAATACAAAGTCTGGCCTGGCTGGAAAAGAATAATTTTTAAAGCTTAGAAAACTTGGCATCATGTATGTGTTTTGGGTCCTGAGTTTTATTAAACTAAGTGATGAATGACTTCCAGGCAATGAGTCAGAAAGGCAAGAGAGAAGCTTCCAAGTGGCTGCCAATATGTTTAGAGCAAGGACACCAAATCCAGGTGCCCCTACTGCTTATTTCTAAATAAGCTAAAATGTCCTTAAGTTGTGAAAGTTACTCCTCTTTTGTTCTGTTTTAACAATATTAAGACTCAGAACAGTGTTGCTGATATATGATTTTTAAAATATTGTGCATATCTAGACAGTTCTAGAAGTAACTTTTTATGAAATAGTGTATATTTAAACATTTGGTTGGCGTGTTTGTGAAGTCAACTCAGGTCAGCTTAGGAAAATAGACTATATTTGTGTATTAAGGTAAAAATTTCTCAGCAAGGCAAATATTTAAGGAAATGATGAAAATGTCAACATTTTATAAAAGATAGAGGTAATTATTGTTGGATGGTGAATATTTAAGTTCAAAAGATGTGGATCTACTCCTGTTCTCTCCTTTAAAACACATCTGAGCCTTAATTAAACATCTATTGTTAGCAGAGGTTTAAATGAATATTCCGCTAGAGGGCAGCATTTGATAAGGGTTTGATGGTAATATATATACATTCACAGTGTATAGATATCATAGAATTTTGTTTTTTAAGCAATAATAATAGAAGGTACTTATCTTGCTTTCATCAGCACAACTGAAGAAGCTATGCATGCTTGATTTCAACATGGGGTAAATGGTTCTTAAAGCAGCATATCTTAGGTTGAAGAGGGTGTGTTTGTTTTGTAGTTTTCAAGATGAAAAAGCAATCAAAGGAACTAAAAACAATTTAGGTAGTACTTTACAAGGGCTGGATTGATCCCATTGGCTTGCTAAAAAGGAGTTTGGTTGTTTTAACTCAAACTCCAACACACTATTTACCCTCCCTGGGAAACCATCCAAATTTGGCTGCATTCCATATGCTAGAAAAAGCGCGGAGCCGAAGCCAACTGTGGGTTTGACTGAGGTGGCAGAATAGTGCAAGGAGAGGTTGCAGCCTGCTTCCCAGGGGCCAGAAACATCAGAGCCACACCCCTGGGATAGTAGTGACTGGGAGGTGGCTAGGAGGTATGCCTGGCTCATAGACATTAGTCAGTGAAAGTTGGTTTTTCTTTTATTCACGTGCTATGCAATTGTATCTGTCTTGTGGTGCTGCTTAACTTATTACAATTTTAAAAATTAAAGAAACTCACGCACATGGTAAACAAACAGTATAAGATGGTGCATGATTAAAAATGTATTTCTAGTTTCCCTGGTGGCGCAGTGATTGAGAGTCCGCCTACCGATGCAGGGGACGCGGGGTCGTGCCCCTGTCCGGGAAGATCCCACATGCCGCGGAGCGGCTGGGCCCGTGAGCCATGGCCGCGAGCCTGTGCGTCCGGAGCCTGTGCTCCGCAACGGGAGAGGCCACAACAGTGAGAGGCCCGCGTACCGCAAAAAAAAAAAAAAAAAAAAAAAAAATGTATTTCTGACCCCACAGACCAGATCCACCCTCCAGAGGTAACCACCAGCAATGATTTTTTGGTATATCATGCAGAAAATGTTCGTGCAGAAAGATGCTTACATAGGCATATGTATATGTCATACAAATAGGAGCAAATTATATAGACATTAGTCTATACCTTGTTTTTTATGTTCAATAATGCATCTTGGAAATCTTCCATATCTTATGGCTTAGCTTTTTGAATTTTATTTCCCCAGTGACATACTTCTCAATGGCAGGAACTTCATTTTTTTTCCCCTTTTCCTTTTTGCCTCATAGTGTCAGAGGGAGTACGTCAACATTCTAGGTGTTTAATAACTATTCTGGGAATAAAGAAGATGTGGTGTATATATATATATATATATATATATATATATATATATATATATATACACAATGGAATATTACTCAGCCATAAAAAGGAAAGAAATACTGCCATTTGCAGCAACATTGATGGACCCAGAGATTATCATATTAGGCAGAGAAAGACAAATATCATATGATATCACTTATATGTGGAATCTAAAGAAATGAACTTATTTACAAAACAGAAATAGACTCAACAGACATAGAGAACAAACTTATGGCTACCAAAGGGGAAAGGGGTGGGGAGGGATAAATTAGGAAGCTGGGATCAACAGATACACACTACTATATATAAAATAGATAAAAAACAAAGACCTACTGTATAGCACAAGGAGCTGTATTCAATATCTTGTAATAACCGATAATGGAAAAGAATGTGAAAAAGAATATATGTGTGTGTGTGTGTGTGTGTGTGTATAAATGAATCACTTTGCTATGCACCTGAAACAAATATCAACTATACTTCAATTTAAAAAATTTAAAACAAAACAAAACAAAAAGTAACCATTCTGGGATTGATTGGCTGGAATGTTAGTCTGCTCCTGGTGAGGAAGGAGAAGGAAGGATTATAATCACATTGAGGAATTTGTTTTATTCATTTCCAGAAAACAAGAAATGGAAAGAGTACATTGGGTCAACTTGTCTAGTACTTTTCTCAGCTTCTAATACTTGAAACTGACCTCAAAAGCCTTGTATTATTTTGGCCTGTGGGTTGTCCCAGCTCCTTTCATTTGTCACTCAACAGTGAGCTGTGCCTTCGAATTGGCAGGTGTTCATAATCTCATTATTATGACTGGATGCCCTGTGATGACAGGGTATAAAGGGATCCTCAGAAGTCAAAGATGACATTCATGTGGGTCTAGCGTTTCCGTGCTATAGAGCACTGATGATGGTCCTTCACCTTAAAGATTGTGTTTTAGGATTTCAATACATTTGCATGTATTGAAATCACATGCAAAAATTGTACTATTTACTTTTTACATTTTATCCTTTGTTTAGCTTTTATAGCATTGACTTGAGGAATCTTTTTTTTTGTTCCCAAAATATCTATGAATTTTATCATTTAGAAATAATCTTACCTAGAGACTTGATTGTGGTATAACCTCTCAATTTTTTTTAAGTCCTTGCATAGGTAACTAGAGGGTGTTGTGCTAAGTGAAATAAGTCAGAGAAAGACAAATACTGTATTATGTCACTTATATGTGGAAACTAAAATACAAAACAAATGAACAAACATAAAAAAAACAGAAATAAAGACACAGAACAAAAAGGTGATTGCCAGAGCGGAGGGGGGTGAGGGAAGATTTCGAGGTACAAACTTCCAGTTGCAGAATAAAGGAGCCATGGGTATGAAATGTACAGTGTGGGCAATGTCGTCAATAACTGTGCAGTATCTCTGTATGGTGACAGACCATACACTTACCATGGTGATCATTTTGAGATATATAGAAATGCTAAATCGCTATGCTGTGTAACAGGAACAAATATAGTGTTGTGGGTCAATAATACTTCAAAAACAAATGAATAAACAAACAAACTCATAGAAAAACAGATCAGATTTGTGGTTACCAGAGGCGGGGGAGGGGGGATTGGATGAAGGCAGTCAAAAGGTACAAACTTCCAGGTATAAGATAAATGTGTACTAGGGATGTCACGTACAACCTGATAAAGGTAATTAGCACTATGGTATATTGTAAGTGAAAGTTGTTAAGAGAGTATATCCTAAGAGTTCTCATCACAAAGAAAAAGAGTTTTTCTATTTCTTTAATTTGGTATCTATATGAGATGATGGAAGATCACTAAACTTTTGTGACTGTCATTTCATGATGCATGTAAGTCAAATCTCTATGCTGTACACCTGAAACTTATTCAGTGCTGTATGCCAATTCTATCCCAATAAAACAGAGGAAAAAATAAATTAAAGTATTCTGATACCACTTAAATAAAAATAAAAACAGTGAGCCACAAACATTTCCTACTGGATAAAGACAGAGTCTCTTGGTTGGGGCGGGATCCTGCTGAATTTGAAACGTCTATTTTCTTCCAAGGACCCATGTGTCAGAAAACTGGACTATTTCCTAAATGCGCTCCCACTTTCTTGCTTCTGGGCCTTTTTCTGCTTGTTTGTCCTCAGAAGTTCTACTAGTTTCTTAAGGCACAGCTTCAGTGCTACCATTTGCATTAGAGCCAGCAGACGTTGAGGGTCCTCTGTGTGCAGGGAAGCACCCATGGAGGCCTGGCCCTGGGGTGGACAATACAGATAAGGCTCAGTTTCTTCCCTGAGCAGCTCTGTAGGTGATGGGGACCACGTGGCCAGTGCTGCAAGGGAGGCTGCGAATGCGCTTCAGGAAGAGAGAGAGGAGAAGATCAGTTCATACCGGGGATGACACTGTGGTTTCGCTGACATGATGCTTAAGTTGGTTTTTCAAGGGTTTGAAGGGCTTGGTTGACCAGCTGCAGTTAGTGGAAGGATCTTCCAGGTCTGGACAAAGGCTGTTGGTATTTTCTAACCATGGCATGTGGGAGAATGACTAACAGTCTATGTCTAGAGGGTCGGGTGTGTGGAAGAGGCTGGAGGCCAACCACATCTGGATTCGGAAGAACTCTCATTGTTATGCTCAGGAATTGGGGATGGAAACCATGGAAGAATGCCGTGCAGGGGGTGATTGGATAGATGATCACTGTTAATCAAAACCGGGAACATAGGGACTTCCCTGGCGGTCCAGTGGTTAAGACTCAGCACTTTCCCTGCCATGGACCCAGATTCGATCCCTGGTTGAAGAGCTAAGATCCTGTAAGCTGCGCAGTGTGGCCGGAAAAAAAAAAAAAAAGGTGTCCAGGGAGGGAGATGGGAGAGAATTACGTGGGTGGGTCTTGTACATATTGAGTTTAGGGTGCATCAGAGACTTCTCCTTGGTGGTTTCTGATAAGATTTGGGGAGCTCAGAGGGGCCAAGAATGGGGGTGAGTGAGTAAAAGGTTAACAAAGCATGTTCTTCTTTATGAAAAAAATGACCTTGGGTTACCTTTCTAGCTGTTTGCCGGGAAGTCTGACAGAAGTGAATGCTAGCTGTGTTACCAGGCAACACCGCTTCTGGTAAGAATGACCCATGGTTGGTGAGCTGCATATAGACTGGGAAGTCTGCGAACGAATATAACTGCCTGGTGAGAGGGCACAGCTCTGGGCTTCTCCTCACTGGGACCGGGAAGCTGTGGCCCTAGGACTGTTACAATGGAAATGGTTCCTTATGCCTATGGGGCTTCTGCACCCACTTGCATGTTCTTAGGCTCTCATCTCTGACCTGTGAAGTACCCCTTAAAACCAGCCCCTGGTCAGCTGGGAGCATCCCTACCAGTACGCTACTTCCCGCACGGGGACCCCTACTGAAGCCAGCACCAGGTGAGGCTTCCTGGGTTCTGTTTTAAGTTCCCTTAGCTGAGCCTAAGACTACAAAGAACGGACACTGCAGGAAGCAAAGACTGGATTTATTTATACGTGACATGCAAAAAACGTAATCTCTTCTTTTTGCCCCTAAAAGAATATTCTGCCTTTGTGTGAGCAACATTTTCTTCCACTGAACCCCAACAGTGACCCGGGTATATGTCCTTAGCATCTAGCACAGTCAGTGCTGGTCTCATGGCAGTTGCTCGGTCAATAATTGTTGCATAACTAACATCAACACTTGCTAATCATTGTCATCTTCCTCCTCTACATAGTTCGCACTTACTGAGCACGTATCTGCCAGGAACTGTGCTTGGGGCTTCATGCAGATAATCTAACTGGATCCTCATAGCAGCCCTATAAGGTAATTACTAAAAATATCCCCATTTTACAGATGAGAAAACTAAGTTGGTCAACCAGATTCAAAACCCGAAGTCTGACTCCAGAGCCCAGCTGCTTTTTTTTTTTATCCATTAAAAAAAAAATTCAGGTATACTTGATTTACAATGTTGTGTTCATTTCTGGTGTACAGCAAGGTGATTTAGTTACATACGTGTAGATATATATGTATATATAAATATTCTTTTTCAGATTCTTTTCCATTATAGGTTATTACAATATATTGAATATAGTTCCCTGTGCTATACAATAGGTCCTTGTTGGTTATCTATTTTATATATACTAGTGTGTATCTGATAATCCCAAACTCCTAATTTGTCCTCTCCCTTCCTCCTTTAGTAACCATAAGTTTGTTTTCTATGTCTGTGAGTCTGTTTCTGTTTTGTAAATAAGTTCATTTGCATCGTTTTTTTTTTTAGATTCCACATATAAGTGATATCATATATTTGTCTTTCTCTGTCTGACTTACTTCACTTAGTATGATAATCTCTAGGTCCAACCATGTTTCTGCAAATGGCATTATTTCATTTTTTTTTTATGGTAGATCCCACCTTCTTAATCACTCCACCATTCTGCTTCTTGCTGCCATCACCTCAGTGATATTTCAGTGAAATATACTTTAGGCATTTATCTGCTTGGGCCATAAAAAGGACAAAACCACATCTTGTGTATGTCTAGAAGTAAAGTAAAGCCAATTATTCTTCAAATGTTATATATGTACAGTGGATTTAGGACTGATGTAGTGAAAAGGTCTAGTTCTCATTTACAAAACTGCTAAGTGGGAAATCACTTAAAATCCTGTGTAGGGCTTTAAAAACACACACAAAGCAAAAAACCACAAATAATCCAATTTTAAAATGGGCAGAGGACCTGAACAGACATTTTTCAAAAGAAGATATACAAATGGCTAATAGACATTTTTCAAAAGAAGATATACAAATGGCTAATAGACATTTTTCAAAAGAAGATATACAAATGGCTAACAGGTATATGAAAAGGTGCTCAATGTCACTAATCATCAAGGAAATGTAAGTCAAAACCATAATGAGACATTACCTCACACCTCAAAAAATGAAAAGTAGAACTACCATATGATTCAGCAATCCCACTTCTGAGTATGTATCAGAAGTAAATGAAATCTGCAATCCCAAGTTCACTGCAGCTTTATTCATGACAGCCAAGATACGAAAAGAACTTAAAAGTGTCCATGGATGGATGAATGGATAAAGGTGTGGTAAGTATATACAAGGGGATATTGTTTAGCCACAAGAAGGAAGGAAATTCTGCCATTTGTGACAACCTGGATGAAGCTGGAGGACAGTACGCTAAGTGAATAAGCCAGACAAAGACAAATACTGTATGATCTCACTTAAAAGAAGAAGGCAGAAAAGGAAGAAGAGGAGGAAGGAGAAGGACAAGGGGGAGAAGAAATTTGCTAAGGGAGTAGATCTTAAGCCTTCTCACCACACACACACACGCACGCACACGCGCGACAAAAATACACAAGAATAAACAAAATGTTGGATCCAAAGTTAGAAATTAATGACTAACTTTTATATTTCAGAGAAAAGCTCAGGATTTAGGACTTTTCAGTTTCACCTTATCTTCCACGTGCTAGTTTGGTTTTATTATATACTGGTGGAACTCTCAGATGATTTTATTCTAAACTTTAACTATGCCTTGAAGAATTTTACAAGCGCTGTTATGGGCTTAACTGCAGTAGAGCATTCTGCATACTAATACTGCATTTTATCAAGCACAGGAAACTGGAAAGATTTTAATCTGTCCAATTTTTATTAGTAATGCTTGAAAATGCCAGAAAAACTCGAGTTCTCTTTCCTTTTTTGTAACTGGCTCTCTCCCACCTCTTCTGTCTTGCCTCTTTCACCCTCCTCTAGTGTACTTGGGAAAGACAGTTTGATGTCACTTCTGTCCTGGCCGGGCCCATGTGAAGGCTCTGCCATGTTCTTTGGCTGCTCTGCTCCTGGCTCTGTGCCACCCCCCAGTCCCCCAGCTCTTGTACGAGGCTGCTGGGGAGAGGCGACAGGAAGTCCGAGCTTCTCTGCACATTCCTCTCCTTAAATCTCTATGATACTGTGACTACAAGGCTGTGTGCTTAGGTGGGGCGTCCAAGTGGGACACTTTTGAGAGTGAAGCAGGGCCTCTTAGCAGTTACACCAGGGCATCACACAAAGTGGCAGTCCCAGGCCAGCTGAGATGAATGGTTACCTTAGTATAGGAGGCATTTCCTGAAGGTCTGTGGACAACAGGAGGGAAACACAGGGCAAGCAACAACTTAAACTCGACTATCACTCACTCATGGGCTTCCTGGAAGTCCTTCAGCGTCCCTACCCTGGGAGCTTTCTGGTTTCCTCAGGTCATACACTGCTGTTCATGGCTCAAGTTTGGGGAAGGGGAGGGATTGATGTGAAGGGGCCTCTTTTCTGACATGTCCAATAGGGTGGCCATTAGCCACATGTGGAAATTTAAATTTAAACTAAATAAAAAAAAAATTCAGTTCCCTGGTAATATCATCACATTTCAAGTTCTCAGTGGCTACATGTGGCTAGTGGCCACCATGTTGGATGGCATAGATACAGAACATTTTCTTTGTTTTTTAGATGTAGAACATTTTTCATCATCTCAGAGAGTTCTGTTGGACAGCACTGTTCTCTCCTCATATCTCCCTACTTCCATTCCTAGTCCCAGGTCTCCACTCACTTACACACACACACACACGCACACACACACACACACACACACACACACACACACACACACAGCTCAACTGTGCAGATTCCATTCGTTTATTATGTAGAAAACTTGGCCATTCAGGCTTGCCCAAAGGGCCTCTTTTCTTTCTACTAAAAAGAACTATCAATGCACTCTGAGGTGTTTTTCTCAAAACCAAAGACCTACCTACCTAGAGATGAATGACCCCTCTCTCCCAGAGGGCAGAAATATCTACAGTCGGTTCTGGTTTCTCTAAAGTTATGACACTGCTTTTCGAATGTGGCGTTTGGAAGCAATTTTATTACTTTATCATTGTATGGTGAATAGAGACGTAGAAGAAGTTCTAAAAGTCAGATCCTTTGTTTATTTAGCTATAAAAAGCAAAGAAAAGAAAATGAAAAAAGAAATACAGCTCAGGCTTCGGCACAACATCAACTTTTAAATAGAAAATATTTGACTTGTACAGGGGAAGCGTCTGCACTGTGTTAAATAATCTTGCCAGATGGCCATCCAAACAAATGAAGTGAAGCAAAACAGGCCAGATTTATAGTTTCATTGCAGTCAAAAATAACTTTCCTATTATTAAAATAAGTAATTTCGTGTTAAGGTACCGTGGTTTACGTAAAAATTGGGGGTCATGAGATATGCTAGAAAATATAGTGCAGAAGATGGCAAACATTTGCCTGAGAAAAGAGGCTATTCCTTTTCTCTAGGCAATGCCAAGGGTGTATGCTGACAATGCAGTTTTTCCAAATGATTTTCAGATTGTAAAAGTTCTAGGCTTTAAGCTTCTGTTCAGAAACATCTGTTGCCTTAGTTTTCTCAGGAAACCATCTTCCTTCCATTGCTATCCCCTCAAAAAAACTTAGAGGGGAGAAGCTGCTCTTCATGTTTTCTTTTTTTGTAACCCATTTTTTCGAGGGAAGATCAGACTCCATGTGACTGAAGTAGCCTTGCAGTTTTATTCTATTTATTCATTTAATAAACTTTCAAGTGCATTTTGATGTCTCTTCCTCCCGAGTTTCTTTGGAATTTACACTTCCATTTCTGCTTTTGGTAGAGTAGGTAGACGGAAGTTATGACATTATGTCCACAAGGCAAGACATGTGCCCAATTCACCACTAGAAATTTTGATCAACCACCAGTTGAGTGTCATAAGTTAAGGTGCTGATTTGGGAAAATAACATATAAGAACGGATGATCGGATATTGACTAGAGACAAACACTTTAGGTATTTAAGACTTAATTCATGTTTCCCACCTGGATCTCCTGCATCCTTCCTTTGCATTCATTCATTCATGACCCATTGTATGCTACCTACCAGAGAAGTACCAAGTAAGGTCAGCATAGTTGCTGCCTCCACAGAGCTCTTAGGCAGTGACTAAGAGAGACCTAACCTCTGGCATGAGCGGAAGGCTTCCCTGAGGAGGTGGTGAGGAATTAGCCAGATGAAAGGGTGTGGGTGGAGGTGAGGGCAGGGAAAAGGACAGTAAGCCTAGGGGAAGCTCTCTAGGCAGAGAGAAGAACAAGGGCAAAGGTGCTGGGATGGGAGACAGGATGTGTGTGTAAGGGGCTGGAGGGCCAGCAGGTAGGCGGGGTGCCTCTGAATACGGCTGAAGTGGGCAGGGACTCACATACGCCAGCCCAGGCAAGATCTGGAGTTGTATCGTGAGGGCAAAGGAAATTTGCCAAAGTGCACAAAGGAGGAGTTACACGATCAGATTTGTGTTTTTAAGATCTCAGTGGCTTATGCGAGGAGAATGCATTGAAAGGATGTAAAAGTGGCCGAGGGAGATCTGAGCAAGTACAGGTGATAGAGGATGGGGACTTCCACCTGGGTGAGAACAGTGGAAACAGAATTGAGTATCTTTATGAGATATTTAGGAGGTAAAATCCAATGGACTTGGTAACAGATTTGCCACAAGGAGTAAAGGAGAGGGTGGTGTCAAAGATGACCCTGGGCTGGGAGAAGCATATGACACTATAAGGTAGAGTCTAACTGGGGGAGGGGAAGAGGAAGAGTTCCAAAGAGGCAGAAAGGAGAGTGAGAAACAAAGCTCTGGTGCAGTCTCACCAGAAGTCCTATAGGAGTGGGAGGTGTGAGCAACACCAAATACATTTAGGGAGATTTCAAAGTAGAGTGGGCCTGTGCCCTGCTCTCTAGAGGATGCTGCAGACAGACAGCAGCCATCATGGCACCAGAGAGGCTATGTAAGGGAGGTAGTGTGGCATGCCAAGGCCTGGGCTAGCTTAAGACAGCCCTCCAGTCCCCCAGGACCCCAGGAGAGAGGGAGAGGGGTTGTAACAAGGCCAGGAGGCTGGAAGGGTCCTGGAGGGAGTAACATGGGGAACTGTCAGTAGATGAACCGTGGACTGTGTCAACTAGAGTCCACAGCAGAGTCATGATGGGATGATGAGCCAGGAGTGGATGATGGTCAAAAAGAATGAAATCATGCCATTTGCAGCTACACAGATGGACCTAGAGATCATCATACTAAGTGAAGTAAGTCAGAAAGAGAAAGACAAATGCCATATGATATCACTTCTATATGGAATCTAAAATATGATACAAATCAAAGTATCTACAAAACAAAAACAGACATAGAGAACAGACTTGTGGTTGCCAGGGAGGAAGGGAGGTGGGGGAGGGAAGGACTGGGAGGTTGGAATTAGCAGAGGCAAACTATTGTATATAGGATGGGTAAACGACAAGGTCCTACTGTATAGCACAGAGAACTATATTCAATATCCTGTGACAAACCATGATGGGAAAGAATATGAGAAAGAATATATATATTAAAAAAAAGCAGAGCAGATGATGGGATGGTAGAGACAGGAGTCCAAAGACCAGACGGAATTAGCAGAAAACAGCACATGACTTTCCAGGACCAGAAACTGTCCACCTCACCATCTTCATGCCTGATCATGTGCAAATGCCCAAAGAGAAAGGAGGCAGGGATAACTTGGGTTAACTGAGTTTAATCAGGAACAGAAGAGCCTTGAGAAGATCCATGATTTTATAACAATTCTGTAGCTAATGATAATCAGATCTGGAGAATGGATGGGTTAATTATAAATGAGATTGGGATAATTAGCCAGCTATTTGGGAAGAAAAAAATACATTTAACCTTTACCTATACCCAAATAGTTCTAGATAGCAAGGGAAAAAATAGCACAAATAAAACCTGAAAGAAAATATAAGGGAGTATTTCCTGATACTTGAACGTGAGGGGCCCATCTAAGCTATAAGCAAGAGGTAAAATTTTAAAGAAAAACATTGACAGACTTAATGATATAAAGATTTAAAATTTGCAAGCAAAAATGTCTGAATTGAAAATGCACAGAAATTTGATATTACTCAGCCATAAAAAAGAATGAAATACCGCCATTTTCAGCAATGTGGGTGGACCTAGAGAACATTATGCTTAGTGAAATAAGTCAAAGAAAGACAAATACTATATATCACTTACATGTGGAATCTAAAAAATACTACTACTCAATGTAAATGCAAAACAGAAACAGATACACAGACATTGAAAACAAACATGGTTACTGAAGGGAGGAAAGAAGGGGGAGGGACAAATTAGGGGTATGGGATTAACAGATACAAACTACTGTATATAAAATAGATAAGCAAAAAGGATATACTGTATGGCACAGAGAATTATACCCATTATCTTGTAATAACCTATAACAGAATGTAATCTGCAAAAATACTGAATCCCTATGCAGTACATTTGAAATTAACACGATATTGTAAAACAACCATAAATCAATCAAAAAATGCACATAAATGGAGAAAACTATTATAGCAAATAAGACAGAAGTTTACAGCCTAACAATCTAAAGAATGCCTACTACATAAGGAAAGGGTAAGATTTCAAATGATAAATAAGGAAAGGACATGAACTAACATGTTGTAAATAGAAAATGTAAAGGGTTGACTTAGAAAAAATGTTTAAAGCATCAGCTGGTATTCAAGAAATATAATTTATTTTTTTAGTTTATTTTTTTAATTGAAAAAAATTTTTTTGGGCCTCGCCGTGGGGCATGCAGGATCTTACTTCCCCGACCAGGGATCAAACCCGTGCCCTTTCAGTAGAAGTGCGGAGTCTTAACCACTGGACCCTCAGGGAAGTCCAAGAAATATAACTTAAAACAACAATGACATGCCTTTTAATATCTGTTAACTTAGGAAAGATTTAAATAATGATAATACTCATTTCAGCTGAGCATACAGGAAAACATTCATTTTGCTGATGGGAGAGAAAATTGAGCCAGATCATTTGGAGAGTAATTTGACAATCTGGATTAAGGGTTTCAAAGAGTTTAAAATTGGAAATAACTTATGTTTTCCAAATAGGGGACTATTTTAGGAAATCAGTATATATCTACATGCTGTACTATTACCCAGCCATTAAAATACAGGCATTTGAAAATATTTAATGACATGGGAAAATGCATATGCTATAATGTTAAGCGGTTAAGAGCAACATGTTAAATTATATATACAGTGTGATCACAACTATGCAAATAAATATGCATGGAAATAGTTTGAAAAAAATGCAGCAATCTACCCATGCTTATTTTTCTTTTTTTTTTTTTTGGCGGTACGCGGGCCTCTCACTGTTGTGGCCTCTCCCGTTGTGGAGCACAGGCTCTGGACGCGCAAGCTCAGCGGCCATGGCTCACGGGCCCAGCCGCTCCGTGGCATGTGGGATCCTCCCGGACCGGGGCACGAACCCGCGTCCCCTGCATCGGCAGGCGGACTCTCAACCACTGTGCCACCAGGGAAGCCCTGAACCTCACACTTTTTTATTAGAGACCCGCCCACCTGACCCCTGACACCACTCCTCCCCCAAGCCTAGCTGATTGGAACAGGGGAAGATATCTCGCCCAAGCCTGGCCAATGATTCCTGAATTCGGGACTGGTGCTCCAAGAATCTAGCCCACTCGACCACATGTGCTGCAAGTTCAATGTGGGCCTCTCGTGGCCATTTTTCACCATGTGCTAGAGAAGCAAAGAAGGCAGCTATGTAGAGAGAGAAGAAAAGAGACCTACAGAGAAGAGAGGAATCCTGATTCTGCCACCCCAAGGAGGCTGGGTGAGGGGACGGGCCTGACAAGGTGGAGAGTGTGGCTTTCTTGTTTCCCAATGGCTTTCTTGATCTTGATTCTAGGACTCCACGAGGTCTGGCAACACTGTCTGACCTTGGGTCCTATGAGAGACCTTGTCTCAATAAATCCTCCACTTGTGTTTGCTTAATATAGTTCGAATGGGATTATTACTTGCTTCCAGCCATGTGAGACACATGTGTGCAGCTGGTCCCCGAGCCCTTTTGCAAAATCTGACTTGACATGTTTTCCTGTGATGATCTGGGCATTATCATGAAATCAACTAGAATAAGGAACATACTGAGAGCCAAAAGTGGCAGTGAAGATGGTATTAAAAGAGATGGCAAGGGATCCACTAGCCAGCTGGTTGGCTGAAGGTTTTGGTCGGGGGTCCAAGGCTAGTTTGCAGGTTTAACTTGGAGCCGAGGACTCTTGGTTGTTTTCAGGTTACCCAGGGCTCACCGTGCTTTGGGGGGGGTTGATTCATAGCCATCTCGTGAGAGATCCCTGGATCATCCAGTAGGGCAGCGTCTTGGTGCCCAGGAAGAGAGAAGTATGTGTTACTCAGAACTTTACATCGCAACTGAGCCCTGTGCAGAGACCCCCTCGGAGCAGAGGCACTGACCTGTGCTGGGCACTTTGCCAGTCCCTGTACCTCCTGCAGCATCATGCCGGGCCTTGTCTCTCTTGCTTCTGATACTGTTGCTGCCTCGGCCTGGGCTGGTCTTTGTTTGCCCGGCAGCACTTGCATATAATTCAGAAAAAATGGAATCAAGTTAAATGAGTTAGAAGTGGCTGCTTTTGGGAGCGTGATGAAGGGGTGGAAAGGGGCAGAGCAGCAGGGCTTGCTTTCAATACAAGCAGTTTACTGCCCTGATTTTTTTTTTTTTTTTACTGTGTACATATATTACCTGGATACAACCAATCACTATCATACCCAGATCCCAATCATAAAAATAGTGTTTATTTTTTAGCGCCAGCCTAGATTCTCTCTCCTGTGTTATTGACTCAAATCCTATTGGCCTTGTTCCGTTTACTCTGCATGATTTTAACGGCACAGACCTATGCTGCAATTTATTTCGTTTAGAAGCATTCATTTTTTTTCACTTACCCGTTTATTGAATTCTTGCTATGTGCAAGGAACTTCTACATAAAAATAGTGTATGTCAACTGGACACTTTGTCCTATATGAGCTAATTACTAGGTAATCAATAGAGTCATTTGGAGTTGGTGATTTTGAGAATGTACATCTTCTAAAGAAACTTTAAAAATGCCACTTAAGACCAAATAAATGTCTATGCCAGGCTTCAGAATGTTCACTTCCTTCTTGCCCCTTTGCTTTGTTCAGGCAATGGTAGATGGAAAGCAGAGAGTGTATCTACAGCCTGAAGAAATGATCCATCTGAACAGTTTTTCATTCATTCACTTAAAAATTTACTGAGCAGGGCTTCCCTGGTGGCGCAGTGGCTAAGAATCTGCCTGCCAGTGCAGGGGACACAGGTTCAAGCCCTGGTCTGGGAGGATCCCACATGCCGCGGAGCAACTAAGCCCATGTGCCACAACTACTGAGCCTGTGCTCTAGAGTCCACGAGCCACAACTACTGAGCCCACGTGCCACAACTACTGAAGTCCACGTGCCTATAGCCCGTGCTCCGCAACAAGAGAAGCCACCGCAATGAGAAGCCCGCGCACCGCAATGATGAATAGCCCCAGCTCGCCGCAACTAGAGAAAGCCTGTGCACAGCAACGAAGACCCAACGCAGCCAAAAAAATAAATCAATAAGTAAGTAAATTTATTTTTAAAAAGTTATTGAGCACATACTACATGCCGGTGTAAGAAGTGTAAGATCTTGGAGGGTATTTTTTTGCGGGGAAGGTAGCTTTCATTTTTTTACATTAAAAGAATCCATTACTGGAACTTCCCTGGCGGTCCAGTGGTTAAGACTCCGTGCTTCCACTGAAGGGGGCATGGGTTTGATCCCTGGTCGGGGGACTAACATCCACATGCTGCAAGGTGTGGCCAAAAAAAAAAAAAAAAAATCCATTATAGGGCTTCCCTTGTGGCGCAGTGGTTGAGAGTCCGCCAGCCGATACAGGGGACACGGGTTTGTGCCCCGGTCCGGGAAGATCCCACGTGCCGCGGAGCGGCTGGGCCCGTGAGCCATGGCCGCTGAGCCTGCGCATCCGGAGCCCGTGCTCCGCAACGGGAGAGGCCACAACAGTGAGAGGCCCGCGTACCGCAAAAAGAAAAAAAGAAATCCATTACTTCATTAGATGTTTGCTGCAGCGTCTCTTCAGATAGCAGGCATTTGGTCAAAACTTGTTTTGCAAATATGACTGATACACAACTTTGCAGGACAACATCACCAGTCCAGATTCCCAATATCTTCTTCTGCTCCCTACCCCTAAGGGCCATGCAGCTTCCTGGGTGACTCTCCGAGGAGCTGAACTTCCTGGAACCTTGGCAGGAAGGCCTGGAAGAAGCTGGAATGTGCAGTTTGAACACCATTCATAGAGGTTGTTACGTCCATCCTCCTTCCTGGCAAACATGTGGGCACTAAAAGTCAACTGTCTAGCAATCATCTTCAAGAACCCTCAGGCCTGAGGATGACCACGCTTTGTGGGGAAGGATGAGGCATCTGATGTGGTCGCAGGCTTGGCAGACATGCCGGGCGAAGAACAGGGAGAAAGAACTCTTACTGATGGATATGAATACAGGGCCATGCTTTCCCTGCTTGTGGGGAGAAACCGGCCAAAGAAGTGATAAGAAAGGACAGCGGCAAAGAGGCAGGAGGACAGGATGGAGAGGGAAGGCGGCCTGGGGTGAAGAGCAGCCCTCACCTGGTTCAAAGGTGGAGGAAACCAACAAGCAGCGGGAACAGAGAGGAGAGCTGCCTTTGATCACGCGCAGCAGACCCACAGGCGATAGCCCCTCGAAACGCAGAACGTCTACTGGGCGGTGTCCTGGGGGATGTCCACTTCCATCCTAAGCTCTGTGGCCTTGGCCTAAGCTCTGCATAAAATGGGGATAGTGGTTTCCCCACACAGAGCTGCTGTGAGAGTAAATGATATGATCACATGGAAGCATCCGGCACTTCGCCTGGCACTGTGCTGTAGGAGCAAAGCAAGTCCTATCTCCCATCCCACTGCATCTCAGGAAAGGTCAAAGGGCTCAGGGGCCCTGTGCCGAATACAAGGGAATCACAGATGTTCAATGCCGGGGAGATGGGCTGGGGCTGGGGTTGGCGTGGAAGAAAGCAGCGGGTGCCCAACTGCACAATCTTCTAGTTCTTGAAGAGGCTGGGCTGTGAAACTGTCTCCACTGCCCAGTCTATTAATTGATGAAATAATGGTGTAACCAAGAAATCATTCAGATGTAGTATGTAAGCTACTTACTAAGGCCGGACATTTTTATCTTAAAGAATCTGCTTAAGAAATTGAAAAAATTCTGAAGGCGCTCATGAGTTTGAAAGCACTCATCCTGGATCTCTGAGAATTCCAGTATTTGAGTATTTTGGCTTCCATTTGGGGAATTCTTCTCTGTGAGTGACGACATGTTATTTCAAGTAATTCTCGCAATAGCCGCATGAGGTAGGAACTTCTTGGAAGCAGGCAGTAGACCATGAGTCATAGCTCTCCTAACCCCAGCTAAGGCAGATTGGACTAGGATACTGTCCAAGCCCGACTAATTAGTTTTCATCTCTTGTATTATCATTCCTAATATAAAAACAAGACTTAAAAAAGGTTAAATCAAGTGTCCAGTTATCTATCTTGCAAGAGGCAAAACTCGGATTTGTGTCCAAGACTGTTGAACTCCAAAGCCTGCTGCCTTGTTGCACAAATACATATGCTTGGTCTTTGCAGGTGAATAGGTCAAGTTCTAGTGGACATGGCCTTGGCCTAGAGGAGGGTCTCCAGGCTGGCTTGGCATCAGAATAGACATTGCCTTTCCTCTGTTTGCCAGCTTGTGTTTACATGACCCAGGCAACAGGACCAGCGGCGTTGCATGAGCAGCTAATGCATCTGGGCAGTCGTTGCCAAGGGAATGGGTTTGAGTTGTAATTATCAGGGCTGAACTCTAGACCGGGGGTCTCCAATCCCTGGGCCTTGGACCGGTGCCGGTCTGCGGCCTGTTAGGAACCGGGCTGCACAGAAGGAGGTGAGTGGCGGGGTCCAGCAAAGCTTCATCTGCCGCTCCCCATCGCTCGCATTACCTCCTGAACCAACCCCCTCCCTCCGCAACCCTGTCTGTGGAAAAACTGTCTTCCACGAAACCGGTCCCTGGTGCCAAAAAGGTTGGGGACCACTGCTCTAGATGAGAGATGTACCTACAACATGTTTCTAAAAACAGCCTTCATGGCGAGCCGTTTACATGGGGAAGATATCCCTTTGGTTTTAAATTATTTTTACAACGGTAGGTAAAGCCTCAAACCCTCTAACCCCTGTGAACCTTTCTTGGATACCAGTTAGTTATCCTTTACTCAAATAAACAGCCCCCAAGTAGAAGCAGATACACAAAAACTTTTATTAAGTGGAAGTTAGACTTCATGGTAATTAACCAGTTACAAGTGCATTTAAATGCATGTGTGTGGACACCGTAGAAGTCAGAATGGTCTTCCTGAAAGTCCAGTGTTCTGGCTCGGCACGTGCCAGTGCAACCCAAGGTAGAACCATACACGCAGGAAATACAGGGCAACGATGACGTCAGACTAGATTGCAACACCATATTCATTGTTACAGCTAAGCATTACAGAACATGAAAGTCCAAAGACCAGAAGACTATTACTAAAGTGATTCTTACTACAGACCTTTACCTCTACTTAAATGCTTCCATAGGACCGACGTAGCAAATCCTCAACTCTGGGGGGACAGCACCATTTCTATATTTTATGCTTAAATGGGCCACAGAAACTGTAAACATTCAGTGGTCCTCGTGATGCCCACTGCAGGTAGATGCCGGCTGTCCCCTTGGGAAAGTGCAGTTAAGTTTAACTGGTGTCAACATTTTATACTGTCAATCTTCCATCTGAACTTTTTCTTCTCTTTCAATTAGCACCAGTTTATTTGAAATAGTTTTCCTGGTGTTAAATATTTAGGAAACATTTTTTTGTTTAACCAACACACAAAGTCCCAAACAATGGAAAGCAAAAAACATTCAAAAAGTTGTTTTAGAGAACAGCATTTAGAAAAACAACATCATTTAAACATTCGACAAATCTATGTACAAGGTGCCCAGAGCTGGCAAGGAGCATGGCTAAGAACAGTCACATGAAAGGTTTATTAACCTGAACCTCGTCAGGCTGTATTTACAGTCGGATAGGTATTCAGAAACGTAGTATCAGAACATCTGAATTTGGCTAAAAATCATATAAAAAGACACATCCCCACCCCCAATAACTTCTAAATAGGTAGCGAACATATCCAGTATAACCACAAGTACCAGGTTTAGAAGTGTGTTTTTCCATATTTTACATACAAACAGCTGAGAAACTATCTCAGTGGACACAGAAGAGATCCGGAATGGCAGGGAAATGGAGTTCTTTATTTCAACATTGCCAGATGAAGGAAGGAATTTTTTTCATGCTGAGTAATGTAGGAAAGTACTGATTAAGGAGCAAAGATAAATTATTAGCGAAAAAAGTTTCATGGAAATACAAAATCTAAAAGAGGGCTGAAGAAATGTGTGCATGTTTTATATGGACTTTCCAAAAAATACAAGTAATGATCTCCAAATAATTTTGAAAAAAAGACCAATGATTTTGCTTTGCTGGACAATATTTTGATGTTTTGTTCTTCAAAACTATATAATCCAAACCCTTTGGAGAATAGTTTTTTCCCTTAGATTGCGACTTAAAACACAATAGACACAACCTATGCTATATTCATCCAAGGCAATACTCATTAACTTCATGTAGTTTTGTTTGCTTGTTAATCCAGTGTTACTAGAACAGTCACCTCTAAAAGAACTGGGCCCATTTTTGTAACAGCCCACATTTCCCATTTCTGCTGAAGAAGTAAAGTATAAACCGTTTCTCCTTTATTCACCTTCATGGCTGAATTTGTTTAGAGCCTGAAATTTCAATGCACTGTCTTTAAAAACATCAGTTAGAACTATATAGATGGAAGTCCTACAACCCCGTAATGATATGCATTCGAGTGTGTTTTGAACAATTTTCAGTTGTGGTAAGTCTCTATGAAAAAAACTGACTTGGATTGGATACAAAATAACATTACTCTTTGAAAATGCATAGTTTGTAACTTTTTACATTCATTCACTAATATTAAAGACTTTTGTTAAGCCAGTACTTACCTCCAAATGGTGGTAAGATTGCATTTTGAAAGATCTCTAAAAATTGGAGAGCACTGCCTCATTGCTTTTGAATTAGTGCCCGATTCCGAGTTAATGCCGGTCATGTTAACACCCGCATCGTACAGGAAGGGCTGCTGCTTCTTTCTCTTTTTTGTTTAGCAGGCACTAAAAAGCAACGCTTTCTACTCTCAGCAATTTCCATTAAATACCCCATTTTAGCTATTTTATAATTTCATTTTAATAGGTTAGATTTGGTGTAGAAAACAATTTGAAAGATGGCTTAATTCTTAAAAGTAGAATGTTTTTAAACCCTATCATGGATGAAGGGCAACAGAGGTTTTGTATCGACTGTGGTTCTCTCACTCCCCGGCTCCCTCATTTGAAAAAGATGACCGCTGGCCACTCGGCTGTTGTATTTGATGATAGTCACAAACCCTTTGGGACCTAGCGATTTTTTCTTATCCTGAGTTCTTCCTCTAAGTATATAGATTTTGATATATGAAACACTTTGGAAACTACACTAGTGTCTGGTTATTCCAGAGAGCTTATGTTTCAATGGCTGACTATCGCCCAACCATTAATTATAAAAATAGGAATTTAAGGTCATGTTGTAGGAAAATACTGATTAATGGCATTTTTAAAAAACGTGTATGATCCGCACGCCTGGGTTATTTTACACCCAGCACATTTTCAGTTATTGAAGTCACAGAATTAGTATATTTGGGGGGGGGTATTGAGTTCTTCCCTAAAAATCTAAATCTTTTCTAAAGCTTTCTACCAGTGATCACAGAGGTTCCCCCAAACAGTCGGGATACTTTGGAAGAAGAAGCTTTGCTATCATCACAGGGCTTGGTCAATTCACAGTCATTGCTTTCCAATTAGCAGAGTGTAGGGGAAAAGGCATAAGCAAAGCAAGCATTTGTAATCTGCAAAGTGATGCACCTTTTTCTTTTGGCCGCACTGCACGGCACACGGGATCTTAGTTCTCCAACTGGGGACCAGGGATCGAACACATGTCTCGCTGGAAGAGCAGAGTCTTAACCACTGGACCTCCAGGGAAGTACACCCCGTGATGCATCCGTTTTTTTGTTTTTTATTTTTAATTTCCCTTGGGTGGGAGTAGTTTATGGATTATGCTACACTGTATATCCCTGAGGGGTAATCCCATCTCTGGAGCCACTGGCCCCCAAAGCTCTGCCTCTTTCCTTTCTGTCTTGGCCATCTGTGCCCAAAACGCGGGAAGGGAGCTCCACCAGGGTGAGAGACACGTGCTTCACAACACGAGCAGATTGGATGAGTTTTCTCTTTGCATAAATATAAACGTAAAACAATTATACCCTGCAGGAGCCACTACCTTTTCACATAATAAAGGTCAATTCCATTTTCATGCTCTGTAATCCTGGGCAGAGGTCAGGGCCTAGAGCCATGAATGTGAAGCTCTCTTCCTCTGCCCTGATCACTCCATTGGCTTTGCTCTGGAGGGGACTGGTGGGGTGGGGGACTTGGGAGGGGGGCTTTGAGTCAAAGTGAAAGGATTAGGTATCTGCCTTGACATTCTTTATCAGTTAGTCTGACCAAATCTTTTGTGATGAGTGTGGCAGGTTGCCTGCTGACCGACCTGCTCTCTGAATGATCACCCAAAACTGTTCAAATGGAAGCACTTCCTGGAAGGAAGGGAGTAGCCTCATAGGCTACGCCTAACATACCAGTCCCGGTAATATTTATTCCCTTGGACCTTAATGAAGAGTGAGAAATCGGGAACACAGAAGCGAAAATGTTTCATCCAGCGCTTCTGGAAGCAAACATACGTAACAGCATGGCCTCTGGCTTGGGTGGATAAAAGCAAAGAGGAGAGGGTAACATTTTACCAGTGAATTCGAGGTGGATGCCAAGATGGGAAAACAAGACTAGTAACTAGAATGGGAACTGTCCTTTCTCTCCCTTAACGCTCAATTTCTTCTTCTGAATGCTGGTTTCTCCTCTTAATCGGAGACGTAAAGAGAATTCAGAAGAACATAAATGAGCCACTTTTTAATTTTTTAATAAAATTATGTTCTTTCATGATAGTGCCCTTGCCTTTTTCAGGAGTTGTTACTTGCTCCCCTGGCTAATTTTTCTGAATTAAAAATTGAGAGAATTGCCCCTAGTAAGTATGTAAATGTAACGGTTAATCAGACTTGAGAATTAATTTTTTAACACTTTCATAATATAAGTAAAGGGGATCTTTCCTTTGGAAGCTCGCAGTTAATAATTATGTGGACGGTGCTCAATAGGAAAGAATATTTTTAAGAAACAAGGACTACAGTTTAAGTGTTGAATTTATCATCTCCACCTTCTTTCAAAAATCTATAGTTTGTTTTTTTTTTTGAGTGGTAGCTTCTTTCTTCTTCCCTAGACCTTGGGTCCTTTGAAGTCCTGCCGCTGTCATGGCATTGGTGCTTACCACTGCAAAACGGGCTTCTTTTCCAGCCGAGGAGGAAAGCTCACTGCTCCTTCCTCTAGTACTGTATTGCTTCCGAAACGTAATAAAAGTATCTTTTATCAAAAAGCCTGTTAATGAAGCAGGTGATGGGCCAAAAAGGTTTAGGCCCCATGACTAAACTTGGGAGGGACTTTACCCTAAACTCAGGATGTGAAACCTGGGAGCTGATGGGAGAAGGGGAAGATGAAATCCGTTCATGGACTGGTCAACCTTTTAATCACTCACAACGACAGAAATCTCAGGCACTGCCCATGTTGCTGAAACTGTATTCATATTTAAACTTGACCTAACCATATTACCGGGTGTTTCCAACATTGAGCTGACGGTAGTTTTCAATGTGATCATTACAAATTGTAAATCTGAGCTGTTTCCAAATTTGGGGGCATCAGTGTAAGTTTACATGGATAACAAATGTCGAATGCTAGTGGCAAAATAACTTTTTTCCAAGGAGTCAAAAGTTTTACTCAGAACATGGCACCAGCTAATCAACTCGTACAATTAATCACTTAGATAGTTGGAATTTAGGGAATAGGGGTCTGGTAGGTACGCTGAAGGGATAAATTCGGGGGTGATTGAGTGTGCATTTGACAATGCGAATGAGTGGGCTTTATTTCTATGCTGAAGTACCTGGATTGTAAGGATGGGTGAAGAACATGGGTCCCAACGGGGGTCTTCTCAGGTCTAGAATCATTCTGGAAGACTGAGGTCTGAGCGAGCTCTTTCACACGCTCTTTCCCTCCTCCCTTCAGGCAGTAATGGGGCCGAGTCACAGGTTGAAGACCACTTGAACCAGGTTGGCCTTGGAGGTGGTGATGGTAATCTTAAATATTCTTATTTTACACTGGGTTCTAGGGAAGGTCAAATGAAGTCATGTATCTGAAAGAGACATACTGTCTTTTATATGTGAAAGGGTTAGTGATTATCCCAACACCGTCAGGACTCTGGTGTAAGACACAGTCTAAAATAACTTAGTTCATCCAAATGAAGGAAGCAACGTCTAATTTTTTTCCATGACACATTTATTCCCATTTTGTCTTCGCCCTCAGGGAAAGGTGTTAAGGTTTTCTACGTGGAAAAACTCCATTTCGAGGTTACTGGACACTCTAAAATACCTAAGTACCTACCAGTTCTGAAGCAAGGATTTTGCCACGTCAGAGGTGAAACAAAGGAACTTTTATCCTGGGATGCAAACTCACGAGGCAGGATGGAGTGGGAGAGGGTGTGGAAGGGTTGGCGACGGGCTTTGGCACAAGGAGGCAATGTGCGCTATCTTAAACTGCAGGGGCTCCTGGCTGCCTTCTCCAAAGGCACAAGGCTGTTCTTTGCCAGCCCTCATCACAGTGGTCACGGCAGTGAAAACAGTAAGCAAGTTAGGATTACAGTCATTCCATGCTTTGGGGCCTGGCCTGGGCACGCCAGGAGGCAGAGTGACAGCTGAATAATGTTTCAGTATATTTTGATCAGAGGCAAGGCTAGTTTAAGGATATTGTATTTTTATCTTCAAGTCTTCCATGAGAATGATTTCTGGGGAGAACTGGCCTCTTTCCCTTCTTTGATTTTAGTTGCCCAGATGGTACCCATGGGTGAGTTTGTAGGGCTGATGGAAGAACTTGGCCTGATGGCTCTGGAAGGTGAAATCTGCTTTTCCCAACAGTTGAAACTGGTGGCCAAAGGCTGCATCTGCCCACATACACGTTCTCTTTGGTCTGCACACGGTTGGCCAAGAATTTGAGTTTAGCTTAAGTGTCAGGTAACATTATACTTCCAAGTCAGAAGATCTAGCAGCCCCAGGCCTGATTTCTGCATGGTTCTGATTGTCTAGAGCTGGGATCCCCCTTTAGAGGGGGTGTGTTTCCTCTGGTTCACCATGATCTCCGTCATTCTTTAGGGTCCTTCTTCTGCCTGATCTGAATCGCTCATTTACAGAATCTGCCTGTTCTTTCCAAGGCATCTGCTTAGAAAGGATTAGGAAGCTTCTATTTAAATAGGAAGCAAGACTCATTTGGTTCAAAACCATGCAGCAATAAACACTTCTTGGGAACTTTTAATGCCAACATTAGAGATATTCCAAGAGAATGAAGATAGAGATTTGGGCTGCTTCATCTCAGAGATGAAGCTGTATACATCTTCCCCTAACTCCGTGCATTTCTAGTCCTCATGTGTGCAGATTCTAAAGCCTATTAGAAAGCAAAGTCAGAGTGACCCTCTGACCACCTTATAGGGGCTGCCCAACGGGGGGACGACCATTCTATCCCAGCTTTTCTTTTGATGTTATCTGCATACTTGACTAATTAGTCTAGCTTTTGAATTACCAAAATCTTAGAAAGAAAAGATGCTTTCTTGCTTTAACAGTGAGTGGGCTAGAAAAAACTGTAGAGCATTATGAAATGGTTTTGGCAAAGCTCAAAATTATTTGTATGGTTAATCAACTCTCCACGGCTGCCTTTCTTGTTTCCCGACTCTTGGGAATACAGTGACTTTCTGATCTCAGACTTGCCTGTCTGTGAATTCTTCATGTGAAAAATCAAGCACTTGTTCTGGTAAGGAATTTCAAGTTATTTAGTTAGTGCTGAGGACAAAATTATTTTAAACATCGCTGATCACCTAAGAATTCTATCTTTGGGCTTTACACACCATGATTTTAGAAATTTCCATCAAATGACACTTGCCGGTTAAAAGCAGCTTTGTGGTTCTGGTTAGGTTGAGGAATAAGTTTGTCCTTGTGACAGGAATCTATCATTTTACACTAAAGAATTTACAAGTACCTTTCTCCCATTGCCTATAAGCATATCTATTAACATTTTAAATATTTAAGATACATAAGATGATTCTTAAAGTTTTTTTCCCCCCAAAGTACTTTGAAAACACACTGGTAAAGATAAAAGGAGTAGCTGTTGCCATCTTGATTCTCTTGTAATAATCTTCCAACTGATCTGCATTTCTACCCTTGCTGCAGAGGGTTAATTGAAAAGATATGCATCAGAACACTTGCTTAAAAGAGGCATAGCCCTTTGTTTGGAGAGCAGGAATTGCTTATAATATTAACACTTCCTGTCTGGTAAATTACTGTATTTTAAAAAATAAGCTACAATGTATAAAACCAAGGTCATTTCCCACAAAATGTTCATGTTCTTTGTGATTACAAAACACTGCATCTTGTAAAATATTTCCAGTTCTGTTAACTTGAGAAGTACTAATGCTTATTTATAAAAGTGTCACATCTCTCAGAATTGTAGAAGCCTATGCAGTATATTTCTTGTCTTATTTGGAACATTACGTTATAATTATTATTGTATTTAAGATTACATTTTGACATAACACATTACCATTGTGATTCTCAGACTCACAAGAAAAGTTATAAAACATGAGATTGTCTTTAAAAAAAAAAAAAGGAACTATTTACAAAAACAGGACCAAAAGTAAAATTCCCATTTTGATTTCTGGTCCTATGATAGATACACCTTTTAAAGCATGTATATCATTGATTGGATCTGGACTTTTTCAAAGTCAGTCAAAATAAGCAAACCAGTCGGTTTTAAATGCATTTTACACTTTCTTGCTCTAGTGGTGTGCATGACTTAGTGATACAATTGGTGCCTAAAAGTGCTAAGCTCGTTTTATGTACTGACTTCCGGTTTGACTAGTTACAATGCAAAAGACACAAGGAAGCAGTTCCGCTCTGGAGGAATTCCCACAGGTATGGGGAACAGGGAGAGCGTGTATGCTGCTGGTTGGGTTATTTTCTTAGAGAAATGAAATTTCCAGTTGACCCGTGTGCCCAGCGCTTTCTCCAAAATGAGTCACATCCTCATCCATATTCATGAATCGTGCTCTGTTTCTACTCATTTGTATGCACAAATTCTTCCCTGCGTTCGTACAGGTCAGAGCTACAGTTGATGTGGTTGACAGAAATTCTACAGGGTCATGAGAAAAAGCAGCACCTTGTCCACAAAAGTCCATGGAAGTTTGCTCCTTAACCTGCTGTTAAAGTAAAATGCACGTCCTTCACGTCCCTCACCTATAGAATTCTGTGTACAGCTAATAACCGGTCATCCAACCGGCTGATTATAAAAGGGAACACCAAGGTGTCATATTCATAATGACATTCACAAACAGCCTTGACATGAGTCTGTAAAAACCCACCAGGGACTGTGCTGTGGTTCAGATGTCAGCCTTAGAACGCAGGTCTAAGAAACAAAGAAACTGTTCTGTTTCAAAGAGCATTCCTCCACACCTCAAAAAGTCGGTACTGTCCAGTTCATGGCAATTTGCCTTGAAATGGTATCACGTTCATTAAAAGACAAACAAACAAACAAAAACTGTTCTGACTAGAAAAGATGCTGGAGATCATAAAAACCTTTCTAGTCTTAGGATCCTCCAGATCTATTTTTCACATACCCTTTAGTTTTCCCTGAGGAAAAGAATATTTTTTACAGTATTTTGCTACTATTCTCAAGGTATTCTCTCCCATATGTACAGGTTCTGTCACTTTTCTCTAACCATTCACAAGTGAATGCTGCGCTTTCCTTTTCTATTGAAGTCGGACGAAGGCGGAAATGGGTTTTAGCAGTGCCGGCTAATTCAGAACCCAGGGCTGCTTTCAAGTGTGGCTAAGTGTGACACCGGCGACAGTGGACTTCAACTTAAGTGATCTTGAAATCTGATAGAGGGCATGTCAGTTTCAGAAATCTTTTGCAACATACACGTAACTATTTTTTTTAAAGTTTTGTTGGAAAGCCCAAGAACTGTAACACACATCATATTGAAAGTTTTCAACTGCAACACAGTTATGCCTGGACAAAGAATCGTCTCATAAAGGGCACCCACCCTGTTGGTGCACGGAGCTGCTGACAGGCATGCACATTCTTGCCCACTGCCCTCTTCCTGACACTGGCTTTTGCCAAACAAGGGAGGAAACTTCCCAGCAAGTGAGGAGGAGAGCAGTCTGTGCCCACCCGAGATGCGCACAGCAGTCCTGCATCCCTGGCCTGAGTGCTTCCCGCAAAGGAGCTCTCTCCTTGCTTCAATCAGCTGCTCCCAGAGTGGGAACCTGGCAGCTCCCTCGGAGGTGCCCAGTGACAGTCACCATCAGCTGATCGGCTCTAGGATGGTGAGCCTGAGCCAGGTGTCCACAGTCCTCCCGTATCTCCTCTGTGGCTCCCCACCCACTTGCTACCCGGGTGTGTCCTCCAGGTTGTCACACTGCCTCCCATAAATTGGTTGCACGTTCTCTGGGAAGAACTAAGGCTTAAAATGACTGTTCTCTGCTGTGCAGCTATCTGGAGAAGCCTGTCCATCACCAGGAAATGCCTTCTTTGGAGAGAGATGAGAAACAGGAAAGGGTAACGGGGAGAGAAAAGTCAAAGGCTACCACATGCCTTCTTCAGAAAGACTCTGGGACCAGAACCCACTGCATTGCCGTTCCTTTTGCACAGACAGGTGCCCGTGATGGGTGAGGCTTCGGTTAAGCAGCCACATGCCCTGGGGCTTCCCTTCCCACCCATACTCCCCTCCCCCTGCCAAATGAACACAGAAAAGAACGTGGTACCACAGAGAAGGCATAAAACAGGGACTTCCCTGGTGGTCCAGTGGTTAAGACTTTGCCTTCCAATGCAGGGGGTGTGGCTTCAATCCCTGGTTGGGGAGCTAAAATCCCACATGCCTTGGGGCCAAAAAACCAAAACATAAAACAGAAGCAATACTGTAACAAATTAAATAAAGACTTTAAAAATGGTCCACATCAGAAAATCTTTAAAAAAACAAAGAGGAGGCATAAAACAAATCTTGGACTTAACTTTGCACTTCATTTAGTTCCAAAATGTAACAAAATAGCTCTACATTTTTTTTTTTTAATTTTAGCATTTATAATCAGTGCTTTATATTGCAATTTGTAGCTTTCTGGGTGGCTTAAAAGAAGTTTCATCCCTTTTCTTCAAGGCCAGGCAGGTGAAGCCTGGTAGTTCCTTAGTCATTACATGCCTTGGTACAGGGAATCAATGTCTGTGTGCAGAAAGTACTGAGGGTCTGTGCCCACCTCAGAGCTAGAGAAGAGGACACAGAGAGCCCCGGGCTGGCCAGCAGAAAGGAGCCCCGCGTGAGTGTGAGATGCAGAGAGTGTGTGTGAAGAAGGCTTTAGAAAGGAGAAGAAATCCCTAGGAAGCTGCATCCAGTTCTACCCTTTGCTTGTATCGGTGCAATGGCTAATACCCAGGCAACCAGGCCAGAGCCTAGCACTAGTCATGGGCTGTACCTCTGGGGACAGAGCCACAGAGCCTCACTCTAGGACTGCTCCACAGCCTCCATCTCTCCCTCCTTGTGTCCCAAAGTTCGGGGAGTAGGGGATGGATTGAGCCCCTCGTCACTTTAATCTCTTTTGATTAGTGACTTAATCCAAGGATCAAGGGCCATGGAACTTTGCTGAAGAGAAAACCCTCTGCTCCACTACTGCACCCCAACCATCACTGAAGTCCACGGTGAGCCTGCTGAAATGGCTGACCAGCCTTGGACTCACCGTGGCCACTGGGCAATCCAGCCACAGTGCAGGGCCATCTGGACCAGGCCAGAGCATCACCTCCCAGCAGAGACGCTTGTGGGTGAAGCTACAAGACACCAGGGAGGAGAAAAGACAGGCCGGGGTAGAGGATGCAAATACGTTTCTGCACTTAAAAAACCCTTTCCTGGCTGACTTTTAGTGCTCAAACATACATTATAGCTGGTGCTGTATTGATTGGTAATCACGATGTGATATTAAATGAAGCTCTTTCTCTGCTCTTAAAATAAGCGTTTTAAAGAAAAAAATAAATGAAGGAGGGAAACAGGATCTCTTGCAAGGAATAATGCTTCAAATGTCACGTGAGAGTTTAAAAAATAAAATTGCCAAAATATACGAATGCACAGATTGCAGATGTTACACTGCAGAACCTCCTTCTTTTTCCCTTGCTTATTTAAAAAAAAAAGAGGACAGCTCTTATGACTGGATGACTTCTTTCTACTCTTTCAAAAAAAGCATATGTACAATCTCTAAATATATTAAACTTTGCTCTGTGCAATTTCATTTAACATTCCTATGGCTAATCCTAGGCCCCCGTCCCGACACAGTGCATCCTATAAGGTGCTCTTACTTCTTTGCATAGGTATAGGAGGAATAACTTTAGCAGGGCAATCAAGAGTAGGGTAGACAGAGAATGAGCTTATTCACAGGGCTTGACAACTACTCCCCTGTCCCCGCACCACTACCACCAAGACAGACAAACAAACAAATACCACGCTAGAAAGTCTAATAAATGGAACACAGTGCAAGCCCTGATCCTATTAAATTGAGAGATTCCTATACCAACACGCATTTTCCTTTTGGTGTTCTGTATCTTCCCTTCTGAGCAAATTCTTAATGAATAGCTCCAATATTTTGATAAGAAAAATAAAGGTTTGGACCTTCCTTTTCCCCATATAATCTTTATAGTGTTCATTAACCCATCTCCCAGACATGCTAAAGCATAAAACCTATAAAAGTGCACTCAGAATGGATGCTGACCTCACATAACTTTCTGAACACATAGGTACGTGGAGGCTGTGCTCTGCTGTGTGAATAAAGCACGCCTGCCGGGATGGCCTGGAGTTCTCTACCTTTTCTGAAAACAGTCAGCGGTGGCGTTTTGAGGGAAGGAAGGCCTGATGAGCCACTGACCTGGCAACAACTGTCAGATAAGCAGTGATGAAGAGATCCGAGCTATGGTTGGCGTCGCATCCCTGAAGGAAGCTTTGAGGCTTACCCAGATGGCAATGCGTGCCAGGTCTTGAGTGCATTGTGGCCGGGAGAGAGTGGGCCAGGCCACCCCTCAGGGAAGGCTTCCGAGGAAGACTCCCAGACGTTTCCCAACAGTGACAGCGGGATGTCCTGAACTCAGCTGGGGCTGAAGTCTGCTGGTGATGTCCATTGTCAGTCTCTTTTCAAGCTTATGCCCTCCTGGGCCCTTCAAGCTAACGGCTCTACCGTGGTTCAGTTTGGGGCCATTCTTTAAAACAAAACAAACAAACAAAAAAGACATAGAAAAGATACCCAGAGTGCTGCCGTTTCCTGGCAACACATCGTGATGTGTACTGCTCCCAGAAGTCCGATGGAGAACAGGCAAAAGACTATTCACAATGAAAACAGGTATCGCTCTTTGTACAAATGCTACTGGATAACATGTAGCTTTTTTTTTTAAGTGTCAAAAAAAAACACCAAAAAACCTCAGAAACGGCATTATCCAGAAAGGTTATCAAAATAGGCCTCCTTTCCAGGAAAAATGGGCTTGGTTGGTTCGACTGCTACAGAAGTCCATAGTTTTCAGAGCTAGACATACAGCAAAAAAAAAAAAAAGTTGATTTTTTAAGGAAAAAAGTAGTTACAGCTGCTCTCGGCTGGGTTCTCAGCGAGAACAGTGAGGGTGGTGACCTTTTTTTGTTTTTTGCTGTGATTTCACCAAGGTTCCCGGAAGTGCTTTCCCTGGGTTTCAAGTGTGTTTTATTCAGAAGGAAAAGCGCTTTCCAACACCCTCAGCACAAGTCAAGGGCAGGAGTGTCTGGGCGACGATCAGGGGCCTGTGCATTAGTCAATGAACCGCTGGCAGGCCTTCTTCCAGCGGCAGGCCGTGCACCACATGTCACGGTTCTCCATGCCGTACACCTTCCGGCACTTCTTGCCCTCTCCCCGGGGCTTCCTGTAAGACAGGCCAGGAAACAGTATTCAGTGTGAGGGATTCAATGGGCATTCTTTGCGGGGCTCAAAATCCCTGGAAAAATCTAGAAAAAGTTAGGAAACATAGTAGGGGGTCTCTCTAGGTTCGGCCGTTAACCTGTGTGGGATGTTTTCACAGCCACTACACCGAACTGTTAAAACTTGCTACTTTAGTACTTCCAGCACTCTTCAGCTTCTATCTGTCCATTTGTAGACATGTCCATTTGAGCATCTTCATAACACTGAATTAAATAAGTAAATACAAGAAATACCAGTAGAGAGCATTATTCTTTCAAGTTTTTAAATATGTACTTTCAAATGCTCTCTTGCTTCTCAAATTTCTAGTCTTCTGGTTAAGGGAATCCTGGCGAGGACCTCCTTGATCTGGATTAAAAACTCGTATTTTGTACTTCATTTCATACAGACGTTAATGCAACACGGCTTTAAAGAGACCCTGTAATCAGCATTACCTATTCTGCAAGAAAATTTACTGTAAACTGTGACCCCAGAAAAATAACAAATCTTTATCAAGAGTTAATAGATGCGGAAAACCATGGGAACAAAAGAAAGGGTGTTTCATCCATTTCAGGGGAATTTTATGAAGATTGTATCTCTGGTTTCTCTTTTCCTCGCTGTTCTGTTTTTCAGTTAATTCCCTGGAGAGGAGGCGTTGTGGGGTTTCAAGCAGTCATACCTTAGGCTGACCGTCCCTCTGGGTGGGGAGGACAAGACGGTGTGAGTGTGCTGTCTCTGCTCTCCTGTGCCCACCGGGTGACTGTGGGTTGGTGACACCTAGTAAGCACGTGGAAAACAAAGTTAACAGGGCAGGCTCTCCTCACCATGCATTTCGTTAGCCTTTGCCACGTGGGCAGGGGTACCCAACCATCAGACACGGAGAGGCTGTGCTTCCTTCACAGAGACCACATGTTAAAATGGATGGGGTGATGCTCATGGTGGAATTTAAAGGCATCCCCCAACAGAAAAGACCCAGCAACAATGAATACTTTACAAATCTTCATGACTTCACAACATCTCTGCATTCCCAGTTGCCCATTTTCACTTGAATATTTTAAACCTTAAAGCATATTCCTATTCCAAGCCTCCTCTGTTTCTCTTTTAAAGAAGAAAAGAAGTTAAGAGAGTTCTCTGAGATTATACAGCTAGTCAGTGGCAACACACAATGTGGATCTCCGCCTTCTGTTTATTCAGTTAGATCATTCACAGCCAGTAAATAAATGGCTTCTTGCATAAGACGTCCATATAGCAAACTCTGGGGTCTGAACAGGGATAATGGCAAGAAGCAAAGATCCCGAGCAAATCAAGAATGAATGTCAACCTTGTAGTACTTACTGAGCATCCACTATGTGCCACGGTCACTGACAACAGCTTTACTTTTACATCTACTCCACCTGATAAGTACTCACTGTTCCTATTTTATAGATGAGGAAACCAAGCACAGGGAGGTTAAATAACTTGCCCCAGGTCATGGAACTTGCAATGGCCAGGGCTGCAGTGAGCTCTCCCTGATGCCAGAGCATGTGTTTAACCCCCTTATGCCCCACCTCTCAGTCATAATGATGGGAGGGTCCCCTTTGTTCTCCATTCCTCTTGCATTTCTCACTTATTCTCTTTGTATCACGTGCTCACCTAGCACTAAATATCTTCCCAGCAAATGGGATTCTCAAAAGCTACACAAAACTAATTTTATAACAAAAGATAAATGATGTTTCAAGTAAATATACAATATTGCCATATACAAAAGAGCAAACATCTAATAAATTGATAAACTTAATCACTTAGAAGCCAACATGACCACAGAAATACCAGTACCAGCCAGCAGTCATGGGAACGTTCCATAGAATTGATTTTCTCTAGTACAGGGACCAGTATTTTCTATTTTCTTTCAATGTAAAGGAATGTACATAAGTGTTATTTTCCTAGTCATTAATTAAAAAATAATTAAACACGTAAGAAAAAAAAACCTAACATTTTAAACCATTATTGCCATGAGTCTCATTTATTCTGTACCATTGGTCTTTACTTTTTGCTAAAGTTAGGTGGATTGAGGGCCAGCAGAGGTGAGTGACATACATAATTTTTTAAAAACCAAAGCTTTGGAGTTCAGTGTCTGCATTTGATGTGGGTTCTTCCAGAAGCAGAATCCCCACCTCCCACTCCCATCCCCCATCCCATCGGGACCAGGATGCATATTAGCACAGTAGAGGGAGTGAACGCTTCAGACTTGTTTTTAAGTGCTCAGGACAATGAAAAAAATTTTTGTTTTAAAAATTATTGTAGAACTTGTAGAATCCCAAGAATACCTCTTTATTCAGTCAGAGAACTGGAAATGTTTAGGTGACACGACAGTGACACTGTTTCCATCAGCCAGGGATAATGTGGAAGGTTCTAAGTTTTGCAGAATTGCCATATGTCAATTTTGTGTGGGGTGATATGAGATTATAAAATGCTCTTCATTCAACAAATATTTATTAAATACTTACTATGCCCCAGGCACTGTTCTAGATTGTGGGGATACAGCACTGAACAAGATAAAGTCTCTGCCCTCATGGAGTGTACATTCTAGTGGGGAGATAGACAATAACTACAAAAACAAGTAAGGGCATTTTAGTGATAAGTGCCTGAAGAAAATAAAATAGGCTACCAGGCCAAGCGTGATGGAAGGAGAGGACATATTTGTTCAGGGTGGTGAGGGAAGGCTTCTTGGGGAGGCTACCTTTGATCTACAGAGCACTCCGGGGAAAGGGGGCGGGCAAGGGCCAAGGCCTCCCAGGTGCAGAGTGCCAGTGGGGCCGGGAGACAATGCGTGGGAGGCAGGAGGAAGGCGGGAGGATGGGAGGTGGTGGGTTCAGGTCATGTCTTGGAGCTGTGATGAGGAATTTGAAGGTGATTCTAAGTGCAAAGGAAGCCAGTGGAGCGTTTTAAGAAAGTGAGACATCTGGTTAACGCTTTACAAAGATCGTTCTGGCTCCTTGGAGAATGGGTTAGCAAGAGCCTGGACAGGAACCCCGAGGACCGCTTAAGAGCCTTTTGCACTGTTTCAGGAGAAAAACGTACTGGTGATTTAGATGAGAATGTGGTAGTGGTGGGGATAAGGGGCTGGATTCGTATCCTGTAGAGGCAGAGTCCGGGACTTGCTGATAGATGGGATATAGGACAGAAAATAAGAGGACAAATCTTTCGATGAATCAAGGATGCCTCCTAGGTCCTGGCCTGAGAGGCTGGAGGGATGAGGGTGCCACTTAACTGAAATTAGAAAACTGGTGACCTCATAGGTTTAGGGGAGGAATGAGGGGCAGGTTTGGACCCACTGCAGGAAGAACCCTTCTCTACCTTATTTCTTCTAACGGCTTTCTTAAGTCTGGAGTTGAGGGCACACGTGTTTCGTGTCTAGTCCTGTCTGATGGCAGCCCCTCCCGTTCTACAACAGACCTGGGTTTCTACAGGCTGCAGCATAGTGGAAGCCAGGACCCTGTTCACACACCAGCGTGCGGCTTAGTTCTGTGGGAGGATCAATATCCTCCGGCTATTGATCGGGAGCTTTCCTGGAGATTTTTTTTTTTTTTTTTGCGGTACGCGGGCCTCTCACTGCTGTGGCCTCTCCCGTCGCGGAGCACAGGCTCCGGACGCGCAGGCTCAGCGGCCATGGCTCACGGGCCCAGCCGCTCCGCGGCAGGTGGCATCTTCCCGGAGCGGGGCACGAACCCACATTCCCTGCATCGGCAGGCGGACCCTCAACCACTGCGCCACCAGGGAAGCCCTCACTTCCACTTTATAGATGAGGAAATGGAGAAGTTAAGGAAGTTGCTGAGGCCACGCAAAAAGTAAATGGCGGACCCGGGATTTGAATATGGGCTGTCTGACACCAGCCGACCTTGGAACTTGGTTCTGAATGGTGTCAAAGCCCCGCTTTTTCTCTCTTCCATCCTGCCTCGTAACTGATGGCAGTATTGTGTGCCCTGGAATAAAGCCCTGGAAAACATGACTCGGCTCTTTCTCCCACTGGCCTCCACATTCCAGAGTTATTTGTTTTACATCTTAACCATTTTTAAGTTCTATTTGGGGACATGTTTTATAAAGCATATAATACACTTAGAGAGAGTGCTGTATGGTATTATTTCTAAATAACTAAAATGCGCTATATGCCTGTAATTTGTCTCCTGATTAGGTGTGACCTCAGAAGAGTTTAAAGAATTCTAAATCCTAGTCTGCAAAAATCGTGGCTAATTTTTCCCATATGTTGAGTATATTTGTGTTATATGAGTCAACCCCAGATAGGGAGAATCCACTTTCTCTGCCCCCGGTTTTACAGTAATGAGACATGTCACAGATAACAACACTAGGAAGTACAACATAATGTCAGCCAGTGCCAGGCACTGTGTTCAACAATACAACGATACAAGGTGGTTGTCGTAGAGCTGAGTCGAGGGCATTGCCTGAAAGAGGTCCTGTGACCGGCTAGAGGTCACGGCTTGTAAATCCCAGTCAGGACTTGCCTCACACCAGAGCAGTAATACAGAGGTTGTGTCCTGCTGTAACTATGTTGGAGAAATTTCTTTTCTTTGTGATTTTCTATCTCCGAAATGGGAAAAAAAAAGAAAAAGAGCCCCTTGTCTTGGTTTTAATCTCTTCTAACATAATATTCTGAACCCTCCATCAAAGTGTTAATAAAAAACAAACCAGCTAAAGAGCTAACAATTAAGCACTACTATTTCAGGTCTGGAGACTGTCTTTCTGGCCTGAAGCCTCTTGGAATGGCCCTTGGATAGCAGGTTGATTAGCTCCTATTTGCTTGCATGGGGCCTATTATGGACTGGATTTTGTGTCCGCTCCACCCCCCTTCACATGTTGAAGCCCTAATTCTCAGTGTGGTTTTATTTGGAGATGGGGTCTCTAAGGAAGTAATTAAAGACAAATGAGGTCCAAAGGGTGGGACCCTGATCCAATAGGATTAGTGCCCTTAGAAGAAGAGACACCAAAGGGCTCTCTCTCTGTCTCCCTACCCCCCCAAAAGAAAAGGCCATGTGAGGACATATCAAAAAGTTGGCCCCTGACAAGGCAACAGGAGAGCCCTCACCAAGAACTGAATCAGCTAGCACACTGATCTGAGACTTCTGGCCTCCAGAATTGTGAGAAAATAAATGTGGGATGCTTAAGCCACCCAGTCTATTATGGCAGACTAACACACAAGGGCCAAGAGCTCTCAGCTTCCTGCCATGAAAAGACAGGGAAAGAAATGGAGATAATTAGGGGTCATTGGGGGAAAACAGGTCAAAGAAAGCAGTAATTAACCATGGTCTTCTCCCTACCCCTATGTCCATAGCCTTGGGCTAGAAAAGACTGAAACGTTCCATTGGTGAATATGCAGATCGACCTTCTGGGCTATACACCTCCGGGAAGAGGTCTTACCCAGGGAACTTATTAAAGCCCCAAATTCAGGAAGTCCAGTGTAGGCAAATGAATAAATAAAATTCTTCAAACCTTGGGATTTCGCAGAAGGAGATTATTTCTACTTTCTAGGAAGCATACAAAAGCATCCCCTCTTCAATACCAGGTCTCAAAGACATGGGAGAAAAGGAAACCTTAAATGGGGTTGACAACCTCAGAGTACTTGCTTTGGAGTACAACAAGAAATGTGTTCTTTAATGAGGATTTAATAAAATGGCAACTGCTCTGTTCTTCAGTTGGGATAAAGTTGAAGCCACCACGGATACTAGTACCTTATCATTTAAAACTTTTAGAGGTTCTGTCTGAAAATCCTATTACACGAATTTAGGAGGTGGGGATTCACATGTTCTCAGAGTCAGCCTGGCTCCCTGTCTTCGAGAGGCGGGACTAGCACCCCTGGAGAATTCAGGGATGGTTGCTGGCACCCAGCCAGTGGACATGTGACAGTCCTATGCCTGGGTGGTGTGGAGTTGTGAGATCCAGCCCCCTGTAGAAGGGGGCGGACAGCAAACAGCCAGTTTTTTTTTTCTTTTAAAAAAAGCATTGATAGAGAGTAGGGCAACATGAAGAACATTTTTAGTAGTAAGCCTCCTTGTCTTCTTTCTAGAATTAAACAAAAGCCTTCGAAAATGGCAGCTCCCTCCATCCCCTTACCTTTATTTTTAGATAGCGATGGCAAGCTTAACTGCTGAAACAGTCTAAAACCAGATAGATTGGGAATTCTCTGGCGAAAGGATAAATTAGAAGCTCACATAGGATTTTAGTGGGATACCTAGTTAACTCAGTTACTCTATGTACTTTCTGTCAAAGCTCTAGTCCAGAACATCCCTGGTAACCAATCGATAGCAAAATGAGGGACTCTGTCCACAGTGTCCACAGAGAGAAGAGTTTTAAAATTTCACTGTTAAAAAAACCAACAAGAGGAGGTATCCTGGCTGGTATCCTACCGTGTAAGACATTTAGGAACTTTGGAGGACATGGAACTAGTGAAATGTCAGAGAGAGAAAAACAAACATCGTATATTAACGCATATATGTGGAATCTAGAAAAATGGTAGAGATGAACCGGTTTACAAGGCAGAAATAGAGACACAGATGTAGAGAACAAATGTATGGACACCAAGGGGGGAAAGCGGGGGTGGTGGTGGGATGAACTGGGAGATTGGGATTGACATGTATACACTAATATGTATAAAACAGATAAGTAATGAGAACCTGCTGTATAGCACAGGGAACTCCACTTCACTGTACAGTAGAAACTAATACAACATTGTAAAGCAACTATACCCCAGTTTAAAAAAAACACAACCACACGGCGTGATGTCACACTATACTTCAGAAGGAGATGATTTAATTAATAGAACAAAGGGGAAAATACTCCATTTGGGCTGGTCATAGAGGTAGTTTGAAAGAAAGTCTGAACTGGGCTGTTCTGTCTACACACTATACTTGTTTTTACACCAGATGAGTTTTAGGGGGATGCTCTTGAAAATTCTGCTCAAATCAAAGAAGGGAAGGAATGGAATTCAGAATAGCAGGTCTCTGTCATTCTGTGATTGTAGCTGCCTTGCTGGCTTAGAAGGGTTGTCTCAAATGTCATGTCCAGAGCCACTCTGGGTCTTTTTATGTCTATCCAAAAAAAAAAAAAAAGTCGCCAAAAGGGCTGACTGTTTACCTCTGACACCCACCTTAGGGGATCATTGTTCCTGCCAGAAACAAAACTAATACCTACATGTCTAAGCTATTCTTTTTAAATGTTGACTAACAGGGCATTCATCGTATTCTTGCTTTTTGAGAACAACCAGCACTTCCACTCTTTGTGAAGGAGGCACCTTTCATAATTATTCCAGATCCATGATCCTGTTTAAAAATCCTATTCTAGGAGTATTTTCTGGAAGCCACAAATTCTCGAATTGCTGCCAGCAGGATGTTTTTTATTGTTGACTATTCCTCTAGGGAATTTAATAAATATTCATTGACAGAGCACAGCGTAATTGACTGAGCCACTTTCATTTTTATCAGCTCCACAGGAGGCCTTGGTATTTGCTGGAAACCTCTGGGAGTTGCCAGTGGTTGCAATAAGCAGCTTTTGTGAGGTCCATAGGGAGAGGGGTGGAGAGGAGAAAATAAGGTTAATGTCTATCATCATAAGCCACTTTCCTGAACCTTATCAGGAGTTATAAACCCCCCTGAGCATCAGCGGTATGGGGGTCTATGGATATTCTGTGATAAGCTATAAAAGACCCAATATCTTTTGAAATGAATAGTTAAGAATCAAGCACATTCATGCTGAGTTTTCAGACAGTAATCATTTACCATATCAAATCAATTCTTATATACTACTTAAACCCGATGGCATATTTCAGCACTCATTTATTTGCAAATTACCCCTCAGCATGGGCTATTCAGGCTTTGGAAGAAAAAAAGTGATTTCAATTTCTACTATTTGAACTTGCAAAATGACATACCCACAAACAATAATTTCAAAGTCAAATCTTATAAAGTTACTCATAATGATAAATGCCATTTACGTATAGGATCTCTTTCTTTTATGTTCAGGGTCTGAGTTCAGCTATTAATTTTATAAAGCCTTTTGGAAACATACAAATACGCCACCCACACAAAATATCTTGATATATTTCCAACAAGTTGTTTATCAACAGATGAAACTGTCTTTTAGTTTCTAAAATTCCAGTCAAAATACCTTTTTACAAAGAAGTTGGACTTGGGCCTGTCTGGACCACGAGACACCTCGCTGAGTTTACAAATATCATTTAAAAAAAAAAAAAAGAATTCTTCTGGCATTCCAATTTTCATCTTTTTCTTGCATGTTTCTACAATTTGTTCTCTAAATATACGTTTGGCTTTGACCAGATTTCTGGCTTTTTGCTTTTCTACTTACTGGAATGCCTGTGAAGGTAACTGGAGGAGACTGCCAAGAAATGCTGAAGCTGCTGCCGTTGGGGGTGAACTTGGCCGATCCTGGAATGTTCACAGGGGGCGTGGCCTGTCAAATAGAAAACAGAGGAAGTTGTTATGAAAGAACTTTTCACCTCAGAGTCTTAAGCTGTCATTTCCAAAGTAGGGCCTCAGAACTAATCTCAGCTATATTAATGACTAAATTATAATAGGAGGAAATTAAACACAGTCAAAGAGAGTAGCTAGAGATAAACTTTTTATCTATCTAAGCAACTGAAGGTATAAAAGGAGAAAGTTTTTGACTACTGATTTCTGAAAAGAAATTTGCTTATCCATACATATACCTATTTTAGGACATCTGTGGTATACAATTCCTCACTATCAAGTTGGGGAGTCACTTTTTTATGCAGTGATGGTAGGTTGTAAATTACAACACTTTGGGAGGGTAATTTGGCAATACATATAAAAATTCTTAGCATTCTGTATGTTAGCTATTCCACTTCTAGAATTTATCCTCAGGAAATGGATATAAGCATGTTCATTGCAGAACTATGTATTATATTTAACAAAACTGGAAACACATGTCCAATAATAGGGAAAGGGGTAGATATATCATGATATAGCCACGGAGCCATTAAAAATGATGTTGTTGAAGAATACTCATTGGCGTGGGAAAATGTTCATGGGATATTAAGTGGAAAAAACAAAGCATAGTGAAAACAGTACTACAATAGATTCCATTTTTTTTAAAAAAATGAGTATACATACACACATAGAATACTTTTGAAGGACATACCAAAAATATGAACCAAGGGGCTTTCTTGTTGTTGGGACTAAGGATGGATTTTCTTTCTTTGCTTACGTTTCTAATATTTTTATGCTGAGCATTTATAATATCTGTAAACAGAAAAATCCCAATATTGTGAATATATGGTTTGGGAAGGAACTTCTAGACCCCTTAGTGTGTGTTCCAACTCTCATTATATAGATAAGCAAAATAATTTAATTAAGTTGGTTCAAGCCCACGATTTCGGATCTAAATGCAACACTGACAAACAAGAACAAAGGAATGAATAATTCTTTTGACCGCTGTTAAGAAGAGTCAGGAATGAAAGTTATTGCATCAACTAATTTAATAAGTAGCTCTATTCCATTGCTCTTGAGTTGAAGTCTACTAAATAAATGGCTGAATTCTTCCTCTACAGCTTTAGTTTTTCTACTTTTATACATACAGCTGCTAGTGACAGTGGTTTTGTAACTGGCACCACTGGAAAATATTTTTATATATTCAGTTCTATGGAAAGTGTTTATAAAACAAGGGTGGGAGAACACAATTACAAATATGTACAGGAGATTTTTCTTCTAAAAAGTTACATAAGGTGGTTGATAATTATGGGAAAATTTTTTTAAAAATCTGAGTGTATTGAAATTTTACTAAATCAACACTTAAAAGAGTTCATAATTGCTGGGGGAAAAGGAGCTTTAGCCGTGTCCTGTATTTGCAGGATTTGTCTCTAAGGTCTTATGAGACTTTGGAGTGAAGGAGAATCCCCTAGAAGGTCTGTTAAACACAGACTGCTCAGCCCCACCCCTCCTTCTGGTCCCACAGGTCTGGGGCAAAGCCGAGAAATATACATTTCTAACAAGTTTCCAGGTGATGCTGACACTGTTGACTTGGGGAACACTGACAACCACAGCTCCAGTCTGAGAGAGTGAGTTACCAATTCAGAAGGGAGTGCACTAAGTCCCAGACTGGGGTGCAGGACGAAAGTGGCATTGTGTCAGCACTTTTCAATGCTCATCTTTTCACTTATTTTATTTTTTATTTAACAGGCACTTATATCATGTGCCAGGCTCCCTTCTGAGAGTTTTACAGTATTAAGGATTTTAATTCTCATAACAGCGTCTCAGGGATCAGATCTTCAATCAGTACTGCAAAGTCCAAGGACCTACAGGGTTTCATCTGTGCGAGATTCTGGCTTTAAAAGGAGAAAAAGAGTCAGAATGCTACTGCTTTTGGTCAGGAGTAAAGTGATTACTCTCACGGTCCCTTGCCAGTCACCTGGTAAGCGTGGTCGGTGTGCACGAGGTAGAGGGTGGTGGGAGCAGAGCGGCTCAAGGGTGTCATCAATTTTGTCTCAGTTTTGGCACAAGGAGTTTCTGTTCTGCTGGAATCTGGGATGGGGAAAGTAGGAGGCGAAGCCAGGGACTGGGAGGGCGAAACCGGGGCCAGGCTGCTCAGTCCGTCTGCCACCGAGTCTGTGTTGAGCTTGATCTCAGTGTAGTAAAAGTCTTCTTCTCCATCACTGTAGTCAGACTCCCCAACACGCCTAATGCAAAAGAGAGCAGAACAATCCTACTCACCCAAGCCATTTTCTTGCCTTGAAATCTGGCACATCACATGCTGGTCCTTCTGTCTGGAATGCTTTTCCTCTGTTCTGTCTGCCTGGCAAACTCTTACCTATCCTGCAACACTCAACCGTCCACTTCCAGGGAAGCCTTCCTTAACTTCCTAAAGCAATTTATTCAATTAACCAACCAATCAATCAATTATTCAACAACAATTCACTGAGAGTCTACTATGTCCTGGCTCTTTTTTTAGAGTCCCACTATTACAGTGAACAAAACATAAATAGACTCTGCCCTGATGGAACATACAGTCTAGGGGGAGAGGCAGACAAGAAACCCATAATGGAACACAACAAAAAGAACAAAATACATAGGAATAAACCTACCTAAAGAGGTAAAAGACCTGTACTCAAAAAACTGTATGACACTGATGAAAGAAATTGAAGACAACACAAACAGATGGAAAAATATACCGTGTTCTTGGATTGGAAGAATTAATATTGTTAAAATGACCACACTCTCCAAGGCCATCTACAGATTCAATGTAATCCCTGTCAAAATACCAATGGTATTTTTCACTGAACTAGAACAGATAATTTTAAAATTTGTATGAAAACACAGAAGATTCCAAATAGCTGAAACAATCTTCAGAAAGAACAGAGCTGGAAGAATCATGATCCCTGACTTCAGTATAAAGCTATAGTAATCAAAATAGTATGGCACTGGCACAAAAGCAGACACATAGATCAATGGCAAAGAATAGAGAGCCCAGAAATAGACTCACACACTTGTGGTCAATTAACCTGCGACAAAGGAGGCAAGAATATACAATGGAGAAAGGGCAGTCTCTTCCATAAGTGGTGCTGGGAAAACTGGACAGCAACATGTAAAAGAATGAAATAAGAACACTCCCTAATACCATACACAAAAATAAACTAAAAATGGATTAAAGGCCTAAATGTAAGACATGACACCATAAAACTGCTAGAGGAAAACACAGGCAGAACACTCTTTGACATAAATTGTAGCAATAATTTTTGGATCTGTCTCCAAGCAAAGGAAATATAAGTAAAAAATAAAGAAATGGGACCTAATTAAACTTGAAAACTTTTGCATAGCAAAGGAATCCACTGACAAAACAAAAAGACAACTTATTGAATGGGAGAAAATATTTGCAAGTGATATGACCGATAAGGGGTTACTATCCAAAATATATAAATAGCTCATTAACTCAACATTAAAAAAAAAACCCTATTAAAAAGTGGGCAGAAGATCTGAATAGACGTTTTTCCAAAGAGGACATGAAGATGGCCAACAGGCACATGAAAAGATGCTCAACATCACTAATCATCAGGGAAATGCAAATCAAAACCACAATGAGGTATCACCTT